>NC_061095.1:30654165-30777789 GCF_015104395.2 Macrobrachium nipponense | reverse complement strand
CCCCCTCAGGCGGAGGGGCTAGGGAGTCGGGACAGACCAGGACTGGTCTCGACCTCTCCGGCTTCTCGGTCCGGCCGGTTGGTACGGAGTGGGGGTACTGGCCTTGCCCACCCTCCGCGCTACCTTGGTCGCTCCGGGCTAGCTTGAGCCTGTATGTCTTCTCGCTCTTTCCCATCTTACTAGGGCTCCTTCCTGATCGGAGCTCCTGGTATCCAGCGGAAAGTGTTAGTCCACCCAGTAGGGTGGACCGGAGCATACAGTGGGTCTCTACTAACCTTACCGTTTTGCTGAGTTACTACACTCCGCTACGCACTGGACTTAGTCCGGTTTGCTTGTGTGTTAGGTTTAAGTTATCTTTAAGTTTATCTTAAGAACCTTAAACCACCCCTCCCCCTCCATTACATAGCTTACCGGAGTCTCTCCGGGATTATAGCCTATTCAGGCGATGCAGGGAGGGGTTATGCCCAAATTTTTTTCCGAGCTCCGGCATGCATCGGAGCTCTTCTGTCCGTTAGACTGTAAGTGAGGTTTTTTAAGATACTCATGTGTCTCCCCACTTACAGGCCACCAACTGTGAGCATCCGGGATGTTCCGCCACACTTCAGGACCCTTGTGGACACGAAGTTTGCCGGTCCCATGCTCCATGCGCGACTCCGCTCGGGGACATCCAGGTCTGGTACCATGAGACGTGTACCATATGTTACGATCTGGTGAGCCAGCTTTTGGAAGGGGTAAGTTTTACATCTCCAGTAGCTGCTCCGCTTCTTTTTTTAGCGCTTAAGTTTTCATCATATTAAACTTAAGGCAATTAATTTAAGTTATACTTTAAGTTTTTAGTTTTAAGTGATTCTTAAATCTAAACTACGCCCTCTCTTCCAGGCTCCGGCGGTAAGGAGATTACCGCACTGGCTACCCTGCGGGCCTGGGTCGGCGGTTTTGGGAAAAACGCCGCCAAGGGACAGCCCCTACATCCTAAGAGAAGCGGTTGGCATTACTAATCTTCCCCGGAGGCAAGGCGACAGGATACGTCGACCCGGTAGAAGCGGATCCGACTATCGCCTTCATCCAACAACAGCTGGCCACCTCATTAACTGATCAGGACCAGGATATCTCTACGGATGTCGCGACCCTAGATATTAATGTTGAACCTATGGTAGGTATAGACGACCTGTTGGTCGAGGTAGGTACGGTGGGGACACCCAAGGGTCACCCTTGGGCGTAACTGTTTCTTCTACTCCTGCAACCTCTCCATCCTTCCAAGGCTTTACGGGTGACGAAATATATCTCCTCCTGGTGCTTCGGTTAGACCTAAGGTCCAAGTCTAAGGTGATGACTTTGACTAAGACGTCGTCGTCGTCTAAGAAGACGACTTCGGCTTCATCCTCCTCCCGTAAGTCTCGGCTGGGAATCCCGGAGCATCCAGGTCTAAAGCTTCTAGCTCCGGCTCTAAGTCCTCGAGGAGTAAATCCTCCAGAGAGAGATCTCGCACTCCGGCAGAATCACCAGTTGTTCCGCTACCTTTGGTTCCGATTCAGAGCCTCCCCTCCACCTCCGCAGCAGCTCCGGCTTTGGACTCCAATGCTGGCCTGTTGCAACAGGTGGGGGACCTGGTTGGGTCCTTAAAGAGTAGCATGGAGCAAATGATCTCTCGTCTGTCGGACAGGATTACTTCCCAGGACTCCATTTATAGCCGGGCTGAGAGAAGCTCCTCTAGCCTCTCCTCCACTGTCCAACACGAGTGGATCCCAACTTCCTCCGTATGACTCACTACCTCAGTTCTCTATGAACAATCCGTGGAGAGTAGCGTCATACGCCCCCCTTCCAGGACGTCTCATCTCTATACCGGAATTTGGGACTCGAAGAATAGAGGACTTCGAGTTCTTCCCGGAAGACCTCCAGCCTCCGTTCATAGCTACGCAAGGCTTACGCCGTCGGCTATGGTGCGGGACGATAAGGTACTAAGGAGACAGTCCTCTACTCACGAGACCAGGCTCAGAGAGAATGGCTCGGTGTTTTAGAGGACATGGATTGTTCTAACACCAAGATACAACCATTTAAGAGTCCCTTTACCATTTTTACAATGGATGAGAGTACCCCGCTCCCGTTCCTATCCAAGATCGCGAGGGTCGACCATCCCAGCGGCCCAGAAGGGGGAACCTATACCGCAGTTGAAGGAAGCGGATCCCACTTCTCCGTTGCTCCCCTCAGTTGGAGAATTGTGGGAAGACTTGCCGAATACATTCTCAGCTGTCAAACTCAAACCGGACTGTGCTATGGAGCAGTTTGGTGAAAAGCTACCCAGGCTCCCAGATAGCCTTATTCAGGCTGAGTTTTGATGCAAAATCGCGTCTAGCCAGATCCATCAATTCTATGGCTATGTCTGAGGTAGCTACCATGGCTTATGGATCAGAACCGATTTTTAAGCTCATGACCAAAGCCCTGACTCAAACGGTACAGTCAGATATGTTTGAGTTTGCCACTGCTCGGACGAATTGTAGGAAGCATGTCCTACAAGAGGCAACCATTCGGCATGAACCGAATAGGTTACTCTCGTCTAGCATCTGGGGAGCAGATCTCTTCCCAGAAGCTAGGTTAAGGAGGTCCAGTTTCAGAGGCTACCAGGTTAAACCAGACCTTAAGGATCGTTGGGGCCTTTCGGCTAAGAGGAGGCAAGACCTGACTCCTAAAGGTAAGGGACAAAAGAAACCCAGCGTTTTCCAACCTTACCAGAAGAAGCAACTACGCTTTCCTCAACAAGTCCAACAGTACCGTTAGTGCAGACAGCCCAACCCTCCACTTCTAAAGGTCAATCACAGCCAATTTATGTGATATCCCCTCAGCCTCAGCCCTCCACCTCTTACGCCATCTCTCCAGCTTACAATCAAGCCTTCGAGAGTCAAGCTTCTCAGAAGTATGGACCGCTCGGGTAAGGGAGTAGAGGTAAGCGTTCCTTTCGTGGGAAGGAGGATCGGGAGGCCCTTTAACAGGGGAAAGCACTTCAGAGGAGGCCGAGGCGGTTACCAGAACCAATGAAGAACTTCAGGTAGGAGGGAGGCTGTTTCACTTTCGCCACCGGTGGAACTTCAGCCAATGGGCTCAGAGCATAGTGTCAAAAGGTCTGGGTTGGAGCTGGTTGACGAACCCACCTCCATCCAGACCTTTCCGTCAACTTCCTTCCAAGGAATTGACAAGAGTACGCAGACGATCTCCTTCAAAAAGGAGCTATAGCGAGAGTCAAGAGATTAAAATTTCAAGGTCGCTTGTTCAGCGTGCAAAGAAAGGCTCACAAAAAAGAAGGGTAATCTTAGACTTGTCCTGCTTAAACTTAGCCATCCGCTGCGACAAGTTCAAGATGCTCACGATCTCACAGGTGCGGACCCTACTTCCCGTGGGGCCGTCACCACCTCTATCGATCTTACAGACGCTTACTATCATATCCCTATTGCAAGACACTTCCGTCCGTATCTGGGTTTCAAGATAGGAGACCAGACATTCTCCTTCAAGGTAGTTCCATTCGGACTCAACGTGGCCGGCAGGAAGTGTTCACGAAGCTAGCGGAAGTGGTAGTGCAACAACTCAGATCGCAAGGGATCATGGTAGTAGCGTATCTCGACGATTGGTTGATCTGGGCCCCATCAGTCGAGGATGCAACAGAGCTACTCTGAAAGTGATTCAGTTCCTGGAATATCTAGGCTCAAAATAAACAGGACCAAATCAAGACTCACTCCAGAGTCAAACTTTCAGTGGCTGGGCATTCAATGGAATCTATCATCCCACACTCTGTCGATTCCATCAACCAAAAGAAAGAAATAGCAAAGTCAGTCAAGCAATTTCTAAGTACAAACTAGCGTCAGGAGAGCCCAGGAAAGGATCCTGGGTTCTCTCCAGTTTGCATCAGTGACAAACGTCTTAATGAAAGCCAAACTGAAAGACCTAACCAGAATCTGGCGCTCGCGAGCAAACGTCAGGTCCAGGGACAAAAACTATCCTCAGTGCCTCTGATTCTAAAGAATCGACTTCGCCATGGGCGAGAGTCAAGAATTTATCAATGTCAGTACCCCTTCAGTTTCCCTCCACCACGTCACCATCCACACAGACGCGTCCTTAAGCGGTCTGGGGAGGGTATTCCCAGGTCAAAAAGGTTCAAGGGACTTGTTCACCTCAGTTCCGTCAGTTCCATATAAACGTACTGGAGGCAATGGCAGTGTTCTTGACTCTAAAAAGGTTACGCCCACCCAAGTACTCCCCACATAAAGCTAGTCCTGGACAGCGCAGTGGTAGTACATTGTATAAAAAACAAAAGAGGAGGCTCCAAGTCACGTCATCTAAATCACGTCATGATAGCCATCTTCTCCTGGCAGACAAGTTCAGTTGGCATCTTTCCTCCACTCACATAGCTGGAGTAAGAAACGTCATAGCAGACGCCCTATCCCGATCAGTACCCCTAGAGTCGGAATGGTCACTGGGACAACAGTTCGTTCCAATGGATCCTTCAAAGAGTCCCAGGGCTACGGTGGACCTCTTCGCATCACAAGCGAACCACAAACTACCGTGTTATGTAGCCCCCAACCTGGACCCTCCCTGGCCTATGCCACGGACGCCCTGGCTCTAGACTGGAACAACTGGGAGAAGATTTACCGTCTTCCCTCCAGTGGGAATCTCCTCATGAAAGTATTGAACAAACTCAGGACTTTCAAGGGTCAAGTGGCTCTAGTAGCCCCAGACTGGCCGAAAGAGCAAACTGGTATCCTCTAATTTTGGAGCTGGGCCTTCGTCCTCTTCAGATCCCCAGTCCCAAGCTCTCCCAGTCAGTACAAATGAAGACTGTGTTCGCTTCCTCAGGGATTCTCAAAACCCTAACTTTATGGATTTCATGAAGTTTGCGGCAAAAAGAGATGCGAATATTGACCCTCAGAATATTCTATTCTTGGAATCCGATGAAAAAGGGATTCGACTTTGAGGCAGTATGATGCTGCTGTCAAAAAGTTAGCAACCTTCCTGAGAGATTCGGATATTAGGATCATGACAGTTAATTCAGCTATATCCTTTTTCAGATCCTATTTGAAAAAGGTTTAGCAAGCTAGCACGATTACGACAAACAATCAGCTTTGAAAAAGATATTTCGATTTGGATTTAACATAGACTTGACGGATTCCTACTTCTCGTCTATTCCTAAGGCATGTGCTAGGCTTAGGCCTTCTGTAAGGCCTACGTCAGTTTCATGGTTCTTAAACGATGTTCTAAAACAAAAATGGCTTCCGAAACCGATAATGACACATGCTCGTTTATAATGCTCTTAAGAAAAACCCTATTCTTATTAAGCTTAGCTCAGGAGCAAGAATTTCAGAACTGTCGGCTCTATCCAGAGACCCGGATCATATTCAGTTCCTTCCCACAGGAGAAGTCCTACTTTCTCCGGAACGTAGCTTTTTAGCAAAGAATGAAGATCCTTTGATGAGGTGGGAACCTTGGAAGGTACTACCCCTTCCACAAGAGTATCTCTTTGCCCAGTTACAACCTTACGAGCCTTTCTGTCTAGGACCTCCTCATCTTCGTCGGGTCCCCTCTTTAGGAGGGAAAAAGGTGGAACTTTATCCATTAAAGGCATCAGGCAACAAATCCTGTACTTTATTAAGCAAGCCAATCCTGACTCTTTCCCGAAAGCACATGATGTCAGGGCAGTAGCCACCTCAATAATTATTTCCAACATATGAACTTCGATGAGTTGAAAAAGTATACTGGATGGAAATCGCCGACAGTGTTCAAACGTCACTACCTTAAGTCCTTGGAAGCTCTGAAATTCCAGCAGTAGCAGCGGGTAACATAGTTTCCCCTGACTCTAGCTAGTTTGTAGTAGAAGATTCCAGTCCTCCTTTCTACCTGCCTCACCCAAAAGTTCGTCTATTCCTACCTGGTTCATTGCATTCACCTTGTGTCTTAGCTGCTTTTGTGATAGTGTAGTGGGTGCCCCTTATTGTCTGGTTAGGGACACTCACAAATGATTATAAACATTGATCTCATGGATGTTTCCCCTTATTTTTATGCTAGGGATACATCATATTATAATGATTACGGGTTTTGTATATTAAGTCATATACATTCCTTTATATATTATTATTGTTGATTGTTTTTATTAATTGTATTATACTTTTGATACATGCTGTTACACAGATAACATTGATACATGTAAATAATTTTACCTGTACATATGTAATTACCTTATGTTAACAAACATGATTAGATTTAAGGGTAATTTAAGCATATTTCTATTTTTTATACCCCTGTGTATATGTATCTTTAGCAATTATAGTCTATTCTATATATTTTATCTTTTATTTGAGACCTATTCTGATTTATTTTATTTTTATTCTCATTTTATTACTTTTGTTTACAATCTTGTGCTATTTCTCTGGTACGATTTCGCGCAGCGACACGAGCTGAGCCCCAGAAAAGGGATTTTGACGTAAGGAAAAATCTATTTCTGGGCGATTGGCTCGTGTCGCCAGCGAAATCCCACCCTACCCATCCCTTCGCCCAAGATTGTCTGCTAACTTCAGGATGGCCACCAGAGGCGCAGCAGTCGGCAGCATGGGATGGAGTAGTAGTAGTACGAGCTGCTCACTCTGTGGGTCGGCTCCCCTCTTGGAGGGATTTTGTAGTGGGAGATTTCTATTGGCATTTGGCTCGTGGTAGTGGTCTCACTCGCCTAGTGTTCATACCGACACCCTCCTGGAGGGTGAGCGAGTCAGTTATACTGACCTTTTTCTTTATTTTTTTATTTATTCTCTGGTATGTGTTAGTACTTTATTTACCCTAGAAATAATAGATTAAAGGATATTTCGCTGGCGACACGAGCCAATCGCCCAGAAATAGATTTTTCCTTACGTCAAAATCCCTTTTTTCTTCCTTCGGGTCTGCCCACAGGTCCTTGGAACCTCTTTTCTTTGGACTAATGGTGGATGCTCACAGGTTGTGTTTACCTAACCAGCTCCTTCAAGAGGAAAAGTTGCATCTCGCCTATGGTGTGCGGTTCTAGAGGTAAGAAAGATGCAAGTGACTGGCCACTTACCTTCCCCTTCCTCGTCCTTCTACTCTACTTCCTTCAGGTTGAGGATAGGACTCGAACTTACACTGGCTGGTCAGGCGATTGATGAAGTAAGCTTGCACATCGAGCTTCCTTTATATTTTTCTTATCAGAATCATAGAAGCAATCCTGCTCCTTCCTCTAGCAAGGGGTGGAAGGAGACTGGCAATAATGCAAAACCTTCTCAGAACTTTGCATTAATACCTCCAACTCTTAATATTCTTCCCAGCCCTTTTTCAGATGAGTTACGATTCCTCACTCATTTCGAAAAGGCCCAGAATTCTGACTCTTGATCATGCAGCTCTTATAGTACTCTGATCAAGTTGTAAGAGGCATGGCACTCCTCTGTTTTACGACCTGGAGGAATAGCCCAGGTTTGCAGAACTCCAGTGAGTTCTAGAGGCTCATTCACATTCCTCCCACCAATCAGTGAGTCTTCCTTATGTAAAGGACCAAGGGTTTGTATATCGTGTAGGAACAAATCCTAACTATACAAACCTGAGGTCCTTTACATTAATGCCTAACTCATGCCACCCCTCAATCTGAAACCTGGGTCATAAAGCAAAGTGGAGTGTTTACTTCCGGGCAGGCCTACCCACCTACTAGACGGTAGTTACTGCCTAACCACCTTGTTCAAGAATTTAACGGCCGTATTTCAGCCTGCTCTGAAAGTAATTCCGTATGTAAAAGACCTCATGATTGTATAGTTAGGAAGAATACAATTTACTTTGAAAAGTTGTGATTTTTAATTGCTTTTAAAGTGTGATTAATTATTTCAAAGACAAAGTCCTGATATTCACTTTAAAGACAGTCTTATTACATGAAATTTAAGGATTCCAAATGATTGTATGGTCAAACACACACACACACACACACCTCCGGATTTGCAAACTCACAATTTGCGGACTCAGCGATTCGCAGAATTTTCTGTGGAACATATCCATAAATTACTTGTGGCAAAGCTCACCCATTCGTTTGATAAGATTAAATGATATATAATAAAATAATTCTCTCTCTCTCTCTCTCTCTCTCTCTCTCTCTCTCTCTCTCTCTCTCTCTCTCTCTCTCTCTCTCTCTCTCTCTCTCTCTCTCTCTCTCTCTCTCTCTCTCTCTTTCTATAGAGCCAAATATATACCTAATGAACTCATAATATAACACCTATTCTCTGTCCAAGAATAGAATGCCCACCACCTTTGACTCTGAAATGAATAAAAATATGCACCTCTTTGTCTTATCATCATAAGCAAAATTTGACTATTACAAAGATGTATTGCCGACATGCTCTAGAACACATTCAAAGAAAGGAAAACCAATTCATGGTAGTATATATAAAGATGGCTCAAACAACAATACTGGAGTAGGAGCTTCAGCTTTTCTCAAATGATGAATTAGTCAAAGTAGGCCTTCCTTTAATATCATATGTGGTTACTGCAGATATAAATCTGAGAGGCGAGCAATTTCCATAATTTTCAGCAGCACACAAAGTGCTGTTGATGCTATAAACAAGTACAAATCTTCAAATCAACTAGTCCAAAAAATCCAAATAAAAATCCATCAACTTCTCCAATTTTGATTATCAATAAAAATCTGTTGGACTAGCACATGTAGGAATTGAAGGGAATGAAAAAGTGAGATCTAAAGAAGTAATGTTAACAAGACTGTATAGTTCATATTAGATTTTCTTATGGGCATCTAATGTCAACCCCACACTCTGACCCAATGAAATGTAATAGATTCCAGGTTCCCATTACCGTCCACCACTTAATTGTTGAATGCTCTCTCTCTCTCTCTCTCTCTCTCTCTCTCTCTCTCTCTCTCTCTCTCTCTCTCTCTCTCTCTCTCTCTCTCTCTCTCTCACTGAGATGAGAGAATTTTTATGTACCTACGTATATGTAATATGTATGTTTATTTGTTTTGTATGATAAATAAATTATTTACTAATTGTCAGATAATATCAATGTAAGCAATGCAAAATATCAGTTCACTAAAGAAAATTTAGTGGATTAGAAAGCTTTTAGTTCAATAAATTCTTTTCCCTGATCTTTTTCTGTCTACGATGTTGAGGGAGGGATGGAGGAGTAACTGTTAATCATCTTGACATTGATGTGAAAGGGTTAGCACTTCGCCGAAGAGTCTCTCTCTCTCTCTCTCTCTCTCTCTCTCTCTCTCTCTCTCTCTCTCTCTCTCTCTCTCTCTCTCTCTCTCAGATAGATTTTTATGCATATGTAACATATGGTTGTTTTGTATACTTTAGTTTTATGAAAACATAATGTTACTTTGTTATTAATTTTTTTCATATTTTCCATGATATATTTGCAACATTTGTGCATTTCTATAGTTATGTAGAATTTTAAAAGAATATTAATTCCCAGCCTTCTCCGAAGCTTCAGAGCGGGGGAAGGGGTGTGTAATCTAACTGTCATTATACTGGCATATTGACCATGAAGGTAGAAAATGTTGCCCACTCATGTCAACTATGTTGCCCACTTGGTGGTGAAATAAATTACTACTGCTATGATGGATACTGAAAAATCTCTCTCTCTCTCTCTCCCTCCAAAGGATACTCGTAGAATGTGAGAGATGGTTAGATAGAAAGGGAAAGTGCTTGATAGAAATATGAATCTCTCTCTCTCTCTCTCTCTCTCTCTCTCTCTCTCTCTCTCTCTCTCTCTCTCTCTCTCTCTCTCTCTCTCTCTCTCTCTGTTATTGGCTGGAAGGCTTAGAAGTATGTACGTAGTATGTATATATTTTTATGGGTAAAGTGTTTAAGATGACTTTTAAATTACATTAATACAAGCAGTCCCCAGTTATTGGTGGGAGTTCCGTTCTCGGCAGGGTGCTGATAGTAAAACACACCATTAACTGAAACTTGGTGATTTTAGGCGCTTATTGTGCCAAATTTCAGTTAATGGCGCTGATAACCGAAACTTGGCCCGTTTTGGTGCCATAAATTGTCAATTTTATGGCGCTAGACAAGCCCCATAAAACTGGGTCACCATTAACCGAGTCCGCCAATAACCGAGGACTGCTTGTAATATCATTTCAAAGAATATATAATACAGTAATAGAATAATAGTTTAGGGGGGGTTGGTGTTAACTATTTGCAGATTTTAACCATTCACAGGGAGTTGCACACATCCCCAGAAATACGAGGGGTCGACTTTGCATAATTCTTATTATCATAGTAATTGGGCACTCATGTATCATATCCATATACAAAAAAAGACAAAATAAAGGCTGAACACATATCACCAGTCTTTTATGAGTTTAGTTTGTTAACGTTCCCTGAGGGGACTACTGCTGATGAATAGATAATATTTTTTTTTTCATTTCAGGAAAAGGATTTAACCCTTAAGGAACTGGAGCTACGTGGAGTTGTTCTGTCAAAGTTGAACATAAAGGAAAGATCTACTGGGTTATATGGCAGGCCTATGTACACATTCATCTCATCCAGGAAAGATGCTACACTCTCCACTAACAGTTTTTCCTCTGGTAAATATAGATTTTTTCATTCTCACAATGAACATTCGATTAACTGTACGTACAGTTGATACAGTATGTATCTTCTTGACAGAAAAGTCAACTGGAGGAACAGTAAATTTCCAGTAAAGTCATTTGTACTATATTAAAATTACTTATATTTCACATTAAGGCTAGAGCTGAAAAATTATATTTAACCCTTAATGGACAGATCCTCTCATATGAGTAGCAATAACAGGTTTTGGTTGGTGGACGGATCCACTCATGGTGAACATCAATATTACGTGCCATCGATTATTCCTTGCTTTCATCTGTTTTTTAACTGGATCCAGCTAGGCGCTAGAAATGATCCTATTGTTAAGACTGAAGGTTTGTAGCTATGAAAAATGCAAATTGTCTTAGAAAATTTGTCATTTTTATATATTGGCTCATAAATACTATACCCAGAGATAGCTGTTGGATTTAGTTCTTATCTTTTATGATAGTATGTCAGTGATATTTGTAATTTTGCAAAGAAAAGTGCAAAGCAATATTAGAAAAGACATGTATAATCCCAAAAAGTTACTGCATCTTTGATCTCAGTAAAATTACATAAATATTTTACATTAAATATACTACGTACTCAGAATTTGTTACTGATTTTAGTTCTTATCTGTTTTGATATTGTATTAGCTGTAATTATATTACAAAATAAAACCAATTTATTTATTAGAAAAAACATGTACATATAATTTGGAAAATTTACGATTGTCTTGTAAAAGAGGCCCTACAAGAGGTTGTAAATAGTAATTTTCAACTTCTCGTAGAAGGTAGGGAAAATTTTTTTTGAATTTTTTTTCTTACACCATGTGCATTTGCATATCTTTCTCTTTCCATTGATGTATTTTTTTCTTAATGGCCGACCTCAAAGTTTACCTTGCCTGGAGTGCTGGTGTGCTGCATATTGATTTTTTAGCCCTGCTCTTATAGGTTAACATACTACAGTAATACCCTGAACTTACGTGAGGTTAGGTTCCAGACCCCCCCTCGTATAAGGGGAATTTTCGTGTAAGTTTGGTATGGTCTCTAAAAATGCTAATAAATGCTTATTTTTAGAGTTTGAACACTATGTATGACCCTAATCTTGATCCCTAAATATTAAGCTAACTTTTAAATGAAATTAAAGTTACTGTAATATTATTTAAAAGTTAGTTTAATACGTTACCCATAAAGAGAAATAAATGGTTGGTAAAAATATAAGAGTGTATGAAGATTACATACATACAACATAGTTATCTCTTCTTTCCCCTTTCTGACCAACCAATCTATTTTAGAAGTCTTCTCAACCACTTTTAAGAAATTCTTTATTCTGTTTCTTTCTCTTTGTTTCTGAAATTCCTTAGTTTTCCTGGTATACTTTGGGCACTATTAATCTACCTCTGCTTGCTCTTTCTGATATTTTTAGCTCCATGATGTTTTTGGAAATTCTTTCTATCTGTTTGCATGCCTGTATTATCATGTAGCATTCTCTTCTCCTTTCTAGACTATAATTTTAAAAATGATAGTCTTTCCCAGCAGTCAAGATCCTTAACTTCTTCTATTCTAGCCGTAAAGGACCTTTGTACACTCTCTATTTGTGCAATATCCTTTTGGTAGTGTGGGTGCCATATCATATTGCAATACTATTCAAGTGGACTACGTACATACGTTTTATAAAGCATAATCAACGTTCAGCTTTTCTTGTTTTGAAGTGCCGTAACAACATTCTCACTTTTGCTTTTTAGTATTGCTATTTGATAATTACATAACATGTTCCTATTCAACATCACACTAAGGTCTTTAACTGCTTCCTTATTAGTGATTGTCTTGTTATTAGGTCCTCTATATGCATATAGCTTTCCTTCTTTGTCTTCATAATTTATTGATTCAAATTTATCTGTGTTAAATACCATCCTATTATATCCTCAGCCCATTCATATACTTTGTTAACGTCTCTTTGTAGCGAGTTCCTATCTTCATCACAAGTAATTTCTCTACTTATTCTTGTGTCATCGGCGAAACTACTCACTACCGAGTCCTTAACATTACTGTCTAAGTCTGCAATCATAATAGCAAACTGCAATGCAGCTAACACCGTACCTTGTGACACACCGGATATTACCTTAGCTTCATCCGATTTCTCATCGTTTGCAATAACTATCTGTTTTCTGTTGTGTAAAAATTCTTTTTCTGGGTTCGACCTGTGTCGGCCGGTGAAATGTTCCTGTAGCACACATTTCTAGGTATAAATAGATGCTAAATATGCCAGAGAAAAAAGCTAATTGGCTAAATGGAATGCTGAAGTTACTTCCTCCAGCTCGCTCACCCAATTAGGGTGTCGGTATAACACAAGGGCGAGTGGAAACCACTACCACAGATATTCTGCCAATTAGAAGACTCCTCTCAAAACCCCTCTCTAGATAGGTGCCGTTACAACGTCTACCTTACGTCTACCTTCTGCTCGCTACTACTACAACTTCTGCCTGAAATCTTCATTCCTGTATTAGCACGCCTTGTGTTTGCACGCGCTTTTTTCGCTGTCCTCTAGAAGAGTTTTTTGGCGAAGCATGTCTGCCCAAGAGCCCCAAGCTTCTTCATCTAAGTTGAGTATTCCATTTTTAGTTTTTGATTCTCGTACCTGACCAGATCAGAAGATTCGATTTTGGAGGGTTAAGTTAGGTTCTATCCGTCCTCTTCATGACGTCCTTTGGTGGCCCTGCTAGCCTACCTGACCGGATAGGTATCGATCTCAGAGGGTTAGACTGAGTCCTTAGCTGGGTGTGTTCCCCCCCCTCCTTTCGCAGTTCTTCAGTAATTCCTCATCAATTATTTTATGATTTGTCTTGTGTGTAGCCTGGGCCTTTGCTCCCTTTAGGGTGTCAGTTGGCCTACCGTCTTCTGCCCCTTTAGTGGTAGGCTAGTTACGGCTCCTGAGAGGTGGTTGGTCACTGACCGGTTGCTGTGGCCAGGCGATCGTGACTTGTCCACTCTCCTCCAGACACTCTCCCCCCCTGCCCCGGTCTCGTTCCGGCGCTGCCTAGCTAGCTCGCTGCTCAAGTAATCCTACCGATGAACGATAGCTAGAGCGTACAGCTTATCCAGGGGATTACGTAGTTGGAGGAGACTGGGTGTTTAGTAGATTATGTAATCTCTCTTGATATGTCTCCGGGGCTGTGGGTCCTCTGGCCAGGTGGGGTCTACCATCACACCAGCCAGTAGGCTATACGCCGGATTGCACGTACCTCTGCTCCGCCGCTCTGTTATCTGTTCTCTATGTCATCACTGCCTCCCCACTCATGTGGGGGTGGAACTGGGCTTAGAGCTGCATTTCTAATTACCTTAGAATTGCTTCTCTTCTCCGGTGCAATCAGACTCAGGCCTAGGTTTTACCTATTTTCCCTGTTCTGCTCGTATCAGCCCATCTCCGCCAGCTTTTACTATTGTGATAACGAGATTATAGATTCCGAAGTAGGCGAAGTCTTTGAGAGATTATGTTAGAGAATGTTTTATTTAGCCTCTGTTGGTATGTCTCCGGGCCCGTATTTGTTCCGACGAAGTGTGGTCTACCATCACACACACCAGAAAGTATACACCGGAGTTTATCGTACCATTGTTCCTGCCGCTCTGTTTTCCATCTTCTATGCTATCGCTGCTCCCCACTCTGGTGGGGGTGGGACGGGGCTCAGAGAATGCGCCTATAATTGGTTAGGTTGCATTATTCTGCTTCGCTGCGATCAGACTCAGACTTAGGTTTTACCTTATTCCCCTGTTCTGCTCGTATCAGGCCCTCTCCACTTGTTATAGCTTTGCCGATCCCAAGTATGGATGCCGGAGCAGGCGGAGACACCCAGAGCTTTATTAGTACAAGTAAGTTGAAAATTATACCCATTTTGCCTTTAACTGGTTAAGTATCTAGTTGAAGTGTACTCATACCGCCGGAATTAACTCCGGCAGCATTATCTGACGATACTCATTTACTTTTTCAACTTACAGATGGTCCGTTGCCAGGTGACGGGTTGTCTGGCCGTTCTGTACAGGCTGTACGGGCATGAGGTCTGCCGGTCCCATGCCAACTGCGCCATCCATGTGGAGGAAAGTGCGGTCTGGCACCCAGAAGCCTGTACGGTGTGCTACGATCTGGTCAAAATCGTAACAAACGAGTCAGTAGGTAACATACTCGCCTCATTGTTTCTGTGAAATTTTCGCTACACTTTTGGTTTGGGGAAAATTCCCCGACACTGGGGAACCTAATTTGGTTATTTCTTACAGGTTAGTCTGGCACTTAAGACTTCCTCGATGGCGTCCCTTAAGGCCTGGGTAGGGGTGCTTCGGCAGGAACGTGAAATCTAGCCAACCCTACGTGTTGTCGGAGGAGCTGTGCACTCTCTTCTACCCTAACGCTCCAGTTTCGGCAGCAGTACCGGCGGCAGTGGCGGCTCCCATCATCGAGCGCATCCGCCAGGAGACTCAACACCCCCCGGAGGACCAAGAGGGCTTATGTGACATCGTCGCGGAGGAAGTGGCAGCCATCAGCCTACATCGAGAGCCTATGGCCACTGAGGAACAGGAGGTAGGTAGGGAGGTAAGTGAGGCAGGTAGTCTTCCTTTTAGTCCTACTCCTTCTTCCCCTCCTTCCTTCCAGGGCTTCCCTATGAAGTCCGTCCCCACTTGGGATAGGTCAGCCTCAGTAATCCCCAAGGTCAAAGCCTGGAAGACGAGATCCCTGCCGAAGATGGTTAAACCAACCAAGCCTTCCCCGGCAGGCTCCGCCAGGTCGTCATCGGCTCCCAAGCCTTCGACTTCCTTGGCTTAAGCTACTCCCCCACCCAAAGGGTCGAGAGCTAAGTCTTCCAAAGCCAGACCGGCAGAGTCTGGCTTTGACCTGGAGGCTTTCACGAATCTTCTCATGTGGAAGATGAGTGAAGTAGTGGACTCAAGGCTTGAATCGATGTCCACTCAACTCGCCTCAGGCCTAGAGACTTTGGGTCAGTCTATCATGTCTCTGACCCAGAGGTTACAGGCCCAGGAGGAATTGGTGACAGGTCCGGAAACACACCGCAGTCCTTTGCGGTGCCAGACGCATCCAAGCTTCCACCATATGAAAACAGCAACTAATGGTGGTTGGCTCTGGACGTCCCGTTCTCAGAGGGCAAGCTTACCATTGAAGGTTGCGGAACCCGACTGGTGGAAGACTTTGAGTTCTTCCCGGCAGGCCTACACTTTCCCTTCCCAGGCTACGCTAGACTAGCCAAGAAAGCGCTAGTCAGGGTAGACAAAGTCCCGAAAGAGACGGTTATCTACCCTAGGGACCAGGCTCAGTCTGCATGGGTCTGCACCCTCACTGAATGGGAGTGTGTCAACACCAAGTTGACACCCCATAAAGGTTGCTTTACCATGTTTGTAGCACCGAACGAAGTTCCGACTCCTTGTACGTCGAAAATTGCAGAATTGACGCTGCAAGCCAGAATGGAGGACAAACCTATGCCTCAACTAAAAGAGACGGAGGCTACCTCCTTGCTCTTCCCTGGGGATCTAGAGTGTTGGTCTGGCGCTCCGGCAACGTTCATGGTGGGCAAACTCGACCCGGAGTGTGCCTCCACACAATTCAGTGAACGTTTGCCTAGAATTCCGGACCCCATGATCAAGGCGGAATTCGAAGCAAGGTGCAGGCTGAGTAGATCAATTAACTCAGTCACCACTGCAGAGTTGACTGCTACGACCTTTGCAGATGAGCCTCTATTCCGGGTCCTGACAAAGTCACTATTACAGGCTTTTCAATCAGACCTGTATGACTTTATAGTGTCTAGACAAGCCTGCAGGAAGCATGTTTTTGCTAATGCTTCCATCAGACATGAACCGAACAGACTCATAAAGGCGTCGATCTGGGGTGCCAACCTCTTTCCTGAGGACATGGTTAACAACGTCCTCAGCGAGGCAGCTAGAGCTAGCCAGAACCTTCGTGTCTGTTGGGGACTTCCCTTCAAAAGGAAGTTTGAGACCCCCGGACCACAATCCAAAGGTAGGAAGAGGCCAAGGAAGTACCAGCCTTTCCAGTCCTCTCAACCTCAGACAGTAGTACAAGCTGTTCCGGTCTCCCAGATCAACAAGCCTTCAACACCTAAGGCACAGCCGCAACAACAGTTTGTCCTGCTACAGAGTCAACCGACTCAACAGCCTTCGAGTTCGACCGCCCTGGTAACTTCCCCAGCTTTCAACGCCTCCTTTGAATCACAAGGAGCGTTTTGAGGCTTCAATAGGCATGCAAGGAGTAGCAGAGCCAGAGGTGCCTTCTGACAGAGAGCTGGCTCTAGAGGCAGAGGCTTCAGAGGAGGCAGAGGAAGTAAGACCTCAACCAATCAGTGAGGCTCCGCAGGTGGGCGGGAGACTGTATCTCTCCCGGGACCATTGGACCTTCAGTTCATGGGCCCACAGTATTGTTTCTAAAGGTCTGGGGTGGAAATGGAAGAAAGGGCCTCCTCCACCAGTCAGTTTTCACCAGATGCCAATGTCAGACCTTCTAGACTATACCAAAGACCTTCTTCAAAAGAAGGCAATAAAGAAAGTCAGTCGCCTAAAATTTCAAGGACGTCTGTTCAGTGTTCCGAAGAAAGACTCGGACAAACGAAGAGTGATTCTGGACCTGTCCCGTCTCAAGTCATACATTCAATGCGACAAGTTCCGCATGCTGACCGTCTCGCAGGTGCGGACTTTACTTCCCCGTGGGGTCGTCACAACCTCTATCGATCTTACAGATGCTTACTATCATGTACTGATAGCAAGAAACTTCTCTCCATACCTAGGCTTCAAACTAGGAAAACAAGCTTACTCATTCAGAGTCATGCCATTCGGGCTCAACATAGCGCCCAGAATATTCACCAAGCTAGGAGAGACAGTAGTCCAAGAACTAAGAGCTAAGGGTGTAATGTTAGTAGCTTACCTAGACGACTGGCTTATTTGGGCAACCAACGACGAGGAATGTCGCAAGGCAACAGCCAAGGTAATAAATTCCTAGAATATCTGGGTTTCCAGATAAACAAGAAGTCCCGTCTCATTCCGGCGTCCCGTTTTCAATGGTTGGGAATTCAATGGGACCTAACCGCACACAACTATCTCTCCCACCTAAAAAGTGCAGAGAGATAGCGTAGGCTACGAGCCAGTTCCTCAAGAACAAACGAGCTTCTCGTCGTACCCAAGAGAGAATCCTAGGTTCTCTTCAGTTTGCCTCAATAACAGATGTTCTATTGAAAGCCAGACTGAAGGATATCAATCAGGTCTGGCGGAAAAGAGCCAACAACAAGTTGAGAGACAATAATTCCGCCGATATTAAAGAAAAGACTATGTCCATGGACGGAAGTCCGGAGTCTCTCCAAGTCAGTGCCACTACAATTTCCCCCACCGTCTCTGATAGTCCACACAGACGCCTCTCTGAGCGGTTGGGGGGGCTACTCCCAGTACAAGAAGGTTCAAGGAACGTGGTCAAAAACATTCCGCCAGTTCCACATCAACATCCTAGAGGCAATGGCCATTTTTCTGACCTTGAAACGACTAGCTCCAGTCAAGAACAGTCATGTAAGACTAGTCTCGGACAGCGCAGTGATAGTTCATTGCATAAACAAAGAGGGCTTCAAGTCGAGCAAAGTAAATCATGTAATGATTGCAATCTTTTTGTTAGCAACAAAAAATCATTGGCACCTGTCAGCTACTCACCTGGCAGGAGTACGGAATGTCATTGCAGACTCACTATCCAGAAAAACTCCGCTGGAGTCGGAGTGGTCCTTGGACACAAAATCATTCCGTTGGATTTGCCAACAAATCCCGGGCCTTCAGGTAGACCTGTTCGCCATGGAGTCCAATCACAAACTTCCGTGTTATGTGGCTCCCAATTTGGACCCTCTAGCTCACGCCACAGATGCGATGTCCATAGACTGGAACAATTGGCAGAAGATTTACCTATTTCCGCCAGTAAACCTCCTGTTGAAAGTCCTGCACAAACTCAGATCTTTCACAGGACAGGTAGAATTGGTAGCACCCAACTGGCCGAAGAGCAATTGGTTTCCTCTTCTACTAGAGTTGAATCTCCGTCTCAGACGGATTCCCAACCCAGAACTGACTCAAATAGTACAAACTCGGACTGTGCCAGCTTCCTCAAGAATTCTGAATGCCCTAACTTTATGGACTTCATGAAGTTTGCAGCACAGAAGGATGCTAGTATTGACCCACTACATCCTGTTCATGGAGTCAGACAAAAGAGAATCAACACTCAGACAGTATGATTCAGCAGTAAAGAAGTTGGCCATCTTTCTAAAAGAATCAGATGTCCAGAAGATGACTACGAATCTGGCAATTTCATTCTTTAGAACCCTGTTCGAAAAAGGCCTAGCCGCTAGTACCATTACTACGACTAAATCTGCCTTAAGGAAGTTATTTCAGTTTGGCTTTAATATTGATTTGACAGATTCGTACTTCTCATCTATCCCTCGAACATGTGCTCATCTGAGACCAGTGGACCGTCCTCATATGGTCTCCTGGTTTTTAAATGATGTACTCAAGTTGGCTTCAGACACTGATAATGAGTTATGCTCATATATAACCCTTCTCAGGAAAACATTATTTTTAATGAGTCTGGCCTCAGGCGCCAGAATATCTGAACTGTCGGCTCTCTCTAGAGAACCAAATCATATTGATTTCCTCCCGTCAGGTGAAGTTCTGCTCTCCCCAGATCGGAAATTCTTAGCAAAGAACGAAGACCCACAAAACAGGTTGGCTCCATGAAAGATTATACCTCTCGCACAGGACCCATCTTTGTGTCCTATTGTCACTTTAAAATCTTATCTGGGCAGAACTTCTGAAAAGTCTTCAGGTTCTCTTTTTATTAGAGAAAAAGGCAGAACCATTTCCTTGAAAGGAATCAGACAACAAATTCTTTATTTTATTAAACAAGCCAATCCGGATTCAGTCCCTCATGTCCGTGATATCCGGGCAGTGGCTACCTCAATTAATTAAAAAATATACGGGTTGGAAATGCCCGACAGTATTTAAACGCCACTATCTGAAGAATTCAGAGGCCCTTAAATATTCGGCAGTGGCTGCAGGGAGCATTGTCTCCCTTTGATACGGCCTAGTTTTATAACTCTATTTCCTATTCCTTTATTTTGCTATTCATTTTTCTTTTGATACTCACTCTCACCTACTTACCTCGCTTGTAATCCCTGCCTGTCTCCCTTATGTTCCGGTCTGGTTTGCTCATCAGCCCACTCCTGGAATCGTACATAGTTCATATTTGTTTGTTTTTGTATTCCTTACCTGTTGTTTTTCCCAGGACAGTATGGATTTAGTCATATTTGAGTTTTTCACAGGACAGTATGGATTTAGTCATATTTGATCCCTTTTTTACCATTTGTAACTTGCTATTCTTACATTGGTTATTAAAACTTAATTTTAAGAAAATTTTTATTTTTCCTTATATGTCTATAGAATTTTGTGTTTTACCAAGCTTGTATGGCCAATTCTCAGATACTATTTCACCGGCCGACACAGGTCGAACCCAGAAAAGGGATTTTGACGAAGGAAAAATCTATTTCTGGGGGAAGACCTGTGTCGCCCGGTGAACCCTTCCCTCTCTTCTCCTGATCCCCCACCATTTAGGTGGCCCAAGCTTGGTTGCGTAATTCAGGAATGAAGATTTCGGGCAGAAGTTGTAGTAGTAGCGAGCAGAAGGTAGACGTAAGGTAGACGTTGTAACGGCACCTATCTAGAGAGGGGTTTTGAGAGGAGTCTTCTAATTGGCAGAATATCTGTGGTAGTGGCTTCCACTCGCCCTTGTGTTATACCGACACCCTAATTGGGTGAGCGAGCTGGAGGTAGTAACTTCAGCATTCCATTTAGCTTTTTTGCTGGTATATTTAGCATCTATTATAACCTAGAAATGTGTGCTACAGGAACTTTCACCCGGGCGACACAGGTCTTCCCCCAGAAATAGATTTTTCCTTCGTCAAAATCCCTTTATCCATCTTCCTACTTTGTCCACTATATTGTTTTCTAATTTTCTTTGCTAATTTATTATGGTCTACCTTGTCAAAAGCTTTTGCAAAGTCTAGGTAAACCACTTCTGTTTCTTTTCCATTTCTCTATCATATTTTTATATATGTCCTCACAGTGAACTAACAATTGGGTTTGTGTACTTTTTCTAGGTACAAAACCATGTTTTCCTATATTAAACAAATTATTTTTTATTAAATGTTTCATAATATTTTTCTTCATTACCCTTTCATACACTTTCATGATATGTGATGTTAGACTCACTGGCTATGATTACTAGCCTCTAGTCTTGATCCACTTTTGAAAGTAGGGGTAATATATGCTAATTTATGCTCATCATAAATCTTGCCTGTAACTACAGTTTGCCTTAATAATATTGCAAGCAGCTTTGCGATAGAATGAACTACTTTTTTTAACAAATAAATATTCACTATTTTCATTCCTTATTTCTGTATCATTATCTGCATTATCAATTCTAGGGGTAAATTCTCTCATATCTTTCTGCTAATATGTTGCATATGTCCCTTTTTCATTCGTTAATCTCCCTTCATTTCTTAGAGGGCTTATTTCTATTCTTCTTTTATTCATCTTTTTTGCATATGAGTACAATACATAGTTTGGAGTTTTGATTGATATTTACGAGGGTCTTTTCTTCCAAGAGAGAGAGAGAGAAAAAAATTATTATTTTTATTATTTAATGTTATTTAATTTACACATAAAAGCTTCAAACCTATAAATTAGATTAAAAAAAATTGAACAAACACCTTTCGGGGTTTCTTCAGGATTTGGAAATGTTGCTCTTGCGTGTCTCTGAAATACTCGCATATGATAATTAGTTAGGTTCCAATGCAAAGTTCGCGCTATTGTGAATTCGTGCAACTCGAATCACGTAAGATTGAGGCATTACTGTAATGTAGAAAAACTTATCTTGAAAATTCAAAAATAGAATTTGTACGTATATGGAAAAATATAGTATTATATATCCCAGTGTCAAATATGCTCTTACTAAGAAGATGCATCCCAATTTTGACAAGAAAAATTAATTTAAAAAATGGTAACACTCATGAGTTAATGGCTTTGTTTTGGTTGTTGCAATGTGCATTTGTGACTGTCTAATTGCATTGAAGTAGCATAATTTTGGCTGTTACAGCATACACATACTATTAATTATTCTAGGATTTTAAGTTTATTTTTTAAAAACTTGGTTTTTTCTAGTTCATTGGTTTAATCATGAATGGGCTTCTCTGAAGTTGCCTTACCAACAAACTAAAATACTGCTTTAACACATTACAAATAAAAAGTTTGCTGTTGAAACCATGCAGCTGTGCTGTGTTAGAGATTTCCTTGGCTAGTGGTGCAGTATTTTAAGATCTAAATAGTAATCCTTCATTTATCCAGAATAATAGAGCCATGGATAATGGCGAAATCAGGATATGGGCGAGCATAAAAATCTAGTGGGTATTAAAAGGTAATTGTTCCGACACGGCATACAAACCTTCGGTCCTTTTACAATAGGAAGGTACTAGCGGCAGCTGGATAGGTCGTAAGCTTTCGAACAAGGGGTTCGGTAGTTAACTGCTTGTCCGACAGGCGCGCGCGCGCGACTGGGAGGTAAACAAATCACTTTTGCTTTCGGCCTGCTGGCGTGTGGACGTGTATCATCGCTCTCTGCCCGCTCAATATCGTCGTTTGCTTTCGCATGATTGTGTTTTTCTTTTCTAATTATCTAGTGAAACTGAATTGTAAGTACAATCATTTCATTGAATTCTTTGTGAATTAAGGATCTTGGTGTCACCACGCCCTCCGATTACCCGAGTGCCGGGACTGAAGGGCGTAAGTGCGGGAATTCATTTTCCCAGAAATGATCCTCGTATTGTGTATGCTCGGTGCCGAGGGCGGGAGCACTCGCTCCGAGCGTAGATTGGGTTGGAAATGTGTAGATGAAAATCGTAAGTAAGTGCTCTTTTCATTTATATTTTTTTGACCTGTATGCCCGTTGCCGAACGAATGCGCTCGGCACGGAAACTTATTTAGTATGGAAGTGGAATCGCAAGTACAGTATTCTTTTTCATTTTCATATATTATTTTGATTGTAGCAATACTCATTTTGGATCAGTTTCCGAGCTTACCCGGAAATTGATCCTTCCCCCTTTTTATTTTGAATGAAGTGAAATCGCAAGGGCAGTTCTTTTTCATTTTCATATTTTTTATTGAGATTGCATTGTTTACTGGGTGATCAATGTTTCTGCTATTCCCAGGAATTGATCCTTCCCCTTTTTATTGTATGAAGTGAAATCGCAAGCGCAGTAGTCTTTTCATTTTCATATATTTTTTTTTGATTGCATCAATTCATTATGGATCAAGGTTTCCAGAAACCTTGATCCATAAAGGTAAGGAATTGATCCTTTCACCCTTGCGCTCGGTACCTAGGGCGCAAATCGCTCGATCCGAGCCCTTATTCATTGTGAAGTGAATCGTATGCAAGATGCATTTTCATTTTATCCCTTATTATGATTGCATCTAATATTTATTTGGTTCAAGTTCCGCTCAGTCAGGGAATTGATCCTTATGCCCTTGCATTCGGGCCGATGGCACGATTGCTCTCGGGCTCTTATATTGTTGTTGGGTACATGGGTACTGTGCGGGGGTGGGGAACGAGAAACCCCCCCCCGCTCAGCTCCCACAGTGATCGAGCGCGGGGGAGGGCGCTCGGTGCCCGATGTACAATTGTATTAGGGGTCTTCCACTCGTTCGGAGAGGGCTCACCCCCCCGCGCGAGGGGACTTCCCCCCCACTAATCGCTACTACTGTTATTTCCGCAGGTGCTACTTGCCACGGAGTGGGTGGACCTTGGTGAGGTATGGGCGTCCTTCCATTTGCAGGGCGTGCTAGTGTCCAGGGGCTGCGGTTCTATGTCTGGGCCTACTGCGGTCACCCATGGAGTGGTGACCACGCAACCAGGTGACGACGTCCCTCCTCACTGGTGTACTCGCCTCACGTGGTAACAGTCTTGCCTACAGCCGCTGTGAAGTGCCGTTCGCCGTACCGAGAGGGGGGGCGTGCGCCGCCGCTCGTGGTTGCCGCGCTGCAGCGACCACACTTCCGCTGCCCTAGAGCTCGCCCTGGACCTGCCGCCAGTACCAGGATGTTGCTGGCTGCTGCTCCACTTCCTGTGTTTCCGGTGCTGCCTGCCGTACCTGCCGATTCTGGGCTGACTGTCCATGCAGTTGCTGCGCTGGCTGTCCCTGTCGTTGCTGCGCTGGCTGTCCCTGCCGTTGCTGCGCTGGCTGTCCCTACCGATGCTGTGCTGGCTGTGCCTGCTGTTTCTGAGATGCCCATACCTGCTGATGTCGTCCCTGTTCGTGGTGGTACTACCCCAGACTTTGGTCTGTCTGTACAGGTGCGTCCGGGCCCTGTGGCTTCGGCTACAGCAGCCCCGGCTCCGCCCTGGATAGCAGATCTTACGTCTGTCCTGAGGAAGCTGACGAAGAAGAGGAGGAAGGTGTCGTCGTCGTCGTCTTCATCTTCTTCATCGTCGTCGGCTGCCGGCCTCTTTCCCCTTCGACTTCTAAGGCTTCACAGCCGAGGAAGAAGAAGGTTGCCTCCTCCCTCCTAAGAAGTCTCCCTCGGGAGCTTCTCGGGACCCGTCTCACCTCGGTGGGACGGGAGGGTTCCTTCCGCTGGTCCTCCTGCTCCTTTCGGGAGCGGGGCGTCTCTTCTTCCGCAAGGAAGACGACTACGGGGACCAGAGGGGTACCGGCTAACACGGTACTATCTCGCCTGGTGTCAGTGGTTCTGCCACTGCATCAGGGTCCCGTCTCGGCCTCTCGTTCGCGGGAGGTACCGAGTGTACGGTCGCCTACAGCGACGTGCAGCCAGGAACCAGACCTCTGAGTCCGCTCAGCGTCAGGTTCACGGCACGTGGGGCGGGAAAGACTGGTGACAGCCGCTTATGCGACTCTCACCAGACCAGCTCTCACTCTCGCGGCGAACAGCTGGCTACCCGGGGACGTGACGGTCCACGACCGACCACGGGCTGAGGCTGGGAAGAGGTCCTCCGTTCGCCGGTGCCAGCCACGGCTGGAACCAGCGACGTGACGTGCCGTGAGGACAAGCACCGGTCTCACTGTGACAGTGGAGCCTGCAGGTCGCCTGACCGTCGCTCTCACAGAAAGCGACCGGGTACGGCAACCAGCACCAGCTCTTCTGATACTCGAGATCGGGGCCGCTGTGCTCAGTCCAGCCGTTCTCCACAGGAGACGGTTCGACCAGGCCTGCAGCTCGATCGCCACCGCGGGTTGACGATCGCCTGCAGCCCTCAAAGCCTGCTGGTGCTGCCAGCGAGCAATGAGGGAGCGTCAGGTCTGCCTCTCCCGTACCTTCAACCTCCTCGGGTTACACCGGGAGGAGCGAGGTATTGAGGAGTGATCGTGAGGGGTGCGCCCCTCATGATCCCACCACAACGCCCTACGTGCCAGCACGGTTCTGGGACCGGCCAGGACGTATGCGCAAGTGGATGGGGAAGACCGAGAGGGCTGTCGCTGTTCCCCTTCTTAGGAGGAAGGTTCTCGGAAATGCTCTTGTTCGAAGGGCTTAACGGTCCCACTCTGCAAGATGCTGTGACTTCCGAGATCCAGAGGGGACTTGTCGAGGTTACGGCGCTGATTCGTCAGCACAATGATCTCGGGGAAGGATCACCGCTCCCACCAGCAGAGCCACGTCTCGGCTCGAGTCGTTTTGGGGCCCGAGAGGGAACCCAAATCGACGGTGGGTCTGCCGCGATCGGAGCTTGCCGACTGGGTTTGAACCAGGTAGTCTCTCATCGTCTCCGGACAAGAAGGCTCTCTCAGTTCTGGACGGTCGAACAAGCTACTTCACCTCCTCTACTGCGACAGAGGCGTTTCTACGTGTCTTCGGACACCGTATTTAAATACCCCTCCCCTTCGGTCCTCCTGAGGTTTCGACCTCGACGAGGACTGGAATGAGTCGGAGCGGTATCGGCTCTCTCCTGTCAGGTGTCGATTAACCCCACCCAGACGACGTTCACAGTGGAAGGACGGCGTTCCCCCTCACCTGCTGCCCGGAAGTGGGGGGGTGCCTGGCCAGCCATTGGGCAACTTGGCAGCGCCACGGCGCCGAGACCTGGATTGTAGATGTCCTTCGGGAGGGAGATCTATTAACCTTCGAATCTCGGTCACCCCTCACCTCCAACCCGGTCCAACAGCAGGCGTACGTTCCAGGGGCATCGAAGGACGTAGCATTGAGACAGGAGATCAAGACCATGCTGAGCAAGAGAGCTGTAGAAATCGGCACGGATCAGTCACCGGGCTTTTACAGCCGACTCTTCCTGGTGGAAAAGTCTACGAGAGGCTGGCGCCCGGTGATAGATCTCTCTCCCCTGAACCGGTTGGTTCGCCAGACCCGGTTCACGATGGAGACGGCACGCGCAGTGTCGACTCTATCAGGGAGAACGATTACATGCTTTCAGTGGACTTGAAGGATGCGTATTTACAAATACCCATTCATCAGTCCTCCAGAAAGTACCTCCGCTCATCCTCGACGGGACGGTAGTACCAGCTCAGGCCACGTTGCTTCGGTCTCTCAACCGCCCCACAGGTGTTCACGCGAGTGTTCACTCTGGTGTCTGCTTGGGCCCATTCGCACGGGATACGTCTGATGGGGTATCTCGACGATTGGTTAGTCCTGGCGAGCTACCGCTCGCAGTTGCTACAGGACAGGGATCGACCTGCTCGAGTTCTGTCGCGATCTGGGGATCGTTCTGAACTTCGAAAAGTCCGATCTCGAGCACAAGCAGAGGATGAAGTACCTGGGTATGCGGATCGACACGGACGGTAGCAGGGCGAGTCTTCCCCGCAGACTCGCGGATCAGCAGATTCAGGGAGGCAGCCAACCAGTTCCTGTCTCGGCAGGAACAGTAGCTCAGCGATGGCAAGTCGTGATCGGACCACCTGTCGTCACTGCGGAAGCCAGTCCCTAACGGGCGTCTTCACCTGCGGTCTCTTCAGGGAGACTGAAGGAGAGTTGGTCACAGGCGACGGATCCCCAAGCTTTCCATTGTCACGGACACAGGAGGTGAGGCAGGACCTAGCCGGGTGACTGGACGACAGGAACCCCTTAAGAGGAGTGCCTCTGCGCACTCTCCCCCCGGGACATGCAGCTGCTCTCAGACGCATCGACCGAGGGTGGGTGCGACACCTGGAACAGATTGCGGACTTCAGGAGTGTGGTACGAGAACGACAAGCACCTTCACATCAATGTACTGAAACTCAAGGCAGCGTTCCTCGCTCTCCAAGAGTTCCAGGACCGCTTGATGGGACACTCAGTGGTGTTGATGTACGTCAACACCACGGTGGTGGCTTACGTCAACAAACAGGGGGGGCCTAGTGTCTCTCCCGTTGTATCAGTTTGACTCGGCAGGTGCACGAGTGGGCCGAGGCGCACTCAATAGAGCTGTCGGCACGCTACATTCCAGGGAAGGAATGTAGTAGCAGACACGCTCAGCCGTCGGGATCAGGTGATAGGGACCGAATGGTCTCTACACCAGGACGTGGCGGAAAGGCTCTTCGACCTGTGGCGGCGACCAGTCGAGGATCTGTTCGCCATCCGGCACAACAGGAAGCTCCAGGTGTTCTTCTCGGCCGTGCCGGATCCATGGGCAGCTGCAGAGGACGCTCTTCAACACCCGTGGGACGACCTCTTCGCCTATGCCTTTCCCCCGTTCAGCCTGATTCGCAAGGTGATCAGTCGAGCACTGGTCATCCCGAATCTCAGGATGATCCTGATGGCTCCCAAATGGCCACAGGCCATTTGGTTTCCGGACCTGCTGGCTCTTCTCGCAAGAGAACCGAGAGAAATTCCCCATTGGCACAACCTTCTCGCCCAGCCACACGTCGAGCGGTACCACCGAGCAGTCCAGTCCCTACGTCTTCACGCTGGCTGTTATCCACCATCTCTTGCGAACGAGAAGCTTTTTTCGTAGCGCAGCAACAGAGATGGCTGGAAACGCGTCCGTCAGTCCTCTCAGAACTGTGTACCAGGGAAGTCGGCCGTCTTCTGTGTTGGTGTCGTAGACGGGGCCTATCTCCTCTCAGAGCCACTCTTCAGCAGGTAGCGGTTTTCCTCGTTTTTCTTCGCCAGGAAGCTCCTCTAAGTTCCCACAGTCAAACGGATACAGAGCCGCCTTGACGCTCGTCCTGAAACTGACGGGATTGGACATCTCGAACTCGTTCGAGATCTCCTTGCTTAAGAGCAGCCTCCAAAGGTCTTGCCAACCCAGGGAACTCACAAGACCCTCTTCTTGCTGGACCTGGCATCGGCGAAGAGAGTACAGGAACTTCATGCAGATAATGATGTGGATGAGATGCTGCTTTGTCCTGGGAGGACGCTACGGCGCTATCTGAAGAGAATCGACACCTCGGGCCTGAGTGTCGACGCCTCTTCGTTAGCAACGTCACCCAAGAAAAGAAGTATCAAGAACACTCTTTCGTCCTGGCTGCGTGAGGTCTTCAGGAGGGCGTATGAGGCTGATGGTAGTGACGACATCCGTACGTCCCGTCCGAGAGCTCACGAAGTCAGAAGTATTGGCCCCTCGTTTGGCGTTTCGTAAGAACTTCTCCGTGGCTGGCGCAGGTATGGAAGGCAGGGGTCTGGTACAACCAGACTACCGGCACCTTCCTTATACCTCTTGGATATTGCCCATAGGTCCTTGGATCGGTTTCCTTAGGACCCGTGGTGGCTGCTCAACACGTCGTCTATAGCTAACCCAGACCCTAGCAGCTGAACAGCATCGAGTCCTCCGGTGGGTGACTGTATGAATAGATAGTGATGAGAAAGTGACTGGCTTCTCTTTCTATCTTTTTCTACCCCTCTACCTGTGGGTAGAGGGATACGGTCATTACCCTGCTGGATAAGGACGAGATGCCGGTGAGCTATATGACAGAGCCCCATCCTATCCCTTTCACTAGGGATAGGAGCAGAATATCCACCACTTCCTTCTACAAGGGGGGGAAGTGGATGCCTACAAGAGTCAAAACCATGACTTTATCTTTGCTCCTGTACAGGAACAAGTTCTTACATTGCTGGTACGAAGAGATACGCTTGCCTCTCTCTTAGTACTCGGTCCAGAGGTCTGACCATTGATCCTGCGGTGCACACCCCGATCAATCGGACAGAGGCTTGGATCCCTCCCTCGCTCTTACGACCAGGGAGGCTTCCAAGGTTGGGCGAACACCAGTCTGTCGCAAAAGACTCAGATTCCACCCACCAAGAAGTGAGTCTTCCTATTGTAAAAGGACGAACCGAAGTTTGTATGCCGTGTCGGAACAAATGACAATTTGTCCAAAATTGCATTTTTCCTAACTATACAAACCTGAGGTCCTTTTACACATAGCCCCACCTCATGCCACCCCTCACTCTGCAGTTTTTGCTTGGGCCAAAAGCAAAAGTGATTTGTTTACCTCCCAGTCGCGCGCGCGCGCCTGTCGGACAAGCAGTTAACTACCGAACCCCTTGTTCGAAAGCTTACGACCTATCCAGCTGCCGCTAGTACCTTCCTATTGTAAAAGGACCTCAGGTTTGTATAGTTAGGAAAAATGCAATTTTGGACAAATTGTCATTTCTGTATCCTTCCTCACCTAAAGTTGTCAATACCACATAACTGTAAGCACTCACTATGCTTATAAACAACACCTCACTAAAAACTGAAAACTATGCAAAAGGTAATTATCTACATTTTCTCCCATATTTAATAAAATATACTGCATAAATACACTTTAAAATAAAAATTCACCCCTTCATTATCTCTACCTCTAAAAACACAATTCAGTAGGTAGGTAACCTGTCTGTTTACCCACAGCCTACCATTGTTTTATGACCATTAATGTCATTTTATACAGTAACTCTCTTATCAGTTGTTACCATATGGTATTAACATAAATGAGATGCAAACTGTATACTATGTGTGAACTATTGACTTAGGCTAGGTATTACATTCATGGTATCCATTTGCATAAGTCAAATAGGCTATTTCAGGCAGTCCCCGGTTATTGGCGATCCGGGTTTACGGTGCTTGTCTAGCAACAACGATCTGGAGTTTCAGCTCCAATCCCCGGTTACTGGCACTGATCCCTGCTTAACAGCTCTGTTGATCCCCAGGTATCGGCACTGTTATTGCTGATTTTTGGTTATCTTCACACTGTCAGGAACGGAACCCCCGCTGATAACCGAAACTGCCTGTATAGCAGTATTTCACATACCACTACCCAGGATTCTATGGACCCCTGAAGCCTTGGGTTCTAAGATTGAAGCATGCTGACTGGACAGTCCCTGCTCACATTCGCACAAGTGGGACTGCTCTCAAGGCAGACATCATGGCTGGTTGACAACTGCCCATGGCCCCACTTAGTTGGCAAGATTTTAGTCTGTGGCAGGCTAGGCAAGGTTGCTTTTAGTCTCACATTTTTCCTCCTCCTTGGAATTATTATTTTTTTTGGGGGAGACAGGAACCAGACAAATTCGGAGCTTGGGACCAGGTACGTTTTCGTTCCCATCCTGGCCTGTTACACGGAGGCCTACATTCCTGGTGTGGACTAGGCAGACGTACATTGAATGATTAAGAGGTTGCCAGAGGCTCTGGTATTTCTCCTGCAAAATTTTATAGGCCTATTTTGGAGATCATTAGAATGATAACGTCATTTTAATGATCTCAAGAAAGAGATTATCTTTTCTTGCTTCGTGCTTTCCTGAGCAAGAGAACTCTACCTGGTTTAGCCATTCATGCAGGGTACCTCCTCTGCCTCTAGCCCACAAGAAGAAATGTCATGTTCTTTCAAAAGAATATATATATATTACCATCTCTTATTTTGATACAATCCTGACTTTGTATGTATCCTGATATGTCACTAGAATATCTCTGTGTTGAGGGAGTCTCCTTGTCACAGGCAGAGGCAATGACACCAGAATTGACTGCCAGAGCAGCATTCCAGCCAGTCTCGTAGATAGATCTTTGGGTCTATCATTAGCCAAGATAGTTTTTTCTTCAGGCTTCTGTACACCCAAGGAGAATAGAGCCCATGTTCTGGGTTCCTTTCCCCTCTTTGCTAGAGAGAGGGGTAGGCTGCGATAGACAGACTTTATCTTGTTCACTAGGCAGTGGCTAAGACCTTCAGGTCTTCACATGGCACTGCAACATGACCCTAGGGTCAGGTTGGCCCTTCCTCTTCAGTCAGAGAAGTCGCAAACTTCCTCGACCCCTCATAGAGGTACCCAGACGTCTTTTACCTCGGTAGGAGACAGATGATGCCGGAGGTGCGTGGTTCTCCCGATTGGTGCCAATGGGGGTTGCTGTATGTTGTGCCACTGCGCAAGCTTGGCAGCAACATGGAGCAAAGCGTGGGTAGCGGATGCCCGTCAGACATGATTCGGCTACCCTTGAACTGGTTCTTTCACAAGAACTGGTCTTGGATGGAAAGGTTTGTTTTTCTGTTTTCTCAATCCCCATAAAGAGGGTAAATTCTTGATTTTTGGGGATGTAAGGGATATATATGTTCAATACCTACCCATCGGTCCTCCTGGAAGTATCGCCTCCTTACCCTTGTGGGGGGAAATTGTTCTATCAAAGTGCTTGATTTTACATTTTGTATTAAAGATTTATTTAATTTGTATTATCTGTCATTCCAGGGTGGGTCCCAGAATGAGCTTAAGTTTGCGATATGTAAAGAGATATATTTAATTTGTATTAAACATTTATTTGAGATGAATCTTATCTACTGTTAAAGTTAGTTATAATATCTCCGCGCCGATTAGGTGAGTCGGCATTCAAAAAAATATTATTGAGTGGCTGCCCGAATGACTGTCTAGTTCACCTGTTCTCCACCAGGTGTGTTTCCAATGTTTTAACTCGTATCAGAATTCTCCTTGCCGCCATTAGGTGTAAGTGAGTGTGGGTATTTTGTGAATTTTGACTTTTCTCCTGTCACGGTACTGTAATTTTAATCTTCCTAGGATGTCTTCCACCAGAAGCAAATCTACTAATATAAGGTTATGTAGGAATGATTACTGTGTAAGCAGGAAGCTTGAATTTGAGCTAGATCAGCCTAATGTTTGTACCAGCTCCAGGGGTACAGAGTGTGAGGAATGCAGGGATTGGCCTAAGGAACTTATGCTTAAAGTATTAAATACAGGAAAAGAAGGGAAGTAGATAGATTGCGGAAGTAATTAATTAGGTTGGCATACAGCTTTCCATTTCTCCCCTTCCCGGTGAGCCTTCGTCTGTAGTTAGCCTTGATCAGCTGATGTTTTTTTCCTATCTAGGTCTAATACTAATATAGAGTGCAGTGGGCCTCCTGTATTCGCAGACTCGCATTCACGGACTTCTCTGGAACATATCCCCCCATTATTCGCGGGAAATTCACATATTCGCTGTATTTTTCTGAGAAATATCCACATTCTTGGTTCTTTTTATCAATTTCATCATAAAATGCACTTTTTGTGCATTGAGTTTAAAGTAACAAAATAGGCCATTTTAAGCATTTTTATAGGGGTTCCAACTATTTACGGGTTCTAACTATTTGTGGGGGCATCTGGTATGCATCCCACGCAAATACAGGGGGACCACTATACTGACATTTCCTCTTTAGCTCCAACTTGAGCTCCCCTTTCATTTCAGGAAAAGCGTATCGAGAAATTTGAACAGGATGTAAGCCTTATTCTGGAATCTGTTAAAGGTTTGACTTAATTTATGACAGGGAACCATTCCGAGTCCCCCATAGTGAACGTTCATTTTTGTGTTCCTCCTGTAGAGGTAAGGTGTCGGTGCCCTCGCCTGTATGTAGCCCAAGCCTAGGACTGCCCTGCAACAGTTGGAAAAGTCCGCTGCCAGACCCAGTTCTTGGGGCAATGGGGTTCTGTGCCCTCTGAATCCTACCTTGTTCAATGCGTTCGCCTAAGGACCATTTTGGTAAACGTTACTTCACTCTGTATGTGCATTCTGCCATCATTAGCACCTAGTTTGAGGTGTTAGCATACATAGGATTAATAACATATAATACAATAGGTATAGAAATTTTTATTGAGATTAATGTGTCTGTAGTGAGTTTTTCATATTCTGATATTATGTCTTCTCAGTGAATAGTTTAACCAGTCTCTCATGTTTTAGTTATTCTAAATTATTGTGTGCTAGCCTATTTTTCATTCTTCATCGAAATGCACTTGTTCGGTGTTTGCATGCTTTTTCTTCGGTTATCGGCAAATCTCTTACCACTGCCTCGATTAATGTTTCTTTATAGTATCTACGGTTCTTTCCAAGCTAGATATTATTCTAGCATCAAAGCTTTCTTACGATTTGTTGTATAATACGATTTGTTGTATAAGAATGCTTTCAAATACAGGCAGTCCCCATTTATTGGTGGACTCGATTAATGGCGATCCATTTTTATTGCGCTTGTCTACCGCTGTAAAATTGGTAATTTATGGCGCCATAACATGTCAAGTTCCGTTTATCGGTGCCGCAAGGTGCCAATAATAGTTACAGTGCCATAACATAACTAGAGGCACCATTAACCGGTTATTGTCACCATTAACCGGTTATTGGCACCATTAACCAGATATTGGCATCATAAGCACCATAAATTACCAAGTTTCAGTTAATGGCGGTTTTCACTATTCAGCTCCCTGCCGAGAATGGAAACCCCGCTGATAACTGGGGACTGCCTGTACTTGAAAGCATTCTTATACGACAGATCGTTAGAAAGCTCTGATGCTAGAATAATATCTAACTTGGAAAGAACTGTAGACACTATAAAGATTATAGATTTGAAAGAGAAACATTAATTGAGGCAGTGGTAAGATTTGCTGATAGCCGAAGAAAGAGAAATTGGCTAGCAGATGTGAATTTAGAACAATTAAAACATGAGAGATTGGCTAAACTGTCGACTGAGAAGATGTAATAGCAGGGTGCTGATAAGTGAAAACCGCCATTAACCGAAACTTGGTGATTTATGGCGCTGATATCCAGTTAATGACGCCAATAACCAGTTAATGGCACCTCCTTTATGTAGATTATGGCACCATAACTCTATTATTGGCACCTTATGGCACTGATAACCAGAACTTGACACGTAATGGTGCCATAAATCGCCTATTTTATGGGGCCAGACAAGTGCCATAAAACTGGATCGCCATTAACTGAGTCTGATGATAACTGGGGACTGCCTGTATACGTATGTTAATTTGCTTTCAGACGATGTGGGAGAGTCATTGTGACTCCTCTCCCCAGGCTCCCAACCTTTCCCATTTTTTTTGTGCCCTATTTTCTTTCCCTCAGCTGACTCGTGTGGACATAGCTGAGTGACTGACTCCTTTGAGTCGCTGAAGACTCTCCCTTTCATCAAGTCGTGGATGTGATATAATAATCGGCTGCTGGTGCCTCCCATCAACAAGTGTTGCTTCCTGTCGCCAGTTGGTGTGAAGGAAAAGCAGTCCTTTAGGCTCTTTTCTTTACCTCTTGTTGGTGGCTGTCTCCTCCTGTTTTCCTCTGGTGGAAGAAGAGTTTGAATTGGAGAAAGTCCTTCGCTCAGGGCGATGTTTGTTGCAACATTATGCTTCACTGTATCCTCATTTAGTTGAGGAAAGAGGCCACATAGACAATATCTCGCTTGTCTTATTGTATTTCCGCGTCCTGTAAATACATATTTTGAGAAGGGAACCTAAGCTCTCTCCTTCAATAAGAGCAAGTTTTGTAACTTTTCTCGTACACAGATGCACAAAGCTACCTTTAGGTCAGTCATGGCCTGTCTTCTTGTGTCTTCAGTAGGAGGTACAGTTTCTTTCTCTCCTATAGAGAGACAAACTCGAGACTGACAGGTGTTTTAGACATGTTAATGGAGTCTCAGTCTAGCTTGTTGAGTTGTTACCTTTTACTCAGCATGTTGTCTCTTCTCTGTGTCAGCTAAGAGAAGTCTGGGCGCCAACCTAGCGAGTTTGTGAAGCCAGCTTTAAGGTTTTGGTACCAGTGGGAGTTTAGCAAGGAAGAGAGTTAACTCATTTCTGATGTTGCAAGGTTTACATGAAAATTAGCATTTGAAAATTAGTAAATAAATTGTTATCATAAAAATGTATTTAGTCATGAAAGTACAGTGAATATTGCTCTATGAAAAAATGTGTAAATTAGTGAAATTTCTCCTGCGGACAAGTGAATAATGTGTTCCACAAAAATTCGCAACAAAATGAATTGCGTAAAAATTAAGGACCACTGTAATTGTAGGAGGCATAAATAAACAATACCTGTGCCAAGTGTAAGGTAAGTAGGCATCAAAAAGTCTCTCTCAAATACAACAGTTACTATTTAAACATAATTAGTCAAAGATCTAGTTAAAGGAATGACCACTTCCTGAAGGTACTATGTACGTATTGTTATACATTTTACTTTCTCTGTATCAAGTTGGATGACTTGATCTGAAGGCACAACCTAAGAAGTATGTACAGTGGTTCACTTACTATTATAATCAGATAGCATCTTCCAAGGGGTTGGAGCTGTAGTTAAGGTATTATAAATGTCTTAAATTTACAGGTAGTACTTACATATTAACCACTTTTTTTACTTGAATATCAGTTCATTATTTTTTTCTTCTTTTATGAACATCATAAGATTTAAGAAAGTTGTCATATTCTATAAATGGAAACCTGTTATTTCACTTGAAATTCCTAGACTTCAGAAGTAAGTTAATAAGATGGAGAGTAGTTTAGTCATTCTTTTGTTTTTGAAGCCCTACTCTTGGCTAATTATGCTAGAGATTCATATCCAATATGGGTTATGAATAGTATGGGGTTACAGGTTCTTAAACAGTTTGCTGGAAATAAGCAAAATGTATTCATTAGCATTGTTCTTTACAGTATATAAATAAAATAAGAGTTTGGTCTATATAAAGTAAACATTGTTTTATTGCTTGATACTGATATTTCAGGTGACATAGTTGGTGTCCATGAGTATGGGGCAAGTGAACGAAAACAACTGACATCTGGAGTTGTGACACGTGTCTCACAATCTTCAATTCAGATAGTTCTTGATGGAGATGCAGATGAACTAGATTCCACTGCGGATGGAGCTCTACTTTATCTTCACAAGTTAGCCAATAATGTAGGTTTTATCAATCTTATTTGTATATTTTATTTAATTATCTTGAAATTCTCCCCTAATATTATTTTTATATTTAGGATTAAAAGCAGAACTACCTCCCGTACTTTTTGTTTTATCTTATCACACACAGTAAGAATGTACAGTAGAACTTAAATACTTTAGTGTAGTTAAAGTGAAGTAAAACCAAATGCAAGAAGAGATAAGAGAGAATATCTAGAAAACAGGTGGATGGTGCGTAGGGTAGCCAACAGAATTATGTCCTGTATTGATAAAATAGCCACGGAGGAAAAGAAAACGAGGAAAATAACTCAAAAGGAGGGATAGATCAATGATAATATCAGAAGAAAAAAAAAGACATTACTGAGTGGAACCTTTTGTGAGGTCATGAATAGGAGAAATGTAGTAATGAATGAATTCATAGTTTTTAATGTGAAATTGATGATAAAACCTTGGTTGATAGAAAGTACTGGGCTGTGATAGAACTGCTTCAGAGTTGATTCTAGTGCAAATAAAATGAAGCCTTACAATGTTTTACAGAATATGGAATTAGGAAAATAATTCTAATGATTGGGAATTGGGAGTCATAGCAAAGGTACCAAAGTTGTAGCTATAGAGACATTGCTGTTAATAATTTATGTATGTATTATAAAAATATTCAGTATGCATTTTTAATATCATGAAAATATTCAGTATGCATTTTTAGTAGGCTAGAGAATGATCATGTTTGTTCGTATACAAATACAAACCTTTGTTTGTTACATTAGGATAAGCTTGCAAACACCAGCTTGAACAGCCATTAAAAACTTACTGAATAGGCTGTGAACTATCAACAGATATGGGGAAGCCCTGCTCACCTGTCAGTCTGCACTCGACTTTGCTTTTGGCAACTGTCAATTGCAGATGTCTTTTTTTTTACTGTGGGTGCTGACTTTCTCTGTTATTAGACTTAATTATACATGTTTTTCTTTGCCATTCAGTGTTGTCCTGGTAGCTAGGAAGTAGATCTCTTACATTTGCACCTATTGCAGGAAATATTTCTGCATTAGGGAGGTACCTTAAGGCGGAATTCCACAGAGGCAACATGTAGCATGCAACCGACTGGTCTTCAACAAGTATGTAGAATGCAGCTTTCAACCAGGAGACAAGTTGCCTGCAACAAGGCAACACCGTTGTTGCTTGTAGCATACTACATGCTATGTTGACTGTTGAATGCCAAAAAACCTTTTCCATAAATTCTACAAAAACTAAGCCATTTCTCAACACAATGTCTCAGCAGACGGTCACTGTTGATGCACAATTCAGTGCTGTGCTCTCACGTGCACCATACAATCTTCTGATGATATAATAATAATAACAGGAAAAGCTGCTGTGACCTATTAATACTGAAATACCTACAAAAGAAGGCTGAAAAAAATAACCTGTTACTTGAATGACTTATTTAAAAAACCTCAGATCAATTACTTCACTAAGCTACGATAAAATTTGGAATAATGGAAATTGTTCATTTATGTAAAATAAAAACTCAAATATCCAATGACGGCATTTCCTCCTTTTAGAAAAATCGTGAAGATTAATTACTCATGAGAGAGAGAGAGAGCGGAGAGAGATGGAGAGGGAGAGAGAGAGAGAGATGAGATTGAGGAATCGAGAGAGAGAGAGATGGAGATTGGGAGTGAGCAGAGGGGAGAGAGAGGAGGAGAGAGAGGCGTGGCGGGAGAGGAGGTGAGGAGGGAGAGGGGAGAGTAGAGGGAGGGTGAGAGAGAGAGGAGGCGATTGTGTTGACGAGAGAAGGAGAGGAGGAGAGAGTTGGAGAGAGAGAGATGTAGGAGAGAGGAGAAGAGGGGAGAGGGAGGTGAGAGAGGATGACTGGAGGGAGGCCTGAGGGAGTGAGAGAGAAGAGAGGAGAGATGAGAGAGAAATACTCAATGAAAAGTGCTATTTCTAGCACCATCTTTTGTGAGAGAGAGAGAGAGAGAGAGAGAGAGCATTTGCCACTGCTAGTATGATATTTTGAGAGAGAAAGAGAGAAAGAATCTTCCCTCAACTGACCCATGCATGAGTGAGCGGTATACAAGTTCCTGATCTTTTTTACTAGTTAAATTTCTCTACAAGTCCCAACAGTGCATCTAGTTTAGCATGGTTTTTCTTGTACTCTGTCAAGCATATATCCCATAGAACAGCAAGTTTCCTACATTCTTCTGTAAAGGCTATGGTTTTTTCTTGCAACCAGTTCATCTTGTTGCTTTCAACATCGAATCCTTCCCGCGGCTGGTTGGAAGGCATTTAACACTAGGCAACAGCCTAAATCTTGTCGCATGCCACACAGTTGCGTGTGCTACATGGTGCTTTCTGTTGAATTGGTGGAAATACACTTTGCATATGCAACAATGTAGCATGCTACATTGCCAAAATGTTGCCTCGGTGGAATTCCGCCTTTATTCTGAGTACCAAGAGTGGCTGTCAGAACAATGGGTAAGGTTTGCAGGCAAGAAGAGGAAGCTTAAGACCTCCTCAGTTTCATCAGAGGGGAATACTCTGCTGGTGACACCTAAGGAGGCTTTAGGTACCTTCCTTCCACCTGCTTAGCATCCACCCACTGTTTTGACTCCTAAGGGAGCCTTCTGTTCCTCTGCCTCCTACTTATCTTTGGGAGGAGAGCTAGCAAGAGTGAGAGGATGTTCACTCTGGCCCTTTGTTTGAGGCTTCTCTGCTAGCAGACACTGTCTCTCTCTTTGGGCAGAAGGAAGACTTGTTGACTAAACAGACTGTACTTTCAGGTAAGGAGGAGACTGAGAAACTTAGACAGTCATGGCCATCCCTGGGGATATTGGGGGAGCCCAGTGTTAAGGCGTTGTTGAGTCACTCTCTTCTGCTGTGCCGACTCATGTCGACTACAACAACAGTGACTGTGATGACTTTGACATGATGTCACCATCCCTACTGGCTCTCTCACTGCTTACACATTCACCATTACTCCTTATGCCCCGTCAGTGATGCGTCTTTAGGAGTTCGGGTGGTTCTGCAATCTTTGTCTACAGTATTGATCTCGGCGGCTTTGGAGAAGAAGTGAATGATGAAGTCATCGCCATCGTCTGCTTTGTCTTTGTCTTCATCAGGTGCTTATGCCACCTTCCTTTCAACCTGTCTTCCCCCAGGAAGTCTTGTAAGGCTTCTAGCAGTTAGTCCTCATCTGTGGAGCTTTCATTAGTGGCACTACCTGTACCACTACACCTGTTGCCCTGTGCAATGGTACAAGTGCTACCTTTGGGTCCCCCAGACCTAGGGGAGCTGCGACTGGTCTGATCAGCAAGGATGACAGTTCAGTCAGAGATGACAGACCATAAATCTGCTACCCATGGCCCAGCAAAAGAAAGTAAGGAAGGAACATGTAGGCAATATCTCACCCCTCTCCTGCTCTTCAACATGATCAGTCCAGGGGTCCCATGAATGTAATTCTACCAACTCTGATGGGTCATTCAGACACAGAAAAAAGACTCGGACATGACAAGAGGAGGTTTTTGACTCAATCTTCCTCATCAGAAGAGGTATTAACCTCTAATACTATTACCGTTCCAACTCAGGTGATTTACTGACTAAGCGGGTAGAGCCAGATCTGATGCTCTTGGTGCCCGGTGTCTCACTCAGTCGCCTTAAGTCCTACAATCTCTCTCTCTCTCTCTCTCTCTCTCTCTCTCTCTCTCTCTCTCTCTCTCTCTCTCTCTCTCTCTCTCTCTCTCTCTCTCTGACAGATGGAGGCAATGTTGTTGAAGTCAACGACTATGGCCACACTCCTGGCAGTTTCCTGGCTGGACCTGTGGTCCTTTACTTTAGCCCTTGTGTCCTCCTTATTAGGTAATCATACTCCTGGTGGTAGGACCATTACCTACCTCACGCACCAGAATGAAAACTTGTGGTCCAACCTAATCCTATGGAGAAGGAGTGCAGAATTCTTTAGGAGTATTGGCCTGGAGTGGATTAGTACTTAGGAACGGACAGGTCCTGGAGTCTATCTTTCTTTGCCCTCGGAGTGAAGTAGAGACTGCAATGGACAGGTTGCAGTTAGAAAAAAACGATGCATTTGTTCACCAGGCAGTGTGGCAAAAGACCTCTTGGTCTTCATGAGGCTCTGCAGCCAAGCCTCCAGGTTCAGCTGGTCCTTTGTCTCTGGGTTAGAGGAAGACCCAGGCTTCCCCTGCACACCATAGAGTTTCCTAGAGTTCTTCTGCCTTTGTAAATAAGTCCCCCTGCCCATCCCAGGAAGGGAGAAGGACACTAAAAGGTGTGTTCCTACCTAAGAGTTGACAAAAGTGGGAGGCTGCCTGTCGGGCTGTGGGGCAACATGGCAGCGACATGGAACAGAGACCAGGGCAGATGTCCTACGGGAAGGGTATCTTCTCTCCTTCGAGTCCCCACCACCCCTTGCTTGCTATCCCATCCAGTTCCGGATTTGCATTCCCAACTTGCAGAAGGATCACGCCCTTATGGGGGAGTCAATGTTTTATTTCCTCTTTGGAACAGTCTTAATTAATTTAGAGGTGTGGAGCAAGAGCAGTGCTTCATTTAAATTATCTTGGGAATAAATAAAATAATTACTACTTAACCTAAAGATTTATTTGCTAATAGTTTTATTAACAAAATTATAGTTAGCACAGGTCAACTGAATTCTTGCAGACAATACCTAACTGGACAAACCTGCCTATCCAGTTGCTAACCTACCTTAAAGCAATCAATCATTTCCCTGCTATAATTTATGGTAGCCATCGTGCTTACCCCTATCTAATTTTTCTTATTAACTGAGTAGCCAAAATACTTCAGTCAGTGATCTTATCACCCAACTGTAAAAAGACCCTTTAAGCCTCAGCTTATCTTGAGAAAATTGTTACAACAATCTTATGATAATACCAAGTCAGTCAGTCCTATATCACAGGCACATATGCCCAATCAAGCCTAACAAATCTGTTTGCATTTTGGATGCATGGTGCATTTTGGTCACTATTGTTTCAGTGTAGTCTGATAAGAACAACTTAAGCTTGTTTATAAGTAAATTACACCAGACTGCACACTATTTTACCAATAGTTTAGCACACCACTGCAGTTTTTCCATAAACGATGACCAACATTAAGTGCTTCTCTAAGCACTGCATTATTTTTTAATGAAGTTGGCAGGTGCACTTTTACCAAAAATGTTTTATTTACCTCTAATCAGGTACTTTCTGAACTTGTTTAATTTCAACATTCTTTGCTAAATGAACTTTCCTGACAATGCAATCATACTTTTACAGCAGAGTAAGCCCTTTCACCACATCAGACTTCAGTGAGAGAGTCTTGATTAAATTCTAACAGAAGTGAGGATAAGGATATTAAAAGAAAAAAGTTGTCAGTTAAATTTTTAAAATTATTCATTTCACACAAAATTAGCCAATACGTGGACACCACATATTGGCTGTCAGTCATTTTCTAACTTTATAATTCAAACTAACCCAGTGTAGTTTTGTCCTAACATTTTCATAAAAAAATTTTCCAGCAAAGTATTTTCACAGGTTACAAATTAGTACACAGGCTACTGATTAATTAATCATAGTTGTCACCATCATTACTACTTTTCAAGCTATCATACTTTCTGTTGTACCAATTCTTAAATCTGCCCTATGATATTGTTCAAGCCAACCTGATATAAAGCTATGTTCTAAAATTCCCCTACTAGCCATGGGACTACTTTTCCTGAATCTCTAGAGCTCTTCAGTATCTGTACAAAGTTCACATACCTCATCAACATTATCCGATGGTATTCATTCTATCTAAAGCATAATTGCTTACTATGTCACAGTCATCTAATTCCTTAATGGGAACATACAAATACTAAGTCTATGATCTAGATCATTATCTATTTCAATTAATTTTTCAACCCGTACTCCTATGCTCCTTTGCTACTACTATTTTCTTTCTTCTTAGTCTTAACTGTCTACTAAAACTAATTGTTTCTCTTTTAGCAAACTTTCCTCTTGCTTTCTCATATTCATTCTCTCTTGCCTACATTTATTCACACTGTCAACCACTGAGACTGAGGGTCAATGCCAACAAACCCTCTCAATAAATCATTCCACTTCAGTTGCTCATTCTTTCACCTTACCTTTTCTGTCTTCACATTTACAAACTGCCACATAATCAGGAATGGTGGCCAGAAACTTTTTCATCAACACTTTATTGTCTTTTATAATATCTTCATCCCCATACTTTTTTCTGGCTAAAGTTTCAAGTCAGTGGTTATACAAATACAGTCTTGTTCTTTCCCATCTGTACATCCTCATATTAATAAACATTACCTTAATATAATTTATCTAGCCCTAAATTCCCAAAAACCGCACCAAAATTTACCACATTGGCAACCCTGTTACCTCCTATTCTGTCCGCGAGTTGGCAACACTGTCGTTGACAGATACAAAAACCTTCCCTCAAATCAGTTGTTAACGAGCGGCAGTGTTGTTTACATCACGGCCGCTCTTTATAAATTTCCTTAAACATTTTTGTGCCTTTAAAGCTTTCATTATTTGTTAAATGAGACTTTATGTGAATTACCACTCACGCTTTACATCACGAAACAGTGAATTAGCTTTGATTTCTGTTGTGGTTCTTATCTTAAATTACGAACTTTTGCGCGACCCGGAACTACTGACCTGTCCAATCTACAATGGATTACCAAGATAAATTACGATGCTTCCTTCTGCAGCAACATCAGGAACTGCCCGGTCTGTGGGACAAGGATGAGTAGCAGGGAGTATGAACCCCATGACATTTGTAGCTCTTGTCGTGGACAGGTTTGTGACTTGACTTCTCGTTGTGACGTATGTAAGCCCTGGTCTGACGAGGATATGACTGCTTATATGAAACGTCAAACAATCTTGCAGCGTAAAGATCGGTAAGGTAAAGAAAAAGAAATCGATTTGCTAGAACTGTATCTAACGAATTCTTTGACTTGGGCGCTCATGGTTCTGGTCTTCGGTTTTTCGCTATCGTACGACTCCGATTCCGAATAATTGATGCTTTGCCCCCTGTACAACGGTAATTAGTGAAGTTATTTCTGATGTAGATTCAAAGATTTTGGCAATGGAAACTACCTGGAAACAGAATTTTAAGAAATTACAGCTTAGTCTAGATAGAGATATTTCAGCTAAGTTTAACAATCTGTCAGAGAATTTTCAAGAAGCCTTTACTAGAATGTCTAACACACTTTTAGATTCATTTTCAGCTCCTCGTCAGGTACCTGTCGACAGCACCATGGGTAACGGTGCGACAGATATCCCGGCTTGTGAACCCCGTCGTGGCGAAGGCCTAGGGGGGATCCGGTCCGGGCAGTGCCTAAACGAATCTTTACCCAACGTGTACCCCTGTTAGTCCCGTAACAGTGCCAAAGGGCGCTTATTTAGGAGAAGGGGGGAGGGATATTAGTGTCAGGCCTAAGATAGCTAGTCGTCAGGATTTTACTTCAGGGGAAGTTTCTAAGTTAGGATCTGACGATGATGATGATGATGACGCGGATTCGTGTGATTTATATTGATGTTTCCTCGAATGGATGTCATGATGTAGAATTCAAGAAAACTTTTGATTTAATTTTGAGTTTTCTCCTCAGGCGAGGCCTAAAGCAGAAGCAGCCTCCGCCTCGTTGTATTACAGAAGGGATTTTTCTTGACGGTCCTTCCGGTCACGGGAATTTTTTACGTTTTCCCTTTGCCCAGAGGTTCGCGAGAGTGAGGGCGGACGTTGCCGCTAAACTTTCGAAGGTGATCGGGGAAGGGAAGAGGAAGCTCTCTTCTCTTCTACGACACCGGAGAGGAGTTTACCAGGTGGCGGATGATTCTTCATTCTCTCGACCCCCCAAGCCAAATCCTGATTTTGTCCGACTTTCAAGTCAACCCTTGCCTTCTTAAGGCTTCGGTCTCTGTCTCAATTGAAGAAGATTTTATTGCTATGGAGTCTGTTATGAGCTCCTTACAAGAAGCTCAATCCTTCAATATGTGGGTCCTCGGAGGGCTTTTAATGTATATCAAGGACTCTGGGTTTGTTCCTCCTGATGCTCCTCTTTTTGAGAAATTCTGCTCATCCATTTCAATCGCTTCTGTACATCAGAACGAGCTTGCTGCTTCAATGCAGGCCAGTTTCTTGTTTCTCTAAGGGCGTAAACCTGTATTTGTCGCAGTTACCCTCCTCTGTATCGGAGATTCAGAGAACCCGTCTGTTTGTCCTCTTCTCCTTTTGGCGATTATTTCCTTTTCGATATTTTCTGTGCTTTCTGAGGTTTTTTGAAGGAACATCAAGGTGATGCCTCTTCCCAAGCTCACTGGGCCTTATCAAGAGCTTTTTCCTCTTGGTCTTCCTCCCATTCCTTCAAGGAGTAAGCGTAAGTTTAGGACCAGATCTGTACCTCTGCTCCAGCCCAACAACCTCCTCTGGCTTTTTCTTTTTTTCCAGAGTACATCTCAGGTTGCTGGTGCCGCCTCTACTTCATCCTCTGGTGCTCCCTTTTGAAACGCGGGAGAGGTTCTTGGCGTGGCTCTAAGGGCAGAGAAAGAGCTCAACCTCCAGGAGTACCTTCTTCTTCTTCTTCTTCTTCTTCCTTGTCTCTGCGTAAGAATTTTCGGAAGTAGGAGTCATCACCTCGCCTGGAGACCGCAGTAGGAGCTTGTCTCTCCCGCCGTTTGGTCAGCTTGGCAGGGGAGAGCGGTGGGGATGCTTGGGTGGTGGAGGTCTGAAGGAAGGTACGAGATCCCTTTTGTTTCCGGAGACCTCCACTTTCCAATCGTCCTCTCGAGTTCAGCAGTTATTCCCCTCACTCAATCAGGGGTCAAGCCTTGGAGAAGGAGCTTTCGGCCCTCTTGGAGAAGGATGCCATAGAGCGAGCTCCTCCTTCTCCCGGGTTTTACTCTCGGATGTTTGTAGTTCTAAGGCCTCGGGTGCCTGGCGCCCCATCATAGATCTTTCGGTTTTGAACAAGTTCATTCTAAAGTCCAAGTTCAGGATGGAGACGGTCCAGACTGTTCTTTCATCCGGTCAGGAGGGGGGTACTGGATGATTTCCATCGATCTGCAGGATGCTTATCTGCAAATCCCCATCCATCCAAGAAGCAGACCTTACCTTCGGTTTTTTCACGGACTCGGGAGTTTTCCAGTTCAAGACCCTTTGTTTCAGCTCACCACTGCTCCACAGGTCTTTCTCGGGTGATGGCTCCTGTTTCAGCTATTCTGCATCAGTTAAATGTAAGGATGCTTCGGTATCTGGACGATTGGCTAGTCCAGGCCGAATCTCTAGAGAAATGTCTCCGGTCGAGGGAGATAGTTCTGCTCTTTGTGTCGAGTTGGGCATTCGTGTCAACTCGACAAGTCCAATCTAATCCCTTGCCAGATCATGACTTATCTGGGATTGTTTTAAATTCCCAGATTTGAGGGCTTCTCCCGCTCAGAAACGGATAGACAAGCTTCTGAGTCTGATCGAAGAATTTTTGTCCTCCGTAACGCAGCCAGTTTCTCTTTGGAGGTCTCTCCTGGGCCATTTTGTCATCCCTCATCCAACTGGTTCCCGGAGGTCGTCTCAGAATGAGCTCCCTTCAGTCGACACTTCGCCAGTCATGGGATTTCGTGTCCCGAGACACAATAGTCGCCTCTTCTCCACAATGTCGGAAGGATCTCCAGTTGGTGGATGCAAGTTCACCGCCTCAAGTCAGGGACATCTCTTCTTTCGGTTCCTCCGGACCTAATGTTTGGTCAGACGCCTCGGATCAAGGTTGGGTCGCACACCTGGGCTCCGAAGCCGCTTTCGGGCCTTTGGTTAGAGGAGGAGAGGAGCATGTCATAAATTGGAGGGAACTGAGGGCAGTGTACCTAGCCTTCTTTCATTTCAGGAACAACTGTTGGAGTCGGTTGTCGCGATCTTTGTCGACAACACCACAGCAGTCTCGTACTTGAGAAACCAAGGCGGCACACAGTCGGATCTTCTCACTCAAGAAGCCCGATCAATCCTGTGTTGGGCAGAAGACAGGGGGATTACGTTGGTCCCAGTTTATCCTGGGCCATCCACAACGTCTTAGCAGACGCCTTGTCGAGACCGAACGAAGTTCAAGGGTCGGAGTGGACACTTTGCCAGGAAGTCTTCGACAGTCTCAGGAAGAAATGGTCCCTGTCACAGTCGATCTGTTTGCCACCCCACTGAATTTTCGGTGCCAGATATTCTTCGCCCCTTACCAGACTCTCAGAGTGCCGGGACAGACTCTCTTTTGCAGGACTGGGAGGGACTTCAAGCCTATGCTTTTCCTCCGTTCTCTCTGGTGAGGTCAGTCCTCAACAAAGTGAGGGACAACCAAGCGTCTGGATCTCACCTTGATCGCCCCCTTCTGGCCACAGAAGGAGTGGTTTCCCGACCTTCTGGAAGCACTGGTGGAACCCCCCATTCGCCTGCCAGAGAGACCAGATCTTCTCAAACAACCCATTTTCATCGGTTCCATTAGAGGCTCACATGCTTCATCTTTCATGCCTGGAGACTGTCAGGAGGTTCTCCAAGCACGAAGGGTTCTCCTCCAGAGTGGCGCGACAGTTGGCTCTTGCCAGACGGCAATCAACCAGAGTAAATTATCAGGCTAAATGGTCGGTTTACAGAGTTGGTGTAAGTCTCAAGGACATTCAATTTCTAGACCTTCCTTACCGAAAGTAGCGGAGTTTTTGTTTTTAGTTCATTTACATCATGACAGGGCCTGTCACCTTCGTGCAATTAAGGGTTATAGGTCTATGCTTTCCTATGTTTTTAAGGCAAGGCTTCCTGAGATCTCTTCATCTTATGTCATTAGAGATTTACTTCGATCTTTTTCCCTATCTCGACCCAGGCCGCATGTGTTCGCCTCCGACATGGGGACGTTAACAAAATCCTTCAAGCCTTAAGGTTCCCTCCGTTTGAGCCTCTGAATTCTGCCAAATTTAGGGACCTCTCTTCTAAGACACTCTTCCTTGTCTCACTGGCTACAGCCAAGAGGGTGGGTGAACTGCAAGCACTCTCTTTTCTGGTTGTTTCCAGATCTGGACAAGACATGATTTTGTCATACCTTCCTGAATTTGTCGCAAAGACTGAATCGTCTGATAATCCTATTCCCAGGTCTTTTGTACTGAAGTCGCTGGTCGACTTTGTTGGTAATTTAAATGAGGAATTAGTTCTTGCTGCCCTGTTAGGCGCTCTCATGTTATACGCCGCACGAAGGACATTCAGGGTCGTCCCCGTCATCTGTTGTTTCACCCCGAAAGTCAAGAGACCTATTTCAAAGAATGGTGTATCCTTTTTTCTCAGAGATCTGATTGTTAAAACTGGTGGTTCGGCTGCTGGGGAAGACCAGACGCCGAGAGCACACAGTATTAGAGCAGTTGCTACATCAGTAGCTTTTATGAAGAACGTCTCAGTCGCCAAGGTGCTTGAGGCGGCGACTTGGCGTTCTAATGCTGTTATTGCCCTTTTTACTTGAGGGATATTTCTCTAGTTCCCTAGGCGACCTTCGTTCTTTGGGCCCGTTGGTGATGGCAGGACAGGTCGTCAGACAGGAGAATTAGGTAGTCTTCCTGTTTTACGTTTGGTTGCTACCTGTATATTATTCATTAATTTTTGTTTTGTTGTATATATTTTTTGTTTTTTGTATTAACCCATGGCAGTTTTTTGACTAGTTATAATGGGAATTAGGCAGTTTGGTATTTAGGTGTTTTTTTATGACAAGGACTGACTGCTTGGCAACTCATGCTGCTTCCATTTTCAGTGTGAAATGGTTCCAGCCACTGGGTTGTCGGCACTGGCGACTACGCTTCTCCCAGAGTCGATGCTGACCTAGGACTAGCCACTGGTTCGCTTGTCCTGACGACTCCTGCTTCTTCCACTGTCCTTGACAGGGAAATAGTCGATGGATCGTCTGCTGTCATCTGGTGACTCGCTCACCATCTACTTTTTGTCTCACCTGTCTTCTCGGATTCAGACACTCGTGTGAGATCAGGCGACATTTAGTAGCCCTGAGTTTCTTGTTGACGAAGTCGGTTGCGTTGATACACCCCCGATGATCGTGTAACATGAGACCAGGTTGGACTGTCAGGCATTCGTCCTTCGGGACTGAATCGCCTTTTTGCTCCGCGCTCCTTTCTCTTGGCACCAGAAAGCTCGAGTTAGGAGTTGCTTCATGAGCCGATTCATTGCTGGCGACGTCGGGTTGCGTTGATACACCCCCAAAGGTTTGCTTAGCTTTGAATCGCCCAGACAGTCCAGACACTCATCCTTTAGGGAAAGAATAGTGCTTGATAGTCTTCAGGGTGCAGCCTTGCTGCCCGCAATTCGTCTGACTGGTCACCTGACTTTAGTACAGACGGACTGACTATGCACTTACTCCTTGTCCTGTGCTACCGCAGTTTGGTGGCATTATGGTAGGAGACTTTGAGTTGTTAGTATCTTAGACCTTGGGTTGAGTTTTGACTGCCTATGTTATATATTACTTGTTTGTTTTCTCCTATTCTGTCCGAAGGGGAAATTGTATTCAGATTCCCTCCTCCTTTTCAATGTGGTTAATCGGGCTAGATAAATTATATTAAGGTAATGTTTATTAATATGGAATTTTTATTATAAAATTAATATTAATAATACTTACCTGTATAATTTATCTAGTCCCACCCATCCTACCCCACGATCTGCCTATCACAACTGATTTGAGGGAAGGTTTTTGTATCTGTCAACGACAGTGTTGCCAACTGGCGGACAGAATAGGAGGTAACAGGGTTGCCAATGTGGTAAATTTTGGTGCGGTTTTTGGGAATTTAGGGCTAGATAAATTATACAGGTAAGTATTATTAATATTAATTTTAGAATAAAAATTCCATACTCATTCTTCTGCGTAGTACACGATTCCCTCTTTCACCTGATCAATCATCCTCTCTTTCACCACTTCATACATGTCTTCCTACATTCATGATTTTTTTTCAAAGTCTAACAATCAGCCTTTCAGAAACTCATCCAATCCTTGTTACCAGTGAGGCTTACTATCCCCATACTTCTCGAGGCAGTAACTTTCATACTATTTAAAGAAGTCAGTTATGTCCCTCTCACTTGATATATATAGTGCTTTCTATCTTGGTTCCCATTTTGACTACTTCCCTGAATACTATGCAACTATGTACCTCTGCTATCTCTCCATCCTTTCTCACTCACCTCTGATGTAAAGGGTATGTAGCAAGTCCCTGCTCTCGTTCACCTTGTATGCTATCAATGTCCTTTTCTTGGCCTTACTTTTCTTTTCATTTTTCCTATCTTTTGCACTTGTATCCTTTCCTACAGTTTTCCTATCCTTAACCTAGTGGTCCGGGCCTGATTCTGTCTATTCCTGCCTTTCCTTGTATTTCCTCACTCTTACTAATCCCAAACCCTATTCTTGCATTAAGCATCCTTTCCATGTTTCCCTGTTCCACCTTCCTCTTTGATGCTTTTGTCTCTTCTGTAACTGACTCCTTAACACTCACAGTCCTGGCTAAATATGTATCAACCCTTAGACCAGGCTGAATTTAAGGATTGCCAATTAAAAAAAAAAAATCTAATGGAAAGAGGCATAAGAGAAAAAAAAAATTGCTGTACCTTCCGCAGGAAGTTGAAAGTGCTGGCCTCTTTTCCCTAAGACAGTCATGAAAATATGCTAATTTTAACAAGTTATAAGTGTTTTTTCTAATGTTTTTTTATTTTATTTTGTAAAATTATAATTACAGCTTACACAATATCTTATCAGATAAGAAATAAAAGCTCTAACAGATTCTGAGTACAGGCAGTCTCTGGTTATCAGCGGGAGTTCCATTCTGATAGGTTGATGAGCGAAAATTGCTGATAACCGTAAATCGGCAATTTGTGTCGATAGCTGAAAATCGGCGATTTGTGTCGATAACCGGTTAATTATGCCTCTGTTAGTTATGTATCGGTGCAATAACTGTATTTCTGGGCTCATCTCCGTGGTCTAGCTGCGCGAAATGATCCTTTTTAATCTTATTATTTCTAGGGTAAATGTACCGAACTACATACCCAGAGAATAAATAAAATAAAGAAAAAGGTCAGTATAACTGACTCGTCACCCTCCAAGAGGGTGTCGGTATGAACACTAGGCGAGTGAGACCACTACCACGAGCAAATACCAATAGAAATCTCCCACAAACAAAAACCCTCCATGGGGAGAGCCGACCCACAGAGTGCAGCTCGTACTACTACTACTCCATCCCATGCTGCCGACTGCTGCGCCTCTAGTGGCCATCCTTTTCAGTTAGCACCTCACGAGCAGACGTGATATTTTTCTCTCTGTGTTTTTTGTGCCCTTTCGTTGGATTTATCTATGATGGAGCGTGCAGCTATTGCAGCAGCTAAGTTAAGTACTCAGTATTTATGGTTAGTTAGGTTTGTTTTTCCGGCCCTCGGTCAGTATTTGCCGTTTTTTAGGTATAAATACGTACTCGGGGTCGGAAGCATGGCAGCATGGTTCTGCCGCGTGGTGGGTTCGTTCTCGGTCTCCCATACCTAGAACATCCCATTCTCTATGTACGCTCTATATTTATTATCCGTTTTTACTTAGGGTTACTGTCTACTCAGGTTTGTCATGCATGCATGTCTTTTACCTTATGTAGGCTTCTTCTTTCCAGACCCTAGTCCCGGCTCTTAGTATCGGCCTCTGACTAGCTTTGAGTGGTAGACTTTCCTTCGGGTTAGTCGTACACTCCTGGATTTTTTCTCCTACTTTATTGTTTTCTTTCTTTTATTTTATTTATTACCATGTATTTTGTTATGGTTAGGTTAGTTGGGCGTCTGGCTTAGCCTAGGTCCTGGATACCCTTGAGGCCTATTGCTAAACCGCTCATCAGTTTCGGCTGCTTCCCGACCTAAGCATCTCTTCTGTAATTCAGTCGGTTTGGCCCAGTGGGTCTCTATGCTACCGCTTTTTCAGTTCAGTTGCTTCCCGATAGCATCTCTCTTGATCAGTTGTTGGTCCTATGGTTTAGTTGTCTTATTTTAGCCTTACCGTCTCGTGGTCACTACGCGATCACGAGACAGCCAGAAGCTGCCCAGTCCCTTCCCACCCCCCTCCTCCCGCTCTTCCATAGAGTCGGGGGAGGGTGGGGCAGTCTGCCCACGCTCGCTCCTCATACCCGAGCATGCCTCCCTCTCTCCCCCCCCCCAGGCGGAGGGGCCAGGGAGACGGGACAGACCCAGACTGGACGCGGCCTCTCCGGCTTCTCGGTCCCGGCCCGGTGGTGATGTGATGGGGGGTACTGGCCTTTCCCCCCCATCCGTTGCTTCCTTGTCGCTGCCGGTTCGCTCGAGCCTGTATGTCTCCTCGCTCTTCCCGACCTTACTAGGTCTCCTTTCATGATCGGAGTCCTGGCATCCAGCGGGAAGTTGTTTGTCCACCCAGTAGGGTGGACCGGAACATACAGTGGGTCCCTGCTAACCGTACCGTATTGCTGAGTTACTACACTCCGTACGCACTGGACTTGCTCCGGTTCGTTTGAGTTTTAGGTTTAAGAGTTTTTTAGATTAACTATAAGTTTATCTTAAGTACCTTAAACCTCTTCCCCCTCCCCTACATGTTTTACCGGATTCTCCGGATTATAGCCTATTCAGGCGGGGCAGGGGGTTATGCTAAAATTTTTTCCGAGCTCCGGCATGCAACGGAGTTCTTCTGTCCTTTAGCCTGTAAGTGTTATTCTTTAAGATACTCATGTGTCTTCCCACTTACAGGGCCACCAACTGTGAGCATCCGGGATGCGCCGCCACACTTCAGGACCCATGTGAGGGACACGAAGTTGCCGGTCCCATGCTCCATGCGCGATTCTCTGCACGGGGACATCCAGGTCTGGTACCATGAGACGTGTACCATATGTTACGATCTGGTGAGCCAGCTTTTAGAAGGGGTGAGTATTCCATCTCCGGTAGCTGCTCCGCTTCTATTTTAGTGCTTAAGTTTTCATCATCCACTTTAACTTAAGGCATCTAAGTTTAAGTTATATTTAAGTTTTAGTGTAAGTGATTCTTAAATCTAACCTACGCCCTCTCTTCCAGGCGCCGGCAGTGAAGGATACCGCACTGGCATAGCCATCCGCTGCGACAAGTTCAAGATGCTCACGATCTCACAGGTGCGGACCCTACTTCCCCGTGGGGCCGTCACCACCTCTATCGATCTTACAGACGCCTACTATCATATCCCTATTGCAAGACACTTCCGTCCATATCTGGGTTTCAAGATAGGAGACCAGACATTCTCCTTCAAGGTAGTTCCCTTCGGACTCAACGTGGCACCCAGGGTGTTCACGAAACTAGCGGAAGGTGGTAGCAACAACTCAGATCACAAGGGATTATGGTAGTAGCGTATCTCGGAACGATTGGTTGATCTGGGCGCCAACAGTCGAGGAATGCAACAGAGCCACACTGAAAGTGATTCAGTTCCTGGAATATCTAGGCTTCAAGATAAACAGGACCAAGTCAAGACTCACTCCAGAGTCAGACTTTCAGTGGCTGGGCATTCAATGGAATCTATCCTCCCATACTCTGTCGATTCCATCAACCAAAAGGAAAGAAATAGCGAAGTCAGTCAAGCAATTTCTAAGTCACAAATGGCGTCAAGGAGAGCTCAGGAGAGGATCCTGGGTTCTCCAGTTTGCATCAGTGACAAACGTCTTAATGAAAGCCAAACTGAAAGACCTAACCAGAATCTGGCGCTCACGAGCAAATGTCAGGTCCAGGGACAAACTATCCTCAGTCCCTCTGATTCTAAAGAATCGACTTCAGCCGTGGGCGAAAGTCAAGAATTTGTCAGTGTCAGTACCCCTTCAGTTTCCTCCACCAGGGATTACCATCCACACAGACGCGTCCTTAAGCGGTTGGGGAGGGTATTCCCAGGTCCAAAAGGTTCAAGGAACTTGGTCACCTCAGTTCAGTCAGTTCCATTATAAACGTACTGGAGGCAATGGCAGTGTTCTTGACTCTAAAAAGGTTGCGCCCACCAAAGTACTCCCACATAAAGCTAGTTCTGGACAGCGCAGTGGTAGTACATTGTATAAACAGAGGAGGCTCCAAGTCACGTCATCTAAATCATGTGATGGTAGCCATCTTCTCCCTGGCAGACAAGTTCAGTTGGCATCTCTCCTCCACTCACATAGCTGGAGTGAGAAACGTCATAGCAGACGCGTTATCCCGATCAGTACCCTAGAGTCGGAATGGTCTCTGGACAACAGTTCGTTCCAATGGATCCTTCAAAGAGTCCCAGGGCTACAGGTGGAATCTCTTCGCATCCCAAGCAAATCACAAGCTCCCCTGTTACGTAGCCCCCAACCTGGACCCTCTGGCCTATGCCACGGACGCCCTCGGGCTCTTGGACTGGAAAACAACTGGAAGAAGATTTATGTCTTTCTCCAGTGAATCTTCTCATGAAAGTGTTAAACAAACTCAGGACGTTCAAGGGTCAAGTGGCTCTAGTAGCCCCAGACTGGCCGAAGAGCAATTGGTATCCCCTAATTCTGGAGCTGGGCCTTCGTCCTCTTCGGATCCCCAATCCCAGGCTCTCCCAGTCAGTACAAACGAAAAGACTGTGTTCGCTTCCTCAGGGATTCTCAAAACCCTAACTTTATGGATTTCATGAAGTTTGCGGCAAAAAGAGATGCGAATATTGACCCTCAGAATAGTCTTTTCTTGGAATCCGATAAAAGGGATTCAACTTTGAGACAGTATGATGCTGCTGTCAAAAAGTTAGCAATCTTCCTGAGAGAATCTGATATTAGAATCATGACAGTTAATTCAGCTATATCCTTTTTCAGATCCTTATTTGAAAAAGGTTTAGCAGCTAGCACGATTACGACAAACAAGTCAGCCTTGAAAAAGATATTTCAATTTGGATTCAACATAGACTTGACGGATTCCTACTTCTCGTCTTATTCCTAAGGCATGTGCTAGACTTAGACCTTCTGTAAGGCCTATGTCAGTTTCATGGTTCTTAAACGATGTTCATAAAACTGGCTTCAGAAACCGATAATGACACATGCTCGTTATAATGCCTCTTAAGGAAAACCCTGTTTTTATTAAGCTTAGCTTCAGGAGCAAGAATTTCAGAACTGTCGGCTTTATCCAGAGATCCGATCATATTCAATTCCTTCCCACAGGGGAAGTACTACTTTCTCCGGAACGTAGCTTTTTAGCAAAGAATGAAGATCCTTTGATGAGGTGGGAACCTTGGAAGGTACTACCCCTTCCACAAGATGTATCTCTTTGCCCAGTTACAACCTTACGAGCCTTTCTGTCCAGGACCTCCTCATCCTCATCGGGTCCCCTCTTTAGGAGGGAAAAAGGTGGAACTTTATCCATTAAAGGCATCAGGCAACAAATCCTGTACTTTATTAAGCAAGCCAATTCCTGACTCTTTCCCGAAAGCACATGACGTCAGGGCAGTAGCCACCTCAATTAATTATTTCCAACACATGAACTTCGATGAGTTGAAAAAGTATACCGGATGGAAATCGCCGACAGTGTTCAAACGCCATTACCTTAAGTCCTTGGAAGCTCTGAAATTTTCAGCAGTATCAGCGTGGGAAACATAGTTTTCCCCGATCTTTAGTTAATTTGTAGTAGAAGATTCAGTCCTCCTCCTACCTGCTTCACCCAACAGTTCGTCTATTCCTACCGTGTTCATTTACATTCACCTGGTGTCTTAGCTGCTTTGATGATGATGTAGTGGGTGCTCTTATTTTTTGCTAGGGACCCTCACAGATATTATGGATTTTGATCTCATGGATGTTACCCCCTTATTTTTATGCTAGGGGATACATCTCGATTATGATGGTTACGGGTTCTTTGTATATTAAGTCATATGCAGTTCCTTACATATTATCATCGTTGTTTAATTTGTTCATTTTTAAATTGCTGTTATATATTTGATACATGCCTTTACACAGATACTATTTTGTTACATGTAAGCCAATTTACCTCTGTACATATGTAATTACCTATGATAAGAAACATGTTTAGAATTAAGGGTAATTTAAGCATATTTCTATTTTGTATCACTGTGTATTTGTATCTTTTTAGCAATTATACTCTTTTTTTATATTTTTTACTTTATTTTTATTTGAGACCTATTCTGTTTTATTTTATTTCTTTTGTTACAATCTTGTGCTATTTCTCTGGTACGATTTCGCGCAGCGACACGAGCTGAGCCCAGAAAAGGGATTTTGACGTAAGGAAAAATCTATTTCTGGGCGATTGGCTCGTGTCGCCAGCGAAATCCCACCCTACCCATCCCTTCGCCCAAGATTGTCTGCTAAACTTCAGGATGGCCACTAGAGGCGCAGCAGTCGCAGCATGGGATGGAGTAGTAGTAGTACGAGCTGCTCACTCTGTGGGTCGGCTCTCCCATGGAGGGTTTTTTGTTGTGGGAGATTTCTATTGGTAGTTTGGCTCGTGGTAGTGGTCTCACTCGCCTAGTGTTTCATACCGACACCCTCTTGGAGGGTGAGCGAGTCAGTTATACTGACCTTTTCTTTTTCTTTATTTTATTTATTCTCTGGTATGTGTTAGTACATTTACCCTAGAAATAATAGATTAAAGGATATTTCGCTGGCGACACGAGCCAATCGCCCAGAAATAGATTTTTCCTTACGTCAAAATCCCTTTATCAACACCAGTAACTTAAAAATCGGTGCATTATGGCACTGAAAATCTCCAATTTGAGTGCTAGACCAGCTCCATGAAACTAGATTGCCAATAACCAGGTCTACTAATAACCAGTGACTGCCTGTATATTTCTTTTAAAGTATTTATGAGATGTCATTGGTTAGGAATTTTGGACAACATTCCCCTATGACATCTCAAGGTAAACTGATCCCTCTCTGCTGTACCCACCAGCTATTAGAGCTTGGGTAAGAATTGCCAATACAGTGGATCCCCTTATCCGCATTCTCCGGATTTGCGGACACACATATTCGCGGGTTTCTCTCTGGAACATATCCTCCATTATTCGCAGGAAATTCGCTTATTTGCGGTATTGTTCTATGAGAAATATCCTCAAATTCCTGTTTTATCATTGAATGCACTTTTTGTTATAAAACTATTTTAAAAACCAGGTATACAAATTTTTACTGTTTATTTTTTTTTTGAGTTTCAACTAACAAAATAGGCTGTTTTAAGCATTTTTATAGGGGTTGCAACTATTCGCGGGTTCTAACTATTTGTGGTGGGGTCTGGTATACATCCCCTGCGAATATGGTGGGGGACCACTGTATTCTATAGCCCATGGAAGTGATCTGAGCACTTTCCTTGTAAATTTCGTTCTAATTGTATGCTGCAAAATTTTGAACATACGGTGTTCCCCCCGTATTCACTGGGGATATGTACCAGACCCCCCCCCCCCCCCCCCTGTGAATAGTCAGAACCCACGAATACTTTGAACCCCCTCTAAAAATGCCTATAACAATTATCTTGAATGTGGAAACACCAGAGTATCCATAAAAATACCATACATCAAATACACATTAAGATATCATCCCATTATGGTACATATTAATCTTGGAATTATTATTGATACTATTTCAAAGTAAATCTTACATTTTATGGTTATAAATACGTACATACAGCATGACTTAGTTACGTATGTGAAAATAATCCAGTCCCCCATAAGTATTCAATCATACACGTTTTCTTTCATACAGTTACTATTTAAGTTGTCCAGTTTTCTTTTTACAAGGGAAACAATTGTATGTAAAATCACAGGAGAGAGAGAGAGAAAGAACAAATACGTATGAACATTAAAAAAAAGTTTTTACACAAGTACAACATACGTAAATAGGGTACTCACCAGTGGTGAATGTTGATTATAGATGATGATGATGAATTAGCAATGCAGTCCGATGAATGATGATGAAGATATAACTGCACAACTAAGCATAGGAGTTACATCTTCTCTAAGGGTGCCTCTTCACCTTCAGAAGGCACTGCTTCAGGTGATTTAGGAGGCACTTCTTCAGGCGATTCAAGGGGCACTACTTTCAGGCGATTTGGGAGGCTTTGAGGGTCCTCCTTCATACTGAACCATTCTCTTAGGTTGGATCAGGCTCCTGCTCCTGTTCCTCTCCTGAACCTGGAGTGTCTTCTTCTTTGCTGGCAGACTTCATCAGGTCTTCCAAATCCTGGTCTGTCAGGTTGTCAGAGTGGCCATCAGTGAGGGTGCCGACTTCATCCTCAGTGATATCGTCAAAGCCTTCACCACCACGAATTTTGGACCACCTTATTAATGGCCGAATGCTGAATTTCGTCAGGAGAGAAGCCTGTATAATTATGGATACAGTCCGGCCACAACTTACGCCAGCATGCACTTAGGGTCTCCATCTTCATGACCTTCAGTGACCAGTCGATAACAGACAGACACAAGGCAATCCTGAATTTATGTCAATAGGCTTTCAGTGTAAATTCACTGTCATGGTCCACTGCATCAACAAGGTGCTGGAGGGAGTTCCATGTATATAGTGCCTTGAAGGCACGGATCACCCCCGGGTCCATAGGCTATTGTAAGTGTAACACCCAGCCTAGGTCAGTAGTTCACGCACACATTCTGTATCATTTATGTAATACAATATGGTAACAAGTGATAAGAAAGTTGCTTCATGAAAATACAGTACATAATGGTGATGAAGCCATGGTAGGATGTGGGTAAACACAGGTAGGCTTACATACCTGCCGAATTGTGTGTCATTTATGAGAGAGAGAGAGAGAGAGAGAGAGAGAGAGAGAGAGAGAGAGAAAGGGGGGGTTGTATTGTTTTTAGTGTATTTAGTGTTTACAGTTATGGGGTATTGACAAGACTATGTGAGAAAGGGTATGGAGTTGCCAATGGACACCCGTAGATTTTGTACTTACCCGTATCCAGATTTTGCCCATGTCCTGGTGGACAGCTCCTTACCTCTATTAATCTAGGTAGTAATTGAGGGATTACTGTACTTCACAATTAGCCTTTCTCTCAAAACTGCTGAACTTTCAATACCCTAGTTCCTGTTCAGGCACCAAATATGTCGTGGTTGATTGAGAGGTGTGAAGGAGGAACAGTGGTTCATTCCAACAGTCTTGAGGAGTGCTAAATAAAACAATTATGAATACAGTGGGGCATCGCTTATTCACGGATCAGTATTCACGGATCCAGTTAATCACGGGTTTTTTTCTTGGAGCCCGTTTCTCATGTTTAGCATCAAACTGGTATGAATCGCTGCATCACGGGTTTGTTGTGTTGCGTTATGCGATGTTTTCGGTAGGCTAACCCTCGGCCGTGGTCCGATAACTACCAACATCATTTAAAGCCTCATTATAATGATATTAAAGGTAATAAAACCATTCTCACTAATATATTATTGTACTATCTTCAAAACAAAATAAATAGCCTATTCAAGGTTTATGTACGACGTTCATTGGTAGGCTAAGCGTAGTTGCAGTGTGATGACCACCAACGTACACAAAACATTCACATTATGATATTAACTGACAATAAGGTAGTAAAACCATTCTTACCATATATATTATAGTCATATCATAAATAAATAGCCTATTCGAAGAATAATTCCACATCATTGCACTCAACTTATCGTCGGAGTGGCCAGCCACAAATGTAAGCATATACCTTTACGTACGAAAATGGTTTATGTATACGGTTGCGTTCAAAGCGACATTTTTTGTTTGATAAACTTTTAGAAATTTTAATAGTAGTGGTAGTGTAATTACAGTAGTAATAACATTAAGGCTAAAATTAATTCGAACTTCATTATTATTTTGGCAGTATTCGTATATAACTTCTCTGAACAATGAAGTCATACAACGCTATTTGTCATAGATTATCGTAAGTATTGCTGTTTGTTATTGGCGACGAAGCGTAAACGAAATACATAAAAGCATTTTTTACCTTATATATTATCGTCATATCTTCATAATAAAAAGGCTATTCGTGGAGTAATTCCATATCAGTGAAATCAATTTTATCTAAGCGAGGCCAGCCAGCTGACAAAACTGTAAGTACGTATATGAAAATCAAATTATGGTAGCGTTCACAGCAAGATTATCTTTCGAAATTTTTATAGTACTATTCATGCTACGTAGTAATAATGTTTGGAATATACGTAACATTAATTTTCAATACAAAATATCATCGTTATTTTCGGTAGTGAATAATAGTTTAGAATTATAATAGCAATTACACTGCATTGTTTAAGTCAACGCGTTTAGGAAAAACATGACATAGAATCGACTTTGCGACTTCGTTCACTTTGATATTTTTAACGATACAATAACTATCATTTGTACTACTAAAACCATCTTCACATAAGTAATTTTTCGTAAGATATGTGTTGTTACAAAAGCTAGCTTATACATAAAAGGCTTTTGTAAAATTTAAGTCATCTTAGATATACATATGTACCCAAACTCATTGTGGGGAAATTTACTACTGTTTCCTCGGATATTGAAATACTTTAGCATCATCAAACACTTTAATAATATATGCATAAATACTAGGCTATACATATTTACATCGTATACAAATACTACATACAGTTATATACACATACTTTTATATACAAAGTTAACAGTTATATACACATACTTTTATATACAAAATGAATCAAATGAGTAGTGATCAGACGACAGCTGTGCACTGGACTACGTACGTACTACTGGAAGATAAAACAAACAAAAATTTTGTTGTTGTTAGTCGCCGGGATAGATTAACATTTTTCCAGAGATTAAAGAGCTGAATTTTGTTTTGAAGGTATGTCAACCGCGTTAGTAAATAGGTATCATCTTCTAAGGAAGGAATTTTTTTTTTCTCTTCTTTTTGCGGAAGAATCTTCAAGCCATTTTGCATTCAAAGTAATGAGAAGGAATCATTCTATTCTTCATGAAATCAGTAAAATACTTACACTAATAATAAAAACTAAAACTACGTACTGTATGCAAAACACATACATCATCGTTAGCTTCGTGTGTGTAAACGTTCATTCTAAGAAATTACAGAGTAGTATAACTAACACCTGATTGGTTGGTTGGTAGCCATGGAGATCTGTTATCCAATGACTGCCCTCTGTTTCTGTTCTATTTATAGACATATGCCATGGATGGCACTAGGTTTGGGAACGTTACCATGTTCGTGATTTTCTGACTGCTCACGGCAAAAATTACTCAATAATTTTCTTTATATATTATTCCTTCGTGAAAACAATAATATAATAACGCGGTTGACATACCTTCAAAACAAAATTCAGCTTTTAATCTCTGGAAAAATGTTAATCTTATCCCGGCGACTAACAACAACAATTTTTGTTTGTTTTATCTTCCAAGTAGTACGTACGTAGTCCAGTGCACAGCTGTTGTCTGATCACTACTCATATGATTAACTTTGTATATAAAAGTATGTGTATATAACTGTTAACTTTGTATATAAAGTATGTGTATATAAACTGTATGTAGTATTTGTATACGATGTAAATATGTATAGCCTAGTATTTATGCATTATATTATTAAAGTGTTTGAATGATGCTAAGTATTTCAATATCCGACGAAACAGTAGTAATTTCCCCACAATGAGTTTGGGTGCATATGTATATCTAAGATGACTTAAATTATAAAAGCCTTTTATGTATAAGCTAGCTTTTGCAACAACACATATCTTACGAAAAATTACTTATGTGAGATGGTTTTAGTAGTACAAATGATAGTTATTGTATCGTTAAAAATATCAAAGTGAACGAAGTCGCAAAGTCGATTCTATGTCATGTTTTTAACTTTAACGTATAGTGGTATGAAAAACACCAGTGTCGTAGCGATGCGTCATCAATATAGTGGTATGAAAATACCACATGGTGTTGTAGCGATACGTAATCACAAAGTACAAATCCTTTTCCCGGACCATCCTCAGAATTTTACGACTCTTCAACTTCAAGATCGATATGGTGAAATATATTATATAGTCATACTTATTGTTAAAATTCACAAGTTGAACAGCAAAACATTATTATATTTTGATTTTTATGTACATATATTTTTTGTGTTTTACGGAATGTTTGTTTTTGAAAATAATACCTATTAGTGAACATATGGTATTAATTGTCCCACTATTTTATATAGTGATCTTAATTATCTCACATTCATTTAACAGATTATATTAATATTTATTTAAATAAACTGTAATTAATAATAACAATAATGAAAAACATAAAGGGAAAAAATGTTTTTGCTGCAGTAGTGGTGTTTGTTTGATTATGCATCTGACCTCTCATTTCCGAAATCTGAAAAATTCCAAAAACCGAAACATCGGAATGTGTGTGTACTGCACATTTTTTTTAAACACGCACACAATGTCTACACATTTACTGATACCCGTTGGTGAAAGACAAATTACAGTACGTACGTATTTATTCCTGAGAGAGAGATTGAGAGAGAGCGACGGTAGAGAGAGAGAGCGAGAGAGAGAGGAGAGATGAGAGAGAGAGGATGAGCCAACGGAAGGGATGAGGCGAGAGAGAGAGAAGAGAAGAAAATAGCAAGAGAGAGAGAGAGAGAGAATGATTAAGGACTCCAAGGCGTGTTATTTTTACAATTATTTTATTATCTTGGGATTAATCTTGAGATTTTCTATTCAATTCTCGAGATTAATAAGAAAATTACCGTAAATTGACTAGCATCAGCACACATCTGAATGACTCGGCCATTAGCAGGCTAAACCACCAACCTTATGAACTTGCATGATACATGAGATACATGACAAAACACAAAACCACTGTTTATTGGTGAAAATTTGGGGGTCGCACGATATGGGAGATTGCACGTTATTCGAGTATATACGGTATGTGATTTTTTTTTAGCCTTTTATGGAACAAAATCTAGCAAGAAATTGCCATTCCCAGTTGGCAACACTGGCCTACTCACGTCTGTTTGTTGTTGTTATGAAATGTGGTGTGCGGCGCGTTCTTTAAATTGTACCCATATAAACGAGTTAATTATGTGGCATCCAAAAGCCCTGATTCTTTTACTCTTATGGGAAAGACGCCTAAAGGTCAGATGAAGGTTTTTACGTGGAATATACTATTAACGTGTTGTGACGAAGGGAAGAGATGTTTCGCTGCATACTGTTGGTAGCATTATCGTTATTACCTATATTACTGGATTGCACTGCAAAATCGTCGCCATCTTTTATCAACATAGATTGTTGGTGAGTACCCATATGATTTACATAATTTTGATAGTTCTCTTACCACTCATCCTCTCTTTCCTTGTAAAAAAAAAAGAGGCCCACCATGCGTATGTAGGCTTCTAGCTGTAGTAATCCCTAGGCTAGTAGGCTACATATGTACAGTAGTACATATACTACATTTATTTTTTAAGGCTAATTTTGTACAATAACTTCAAAACTGTCTTGAATTTAGTTTTAGGTGATAGTTGAAAACATATTTGGTGTTTGAACTAAAGTAGGCAGTTATAAACATTGGAATAGTGGTCTTGGGTGGGTTAACTATTAAAGTAGGCAGTTTTAAGCAATTTTTGAGGGGGGTATCAGGATAACACGGGTATTTACTTATCACGGGGGGGTTCTGGGCCCTATCCCCCGTGGATAACGAGGCCCCACTGTAGCTCTATTTACAAAAATCTACAGTTAGCACAGGTTAACCTTGAATTCCTACAGACAATACCTAACTGAACAAATCTGCCTGACTTTAGCTTATTTTTTTATACAGGCAGTCCCCGGTTATTGACTGGGATTCTGTTCAGATGGCTTGATGATAAGCAAAAATCGCTGATAACCGAAAATCAGTGCTTATCGGCACTGATAACCGGTTAATGGCGCCTCTGTTAAGTATATATCTGTGCATTTTGGTGCAGAAAATGGCAGCTTTCAGTACTAGATAAACCCCATAAAACCAGATCGCCGATAATTGAGGCCACTGATAACTGGGGACTGCTTGTAATTATAATAGCCAAAAAAAAAATACTTCAGTCAGTGGTCTTATCACCCAACTTGTACAAATTGTTTTTTTTTCAGTTTTCAGGGTTCACTTTTTATATTTAACCCTGGATAGGTTTCGTTATATCGCTACCCCGCTAAAGGTGCGTGCAGGTCGAGCTCGACCCCGAATGTCTAGAAAAATTTGCCAAAAATCACTAACTTCATTTATGCTGTTCATTTTAGTTTCTAAAATCAATTTTAACATTCACAAACACTACTGAAAAGATAGGTAATACCCATCTACAAAAGGGATTTTGACGTAAGGAAAAATCTATTTCTGGGCGATTGGCTCGTGTCGCCAGCGAAATATCCTTTAATCTATTATTTCTAGGGTAAATGTACTAACACATACCAGAGAATAAATAAATAAAGAAAAAGGTCAGTATAACTGACTCGCTCACCCTCCCAGAGAGTGTCGGTATGAACACTATGGCGAGTGAGACCACTACCACGAGCCAAATGCCAATAGAATCCTCCCACTACAAAATCCCCCAAGAGGGGAGCCGACCCACAGAGTGGGCAGCACCTACTACTACTACTCCATCCCATGCTGCCGACTGCTGCGCCTCTGGTGGCCATCCTGAAGTTAGCAGACAATCTTGGCGATGGGATGGGTAGGGCGGGATTTCGCTGGCGACACGAGCCAATCGCCCAGAAATAGATTTTTCCTTACGTCAAAATCCCTTTTCTGGGCTCAGCTCGTGTCGCTGCGCGAAATCGTACCAGAGAAATAGACAAGATTGTAAAGTAATTCAACAAAATATAAAGGGTCTCAAAGAAAAAATAAAAATAAAACAATATAATTGCTAATAAAGATACATGTACACAGTGATACAAAAAGAAATATTACTTAATTATACTTAATGCAATAATATTTCTTAACTTAAGGTAATATACATATATACAGGAGAAAATATCATATTTTATGTACACAATGGTATCTGTGTAAAGCTTATGTATCAAAACAATGGTAAAGCAATTAATATACAAGTTGAATAAAACAAACTCAACAATAATAAAATATAAAAGAATGTATATGACTTAATATACAAAAACCCGTAACCATTATGATAAGATGTATCTCCTAGCATAAAAATAAGGAGATGACATCCACGAGATCAGTAATCATCACAAATGTGAGTGTCCCTAGCAAAAAAAAAAAATAAGGGACACCCACTATATTATCATCAAAGCAGCTAAGACACAAGGTGATCGTAAATGAACAAGGCAGGAATAGACGAACTGTTGGGTGAGGCAGGTAGAAAGGAGGACTGAATCTTCTACTAAGGGATTAGTCAGAGTCATGGGGAAACAATGTTACCCGCTGCAACTGCTGAAAATTTTAGGGCTTCCAAGGACTTTAAGTAATGACGTTTGAACACGTCGGTGATTTCCATCCAGTATACTTTTTCAACTCATCGAAGTTCATATGTTGGAAATAGTTAATTGAGGTGGCTACTGCCCTGACATCATGTGCTTTTGGGAAAGAGTCAGGATTGGCTTGTTTAATGAAGTACAGGATTTGTTGCCTGATGCCTTTAATAGATAAAGTACCACCTTTTTCTCTCCTAAAGAGAGGACCCGATGAGGATGAGGAGGTCCTAGATAGAAGGCTCGTAAGTTGAAACTGGGCAAAGAGATATCTTGTGGAAGGGGTATACCTTCCATGGTTCCCACCTCATCAAAGGATCTTCATTCTTAGTAAAAAGCTACGTTCCGGTGAAGTACACTTCCCCTGTGGGAAGAACTGAATATGATCCTGGATCTCTGGTAAAGCCGACAGTTCTGAAATTCTAGCTCCTGAGGCTAAGCTTAATAAAAATAGGGTTTTTCTTAACAGCATTATTTAAATGAGCATGTGTCATTATTGGTTTCTGAAGCCAGCTTTAGAACATCGTTTAAGAACCATGATACTGACGTAGGCCTTACAGAAGGTCTAAGTCTAGCACAGGCCTTGGGAATAGACGAGAAGTAGGAATCTGTCAAGTCTATGTTGAATCCAAAAATTGAAAAATCTTTTTCAAGGCTGACTTGTTTGTCGTAATTGTGCTAGCTGCTAAGCCTTTTTCAAATAAGGATCTGAAAAAGGATATAGCTGAATTGATTGTCATGATCTTAATATCTGATTCTTTCAGGAAGTTGCTAACTTTTTGACAGCAGCATCATACTGTCTCAAAGTTGAATCTCTCTTATCTGATTCCAAGAAGAGAATATTCTGAGGGTCAATATTCGCATCTCTTTCGCTGCAAACTTCATGAAATCCATAAAGTTAGGGTTTTGAGAATCCCTGAGAAGCGAACACAGTCTCGTTTGTACTGACTGGGAGAGCTTGGGATTGGGGATCCGAAGAGGGCGGAGACCCAGTTCCAGGATGAGAGGGTACCAATTGCTCTTCGGCCAGTCTGGGGCTACTAGAGCCACTTGACCCTTGAATGTCCTGAGTTTGTTTAACACTTTCATGAGAAGATTCACCGGAGGAAAGACATAAATCTTCTCCCAGTTGTTCCAATCTAGAGCCAGGCGTCCGTGGCATAGGCCAGAGGGTCCAGGTTGGGGGCCACATAACACGGGAGTTGTGGTTCGCTTGGGATCGAAGAGATCTACCTGTAGACCTGGAACTCTCTGAAGAATCCATTGGAACGAACTGTTGTCCAGTGACCATTCCGACTCTAGAGGTACTGATCGGGATAGGGCATCTGCTATGACGTTCTCACTCCAGCTATATGGGTGGAGGAGAGATGCCAACTGAACTTGTCCGCCAGGGAGATGTATGGCTACCATGACATGGTTTAGATGACGTGACTTGGAGCCTCCTCTGTTTATGCAATGTACTACCACTGCGCTGTCCAGGACTAGCTTTATTGTGGGAGTACTTTGGCGGACGTAAACCCTTTTTAACCGTTTTTAGAGTCAAGAACAGTGCCATCGCTTCCAGTACGTTTATATGGAACTGACGGAACTGAGGTGACCACGTTCCCTGAACCTTTTTGAACTGGGAATATCCTCCCCAACCGCTTAATGACGCGTCTGTGTGGATAGTGATCCCTGGAGGAGGAAACTGAAGGGGCACTGACACCGATAGGTTCTTGACTTTCGCCCACGGCCGAAGTCGATTCTTTAGAATCAGAGGGACTGAGGACAATTTGTCCCTGGACCTGATATTTGCCCGTGAGCGCCAAATTCGTGGTTAGGTCTTTCAGTTTGGCTTTCATTAGGATGTTCGTCACTGATGCAAACTGGAGAGAACCCAGGATCCTTTCCTGAGATCTTCTTGAAGCCAGTTTGTGACTTAGAAATTGCTTGACTGACTTTGCTATTTCCTTCCTTTTGGACGATGGAATCGACAGAGTATGGGAGGATAGATTCCATTGAATGCCTAGCCACTGAAAGTTTGACTCTGGAGTGAGTCTTGATTTGGTCCTGTTTATCTTGAAGCCTAGATATTCCAGGAACTGAATCACTTTCAGTGTTGCTTTGTTGCATTCCTCGACTGTTGAAGCCCAGATCAACCAATCGTCGACATACGCTACTACCATAACCCCTTGCGATCTGAGTTGTTGAACAACTACTTCCGCCAGCTTCGTAAACACTCTGGGTGCTACGTTGAGCCCGAAAGGAACTACCTGAAGGAGAATGTCTGGTCGCCTATCTTGAAGCCTAGATAGGGACGGAAGTGTCTTGCAATAGGGATATGATAGTAAGCGTCTGTAAGATCGATAGAGGTGGTGACGGCCCCACGGGGAAAGTAAGGTCCGCACCTGCGAGATCGTGAGCATCTTGAACTTGTCGCAGCGAATGGCCTAAGTTAAGCGGGACAAGTCTAAGATTACTCTTCTTTTTTGTGAGCCTTTCTTTGGCACGCTGAACAAGCGACCTTGAAATTTTAATCTTTTGACTCTCGCTATAGCTCCTTTCTGAAGGAGATTCCTCCGCATACCTCCGTCAGTTCTTTGGAAGGAAGTTGACGGAAAGGCCTGGATGGAGGTGGGTTCGTCAACCAGCTCCAACCCAGGCCTTTTGACACAATGCTCTGAGCCCACTTGCTGAAGTTCCACCGGTGGCGAAAGTGAAACAGCCTCCCTCCTACCTGAAGTTCTTCATTGGATCTGGTAACCTCCTCGGCCTCCTCTGAAGTGTTTTCCCCTATTAGGGACCTCCCGATCCTCTCCCACGAAAGGAACGTTTACCTCTGCCTCCCTTACCCGAGCGGTCATACTTCTGTGAAGATTGACTCTCGAAGGTTTGATTGTAAGCTGGAGAGATGGCATAAGAGGTTGAGGGCTGGGGGGCTGGCTGAGGGGAGATCACGTAAATTGGCTGTGATTGAGCCTTTGAAGTGGGGGGTTGGGCTGTTGCACTAAGGGAAACCGCCGGAACTTGCTGAGAAAGAGCGTGGCTGCTTTTTCTGGTAGGGCTGGAAACGCCTGGTTTCCTTTGCCCTTTACCTCTAGCTGCGAGATCTTGCCTCCTCCTAGCCGTAAGGCCCCAACGGTCCTTAAGGCTCTGGTTCACCTTGTAGCCTCTGACTGGACTTCCTTCACCATCGCTTCTGGGAAGAGATCTGCTACCCCAGATGCTTGACGAGAGTAACCTATTCGGCTCGTGCCGAATGGTTGCTTCTTGTAGGACATGCTTCCTACAATTCGTTCTAGCAGTGGCAAACTCAAACATATCTGACTGTACCGTTTGAGTCAGGGATTTGGTCATAAGTTTGAAAAGCGGCTCTGAACCATAGGCTATGGTGGCCACCTCGGACATAGCCATAGAATTAATCGATCTGGCTAATCGCGATTTAGCGTCAAATTCAGCCTGAATAAGGCTATCTGGAAGCCTGGGTAGCTTTTTCACCAAACTGCTCCATAGCACAGTCCGGTTTGAGTTTGCCAGCTGAGAAGGTGTTCGGTAAGTCTTCCCATAATTCTCCGGCTGAAGGAAGTAACGGAGATGTAGGATCTGCTTCCTTCAGTTGAGGCACATGGGGCCCCCTTCCCCCTTTGGGCCGCTGGAGAATGGTGAATGGGTCGCGATATTAGCCAGGAAAGGGAGCGGGGGTACTCTCATCCATCGTGAAGATCGTAAAGGGACTCTTGAAGGGTTGGATTTTCGTATTAGAACAATCCATGTCCTCTAAACACCTGAGCCATTCTCTCTGAGCCTGGTCACGTGAATAGAGGACCGTCTCCTTTGGTACCCTATCATCTCGAATCATGGCTGAGGCGGTGAGCCTTGCGTAGCCGATGAACGGAGGCTGAAGGTCTTCCGGATAGAACTCGAAGTCCTCTATCCTTCGAGTTCCAAATTCCGGTATAGAAATGAGTCCGTCCTGGAAGGGGGCGTATGACGCTACTCTCCACGGGTTGTTCATCGAGAACGGAGGTAGCGAGTCATACGGGGGAAGCTGGGCTCCACCTGCATCGGAAGGTGGAGGAGAGGCTAGAGGAGCTTGGCTCAGTCCGGCTATAATGGAGTCTTGAGAAGTAATCCTATCCGACAACCGAGAGATCATTTGTTCCATGCTACTCTTTAGAGACCCAACCAGGTCGCCCACCGTTGTAACAGGCCAGCATTGGAGTCCAAAGCCGGAGCTGCTGCGGAGGTGGAGGGGTAGCTCTGAATTGGGACCAAGGGTAGCGGAACTGACGACTCAGCCGGAGTGTGAGATCTCTCTCTGGAGGATTTACTCCTCAGGACTTAGAGCCGGACCCAGAAGCTTTAGATCTGTCTGCTCCGGGATTCCTAGCCGGAGACTTACGAGAGGAGGATGAGGCCGAAGTCGTCTTCTTAGACGACGACGACGTCTTTGTCAAGGATTTCAACTGCTTGACCCTTGACCTTGGGTCTAACCGAAGCGTCAGGAGGAGTATACAATTCATCACCCGTAACAAAGCCTTGGAAGGATGGAGAGGTTGCAGGAGTAGAAGAAAACAGTTACGCCCAAGGTATCCCTTGGAGGGTGTCCACCTTACCTACCTCGACCAACAGGTCGTCTACACCTACCATAGGTTCTACATTAATATCCAACGTCGCGACTTCCGAGGAGATATCCTGGCCTTGGTCAGTCAATGAGGCAGCCAGCTGTTGCTGGATGAAGGCGATAGTCGGGGCAGCCTCTGCTGGGTCGACGTATCCTGTCGCCTTGCCTCCGGGGTAAGATTAGTACCGCCGGCCAACCTTTTCTCCAGGATGTAGGGCATACCCTTGGCGGCGTTCTTCCCGAAAACCGCCGACCCAGGCCCGCAGGGTTGCCAGTGCGGTATCCCTCAACTGCCGGCGCCTGGAAGAGAGTTGGGGTATCAATTAGATTTAAGAATAACTTAAAACTAAAGATAACTTAAAGTATAACTTAAACTTATAGGGCTATAAGGCCCTTTGAATTTCCTTAAGTTAGAATAATTGATGCAAACTTAAGCACTAAAACAGATACGGACCAGCTACCGGAGATGAAATACTACCCCGTCTAAAAGCTGGCTCACCAGATCGTAACATATGGTACACGTCTCATGGTACCAGACCTGGATGTCCCCGTGCGGAGTCGCGCATGGAGCATGGGACCGGCAAACTTCGTGTCCACACGGGTCCTGAAGTGTGGCGGCGCATCCCGGATGCTCACAGTTGGTGGTCTGTAAGTGGAAAGACACATGAGTATCTTAAAGAATATCACTTACAGGCTAAAGGACAGAAGAACTCCGTTGCATGCCGGAGCTCGGAAAAAATTCGGGCATAGCCCCTCCCTTACTAGCCTGAATAGGCTATAACCCCGGAGGTATCCGGTGAAAAGAAGGGAGGGGGAATGGTTTAAGGTACTTAAAGTAAACTTAACATCTTAAACCTAAAAGCTCGAACGTACCGGACTAAGTCCAGTGCGTGGCGAGTGATAACTCAGTGAAACGGAGAGGTTAGACGAGACCGACTGTATGTTCCGGTCCACCCCGTGGGAGACGTTAGCATGTTTCCGCTAGATGCCAGGCCTCCGGTGGTAAAGGAGCCCTAGTAAGGTGGGAAAGAGCGGGGGCATACAGACTCGGGCTAGTAACGGAGCGACGAAGTAGTAATGGAGAGGGGGAAAGGCCAGTCCCCCCTCACCTTACCATCCGACCGGACCGAGAGCCGGAGAGGTCGAGTCCAGTCTGGGTCTGTCCCGTCCCTCTACCCCCTCCGCCTGGGGGGAGAGAGGGAGGCAGGCTCGGGTATGCGGAGCGAGCATGGGCAGGCCTAGCCACCCCCCCCGACTCTATGGAAGAGCGGGAGGGGGGAAAGGTGACTGGACAGGCGTCTGGCTGCCTCGTGATCACATAGTGACCACGGGGCGATAAGAACAACAACTAAGCCTAAAACAAAACCAACTGATCAGCGAGATGCTATCGGGAAGCAACCGAGCTGACCAGCGGTAACATAAAGGCACAATAGGCCGTGACCTAGCTAAGCGAGCCAGACGCCTAACTAACCTAAGAAAATCACATAGATAATAAAATGAATAATAAAATAATGAAAGAAAGAAAACAAATAGTGGGAGAAAAAATCCAGGAGTGTACGACTAACCCGAAGGCAAGTCTACCACTCAAAGCTAGCCGATGCCGAAACTAAGAGCCGTGGCTAGGGTCTGGATGGAAAAGCCTACATAAGGTAAAAGACATGCATGCATGACAAAACCGTGTAGACCTAACTCTAAACAAAGCGGATAATAAAATAGAGCGCACAAAGACAGGGAAGCTCTGGGTATGGGAGACCCAGAACGGACCCATCACGAGGCAGAACCATGCTGCCATGCTTCCGACCTAGAGATCGTATTTATACCTAAAAAACGGCAAATACGTGCTCAGGGCCGCCAAAAAACCAAATAGCAATAAACACAGAGTACTTAACTTAGCTGCTGCGATGGCTGCACGCTCCATTGTAATAAAATCCAAACGAAAGGGCACAAAAACACAGAGAAGAAAATGGCACGTGTGTATCGTGTGCGCTAACTGAAAAGGATGTCCACCAGAGGCGCAGCAGTCGGCAGCATGGGATGGAGTAGTAGTAGTAGGTGCTGCCCACTCTGTGGGTCGGCTCCCCTCTTGGGGGATTTTGTAGTGGGAGGATTCTATTGGCATTTGGCTCGTGGTAGTGGTCTCACTCGCCATAGTGTTCATACCGACACTCTCTGGGAGGGTGAGCGAGTCAGTTATACTGACCTTTTTCTTTATTTATTTATTCTCTGGTATGTGTTAGTACATTTACCCTAGAAATAATAGATTAAAGGATATTTCGCGCAGCGACACGAGCTGAGCCCAGAAATTAAATATTTATGACAAATATTTTAAAAAATAAGTACAGGCAGTCCCCGGGTTACGACGGGGGTTCCGTTCTTGAGACGCGTCGTAAGCCGAAAATCGTCGTAAGCCGGAACGACGCTTGGAAATATGTCTTAAACTAATAAAAAGTTATAAAAACCTTACTTGTAATCCTTTGGTTACACTACATGTTGTTTCCTGTAGTTTTATGTACAACCTGGAGTTATTTTCATAAAAGAATGCTGGTTCTTGAAGGTAAAAACTATTGTAATTCTCTGGTGACACTATATTCTTGAAGTTTTATGTACAACCTGGAGTGATTTTGCCAAATCTTGAGGGCTACAAGAACAGCTGATTACTATTTACGTATCATATAGACTAATTAAAGTAAACGTATCTTTAAATAGGCTTATATATTAGTATCAACAAAACATTTCCTGCCATGAGTCAGAGGCCGTTTAATGAAACGAACACTTCTCTGTCCTATCTGTTCAGAAAATAAACGTTACGTCAATCCCCGAGACCATTGTTGCCGCCAAGGCGTCTCTCTCTCTCTCTCTCTCTCTCTCTCTCTCTCTCTCTCTCTCTCTGATCAAATTACACTGGAACCTTGACATACGATTGCCCTAATATACGAATGTTTTGAGATACAACAGAAAATTTCCGAAAATATAAGCTTTGATATACAACGAAATATTTGAGATACGATTTTGCGATGAGTGTTAGTTGTATAGGCGACCGATAAATGGCGTTCAGTCTGTTTGTTTGTTGGTGCTGCATGTTAACTCCTCGTTGTTTAGTTCGTTGTATTTGCGCCTATTTTTCGTGTTATTTTGTCTATTTTATTATTAACCATGGGTCTCAAAGCTAAAGACAAAGCAGGTGATAAGAAAAAACCCAAGAATATTATTTCGATGGAAGCAAAACATGAAATTATAGCAAAGCATGAACGTGGCGTTCGTATCGTCGATTTGGCAAACGAGTATGGTCGAAATCCTTCTACAATATCCACGATCATCAAGCAGAAGAAAGCTATAAAAACCTTCCAAAGGCATCACCATTATTTCTAAACTACGAACTGATTAAAAAATAAATAAAAATTAGTTTAGCAATGTTATTTCATTTTGTGTTTTATTACGTAGTTATTAGTGTACATACGTAAATAAAAAGAGAACAAATCGTTCCCTGTCACCCTTCCCTACCTCCTCCCCCTGCTGGCCTCACGTCATCTTTCGTTGTGGTAAGTAAAATTCCTTTCTTTTTTTTAATTGATTTTATTAACATTTATTATCATTTATCACATTGCTATGTTATTTTATCATTATGTGTGTTATTACTCGTTTATTTGTGTATAAATTGTGTATATTATATGTAATTTAGCTGTGTTTAGGTGTGGTTTCATAGCGCTAGAACGGATTAATACATATTACATTATTTTTAATGGAAAAATGCTTTGAGATACAACTGTTTTGATATACGACGATGTAACGGAACAATTAAATTCGTATGTCAAGGTTTCCAGTTACTGGATAATGTCTCTCTTTGGATACTTCGATTTTGCCAAATCTTGAGGGCTATAAGAACAGTTGATTACTATTTTACATATCATATAGACTAATTAAAGTAAACGTATCTTTAAATAGGCTTATATATTAGTATCAACAAAACATTATGGCATGAGTCAGAGGCAGTTTAATGAAACGAAACACTTCTCTGTTCTTAACTCGGAGCGTCGGAAGACGTCTCTCTCTTCTCTCTCTCTCTCTCTCTCTATCTCTCTCTCTCTCTCTCTTCTCTCTCTTCCTCTCTCTCTGATCAAATTACTGGATAATGTCTCTCTTGGATACTTGGAATTTGCGTTGTAATCTAACCAGAAACTTCGTTTTGTTATTATTACTGGAAACAAGCAATGATTTTTTCATTATTTGCGCTTTTGGACTGTTATATGTAAACTTTGTGCACCGCAAGCTAGTATGGTATTCATTGCGCTCGGAAACTAGTTCCGCATATGAGGCGTCACTAAAAAACATCGAAAAATACGACATAAAAAGTGTCGAAAATCATCATAACCTCAAAATTTTTTTTAGTAATCTAACCAGAAACTTTTTTTTATTAATATACTGTGCTAAACTATAAAGGATTTTTATCATAGTATGCGTTTTTTAAAAGCGTCGTTAACTCGGAGCGTCGGAAGCGTCAGCGTCGTAACCTCGGAACAAGCGTTGTAACCCAGGACGGATTTTTCCATTGAATATTTAGAAAAAGCGTCGTAACCTCGGAACGTCGTAAGCCGGGGACCGCCTGTATATACAAAAAATAATTTATTAAAGTATTTACAAAAAATACAAAATAAGTTATATACACAAAAATTGAGAGAATCCTTCCCAAAACTACAATTTACAATATGTGACTGCCAGAAAAGGTATCGGACCCATAGAGGTCAAATCTAAAAGAAAAGAGAAAAGAAGGGTAAATTTTTTGTCCCCCCCAAAAAAAAAGTCCCCCCCAAAAAAAATTTACACAAATTTTTTTTTTGGTACATAAATGAAATAGGAAGTGGCTAATATTTTTACAGAATAAAGTCATATTATCCAAGAAACATAATTATGTAAATATTATTTGGACAAAGATGATATTAGCTGTATATCAGGGGCCAAATCTAAAGGTAATTTTTTACCTATTTTCACCATGAAAATTTCTTATAAAAATTTTTGTAACTATTATAAAATATGATATTTATGCATATCACAAATTCTATAGAAAATAAGAATATATAGAGATATACCCACTCACCTTTCAGGTATGTAAACAAAATGGCCACAATCCACACCAACTTTGACTGCCAAACCTGAAATATCTGACTTGCACTAATAAAACTATAAATTGAATTTGCTATGGTGAACCTATTGCTCTTTTTTTTTTTAATTAATAATATATGAGGGTGTATTGCAGTTAGGGAGCTTTGTTATACGATAATTCTCAGAAATGTTATTCTCTCTTTTTATACAGTGTCTCGATGGTTTATGGACATAAGCTGATGTAATCTGTCACCAGATAAGGCACAAACCCACTATTCCCCTCCCCCTGTCACTATCTCCCCCTCTCTCTAGTCATTTCAAGGTCATCTGTTTTGCCTCTCACCCACACGAGATTTTTGCCATAGAGGTGTCAACAACCTCTAAATTATCATCAACATCACTTTCTAATTACATTAGAAGTAAGTTGATGACATCCATGCCCAGAGAATACTGCCTGCTGGCCATTGTTGATGTGAACTGCAAAAAAATGCAAAAACTGAGAAATTGGCATTCGAAGGAAATTGGACCAAATGGCAATATATCGCATCTCAGCCACAACCAATGGCATGCATATGGTACACACACCATCCACCAACAGTTTCCACAATACGAAACATTACCAGTATCAGCAGTGATAGACAGGAAATCACAACTTAATAACTTTGCCTTTCGATCCCCCACACTTTAAAGGTGTGTGGGGGTCGAGCTCGACATGATTGTAGTGTGTGTTCTGCTGGCCTCTTGCAGGTCGATCACACCTAGATTCAAGATAGATGATGATTTATGGGAAAAAAACATGTTTTTTGAAACACTCCTTGGTTCGTGCTCGACCCATCGCACCTATCCAGGGTTAAGCCAGAGTTCTGATCTGACAGCAATACATTTTTTTTAGATTTTGGGGGTAGGCACTACTTAACTAGGGGGTCAAACCTTTTGTGCTCAAAACTCAGAATAAACACTTTGGGCTCCTGCTCTTAAAGGTACTGGGTCAATTAAGGCAGTCCCTGGTTATTGGCGAGGGTTCCATTCTTGGAGGGGTGCTGATAAGCGAAAACTACCATTAACCAAATCTCTGCAATTTTAGTGCACTTATGGTGCCAAGTTTCGGTTAATGGCACCTCTGTTAGGTATGCTATGGCAGCATAACGCTATTACCAGCACCTTATGGCGCCGATAACCAAAACTTGGCCCATTATGGCACCGATAAATGAAACTTGACCTGCTATGGCACCATAAATCACTGATTTTATGGTGCTAGACAAGTGCCATAAAACCTGATCGGCATTAATGAAGTCCACCGATAACCAAGGACTGCCTGTATTTCAATTTCAATGCATTTGAACAGGAAGAGAGGTATAAAAACTATGATTGGCAACAGTTCATTAAAGTACTATGTATGAAACAGTATGATACAAGACATACATGTTCTGTATCAAACATGTCAACTGAAACTTGTATCATACATGTATTAGATTTAGAGGTATGAAAACTGTATGATTGACAACAGTTCCTTAAAGGTATGTATGGTGCAATTTGTGCTCATTATCAACAGAGAAAAACCATATTAAAATAGCAAAAAAACATTCTTATTTCAATGATTCCTCTAATCTAGCCCTCTTACGCTGGAGCGGTAAATAAAAAATTGTCTCCCGTGTGCCGTAGGGGTTTCGGAGTGAGCGCGGAAGCGGAAAAAATATTTTTTTCAAAAAATCACAGCGCGCTTAGTTTTCAAGATTAAGAGTTCATTTTTGGCTCCTTTTTTTTGTCATTGCCTGAAGTTTAGTATGCAACCATCAGAAATGAAAAAAATTATCATTATCATATATAAATACTAATGATATATATGATAGCGCAAAAACAAAGTTTCATATATAATTGTATTCAAATCGTGCTGCGCGCAAAACGGTTAAAGGTAACAAGTTCCTTTTTTTTCGTTGTAATGTACACTAAATTGCAATCATTTTGGTATATAACACATTGTAAAATGATAAAAGCAACACAGAGAAAATATTATCACAAAATAATGCATGAATTCGTAACGCACGGACGTAAACAAATATTTTTTTCAAAAATTCACCATAAATCTAAATATTGTCCTAGAGACTTCCAATTTCTTTCAAAATGAATACAAATGATTGAATATTACTATACTGTAAGATTATTAGCTTACAATTGCAGTTTTCGACCATATCTGACGAGTTAAAGTTGACCGAATGTCGAATTTTTTTATATATATATTTTTTATAAGCAATTATTTTGGAAATAAGAAAAGCTACAACCTTCAAATATTTTTTGTTTTATTCTACATGAAATTGCGCACATTTTCATATATAAAACTCTATGAAATGCCTAATATGAAATGGAGCAAATATTTCCAGAATGGGACGTACGTATTTCGGAGATTTGTGGCGGAGAATCCGCGCGCGGAGGGAAGGAAAATTTTTTTTTTAAATTCACCATAAATCTAAATATTTTGCTAGAGACTTCGAATTTGTTTCAAGATGAAGATAAATGACTGAATATTACTAGACTGTAAGAAGTTTTAGCTTACAATTGCGTTTTTTCGACCATTCGGTAGAGTCAAAGTTGACCGAACGTGGTTTTTTTTCTATTTATCGTGATTTATATGCAAATATTTCAAAAATGAGAAAAGCTACAACCTTCAATTATTTTTTGTTGTATTCTACATGAAATTGCGCACATTTTCATGCATAAAACTTTATGTAACGGCTAATTTAAAATGGTGCAAATATTACCACAATCGCACGTATGATTTTTTCGGAAGAGTTACCGCGCGGACGTAAAATGTTATTTTTTTATCATAAATTCACCATAAATCGAAATATTGTGCTTGAGACTTCCAATTTGTTGCAAAATGAAGGTAAATGCTTGAATATTACTAGAATATAAGCGTTTTAGCTTACAATTGCGTTTTTCGACCATTTCGGTAGAGTCAAAGTTGACCGAAGGTTGAAATTTTGGCAATTATCGTTATTTATATGAAAATATCTCAAAACTGATAAAAGCTACAACCATGGGTTGTTTTTTGTTGTATTGTGCATGAAATTGCGCACATTTCCATATATAAAACTATATAACGGCTAATTTTAAAATGGTGCAAACATTACCACAATCGCGTGTATGATTTTTTTCGGAAGAGTTACCGCGCGGACGTAAGGAAAAAGTTTTTTCATAAATTCACCATAAATCGAAATATTGTGCTAGAGACTTCCAATTAGTTGTAAAATTAAGGTAAATGATTGAATATTACTAGAATATAAGCGTTTTAGCTTACAATTGCGTTTTTCGACCATTTCGGTAGAGTCAAAGTTGACCGAAGGTTGAAATTTTGGCAATTATTGTTAGTTATATGAAAATATCTCAAAACTGATAAAAGCTACAATCATGAGTATTTTATTGTTGTATTCTACATAAAAATGCGCACATTTTCATATATAATACTTCATGTAACGGCTAATTTACAATGGTACAAAAATTATGTCAAAGTGACGAAATAATTTCCGAGATGTGTCACAGATACTTTTTAGTGCGGCAAGAAAGAAATTCGCGCTTGCGCGCCTGCGTAACGATTGTAAACAAAACAACACCTTGATCCGTGAACTCCCAGCATCCCCCAAGGCGCGTGATTCAAAAGTTTTAGGCTGGTAGGCCTATAAGTATTTTTTCCGCGAATTTAAAAAAAAAAACTTTTGTAAGTCGATGTAAATACGTCCAGTCGGCACACGGGAGACAAAGAATGTCGACGTAAAATACGTCCAGTCGGCGTAAGAGGGCTAGAAGAAAATAGCAAAAAAACATTCTTATTTCAATGATTCCTCTAATTTAGAAGGAAGGTGTGAATTTTAGATAACTTTATAACTCTAACTCTATATTAACTGTAAGTAAGGTCTTAAAAATTAGAGAAATTGAATGCAAAGGAAAAAAACTTAAAAAGTAGGTTTTTTTCCACAACCCTATTCTAGTGTATGCCTTCACTTATGAAGACTTCAGTGCCAAAGTAATTGCTGCCTGTTATACTGTCTATTGGTAGCATTGTTTTAATACAGAAGTAAACAAACTGGATTCTAGTTCAGTGTTGTAAGGTTGTAATGTATCTGTTTTGACTGGATAGCTACTATTAACTATGTTTTGATTTTAATATGTAGAATAAAAGAAGAGAATTTCTCAGAACTTGGCCTTAGACAAAGAGTTTAGCTGTTAACCCTCATGGCTTTATTTTCCAGGTGACATACCAGAGAATCAAAACTGGTCTTGAAGAACTTGGAAAATTAACAGTTGGTCGATCTTCTCACCTGACATCTGTATTGTTTAATGAAGAAGCACCTAAATTAATTTCGCCTCGCCTTCCTGAACTGCTGTTGCAATCAAATGGGGATATTATGCTCTTCAATGGTTGGTTTAGATCAAATTAGTTTACTCTAAAACCATTTATAATATAGTTCAATTTCTGTTTTATTTAAAATCAGAGGTACTATATCCTTTTTCTTGGAAAAACAAAAGAGAAATGGTAGCTAAAAGATTTTGCAAGCATGCTTACAGATCCCTAGTTTCCATTAGTTGTCCAAATTTGTGTCTACAGTATGTTGACCTGTTTTGCTAGCTCTGTAAAATTATGGGCTTGTTCTACAGTGTTATTATTTATATACCATCATTCATTTAAATTTCCACTTTCCATGATTCATGTAATTTTGCCTTAATTTTCTTCCTCATTTTTTATAATTTTCTCAGTTTGTTCTTCTTCCTCTTTCTGGTTGAAGGTTTTTCTGCCATAGTTTGTTAGCTTTGTCTTGGGTTTGTAAATGTAATCTGCATTCATGTTTTTATTTTGGGCAAGTTTGTATGCTTGTTTAATATTTGCATTTTATGGTTATTATTCCTATTTGTTTACTAATCTTGTATATTATATGGATATAGTATGGCTAAGTTATAATTAAATATAGGTAAAAGATAATTAGGAGAACACATGTTGAATTAACTTCAGCATCTGTTTTGCTCTGTCCATTACCATAGGTATTCCAAATCACTAGTAGCTTTGTTTTTTTTCTGTAAAGTTTTCAAGTACAGGCAGTCTCTGGTGATTGGTGTGGGTTCCATTCTGATTGGCTTTGTGGGGCCAATAACTGGATTTTGGCAATGATAAGCGGTTAATGGAGCCTCTGTTAGGTAGTTATCGATGCCGGTAACCAGAAATTGGTGCAATTTGGCACTAGAAAAGCCCCATAAAACTGAATCACCAATGACCAGGGACTACCTGTAGTATTTTTCAGTATTGCATGTGTTTGGATATCCTTTCCTTTCTTCCTTTTTATATTCATGCCATGGCATAGACGCAAAGGTTTACATGGCATACTTTGCCATATCTACAAGTCTTCTCACTACAAGGATCCTTGTGTTTCATCTATTTCCTGTTGTGCTTAGTGGAATTATTACCCCAATTAGGAAGTGTTAGTAGTGCGAGTCCTTATGGCCTTTTTAGGATGTCATTGTTTCTTGGACATCAAAGTCTTTGGTGCTGGTTTTTATGAATGTGGCCAACAGGGCTCTATAGTAAAGAAACCTCTTTCATTCTTGGATCTGACCCTCCCCTGACCACTACCTGACTGCTGTTTTATCCCAAAAATTTTGTTTGTCACCTTCTTACTCAGACAACATTGTGGTAGAGGAAATCTGCAGAAACTAGCTCAAAACCGTTTTTTGGCTAAGAAGGAGCAAATTTATGCCAATCTTCTTCATTAAGGAAACTTTGCTTATCTTTGGTCCTTCCCAACCAAGGCAAGACCCACTGATTTCCAAGCAAAAATGCTTTCCTTGAGTGGAGGGAACTGTCTTTGTTACTACTCAAGCAGAGGTTCATAACACAGGATAGCATTGAAACTTGATATATCTTGTCCCTTTTTGACTGACAGCATGAATTGATGTGGCAACATTGCTGTGGACTTGGCAGGCAAGATTTATGTACAACTTACCAAGTAGTTACATATATTAGGGCTTGTGCCTTGTATGATAAGGCGCCCTATGAGGTAATGTTAGACTAGCGATAATCTATACGCTAAGTCGGTTGGTATTGCACTTCCATCTTCAATGGAGTGTCTGGGGTTTTGTAGATCACTTACGAAGTCGGTATTATCTTTACGACGATGTGTTAAACTCATGGTTCGGTGAGGTTCTTGTAGAAAACACAAGGTATAAAAAATAGTATATTCTTCTGAAGTTTTACATGATGAAGATCAGGTATGATTGTACAAGTCTTCTAATAACGATAGCTTGATCGCTTCTGCCAATGATGATGGCTAATCCTATTCCTCTACATGATAAAGCTTAGGTAAAGAGGTACAGGTCTTCTAATGACGATCACTAACTCTGTTCTGCTTGTCTACCATCTCTGTTACAAGTTATGAAGGAACAGACAGTAGTTCGAACATATGAACATACTATCAGATGACATAGTTTCATACAAACACACAATCGAATGAGACACGCTACAGATCACGTAGGCCGTTTGATAATAGGTCGGGGTAGTTGTCTCAAGCAGGGAGCTTGGACTAATGTTTATAAACAAAAAAAATGAATGACTACAGGTGACGGCATGTTATCTTAGCTTACATACTTATTGTATACGTCATCTTTAGCGTCTCTAGTCTGATCACATTCCTGCAAGCAATCTGGTTGACCTCTTTAGTTTTAGATTTTTATATATATGGACTAACATTCCATATTTTTTATTATGTAAACACTTACATTAGCTCGGTCAGCTACCAAAACCAACTACTGAATATTACTCAAACTTGACTTGCATTTGACTTATAGGAGTGTGATACAGACACTATGTGAATATATATATAATAATAAATAAAAATTCATTGTGTACATGAATTGATTCAATGTAATAAAATATAAAACATTGATATTGGTAAATAATAGTGATCACGTGACATATAATGATACAGTTTTTCACTTCATCTCTTTAAGATACTTATGCTACAGAAAATACTAAATGTACTCTGATAATTGCATAGAATGAAGATTAACATGATAAAAATCATATTTTAACTGATAAAAATTTTCATATATGAATTGATAACATTATTAATGTTTATGCTGATTGATTCGTTGATTTTTTTATGCTAAATGTTTATATATCTGATTCATTTAATTCATATAACTCATAAATAACTGCAGATAATTGGTAAGATAAAAGGTAACAGATTGATTATAGGCTACCTGATTTGTTTATACATATGTATATGGATTCATATAATTATGATTAATATATGTGCACTTTAAAGAGATTCCTATTGCGTACACGCAAAGATATATTTTTTAGATTCTGTTATTTATGATCATTATATAAGAGATTCCTATTGCGTACACGCAAAGATATATTTCGACTCTGTTATTATGATCAATTATATATAGGATACATGATACTTTATATATATAGGATACATGATACTTTATATATATAGGATACATGACCGAGGTTATACTACTTCACTTTCAACTAGCTTTCGAACAACTTTTCGTCCATTACACAGTTCCAGACAACCACCTTTAGCCAAATGAAACGGCCTTTTTCAATGGTTAAAACAAGGGGAAAATTTGCCTGTGGCGGGTCCAACGTTCCATTTTGCGCTCATACTTATTCTCTGCATCCTAAGCTACACGATTACGTTCGCGATGAATAGATCATCCCAGCACGAGTCCTTCGCCAGAACAAAGTAGAGTTGAATATCCTTCGGGTCGTAATTGTCGGAAGTATGTCCCATTCGTAGTCGATTCCGACAGTCGCTGGAGCGTTTCGCATGAAAACGAGATTAACGACGAGATCGAGATCTGGTGTCGGTCTCGAAGAAGTCCATGAATTCCTTTCACATTGTAGGCGGTTGTTACTTGACTGTAGTCGTCCGCTGCGACGAACGATTTTTTTTGAAGTTGCGATGTGAAACTCTCGTACTGCAGGATACTGTAACCAGGTTCCATTAATCAGCCTGCAAGTTAATTATACTTGTCACAAGGGCAAAGTAAATTCAGACGACATCCAAATACAGGGGAGGGGAGAGAGCCATTTAGACCAGACTTAACCCACATGAATTCGCTGATATTTCGGAATTCAAAAGAGTCCGCTGTACAAACTTTTTTATCCATGGCATTAACAATGAGTGAACCTATCCAGGTCTATGATGACTTGTAAAAATATCCATAATTATAAAAAATAAATAGATATCATTACGAATCTCAAAGAAAATTCGATATTACTGGTAGTAAGTTACCTAGACAAAGAAGTTGAAAACGGAGCTAATTGTAAGATTGCCAGGCAACATAAGAGTCAAAGAGAAGATTAATCATGATTCTATGTGCCCTAACAAAAAGTTTCATATTCAATTTTCTCGTGCGCATCTTCTGAGGTTAACTATTAAAACATTATTAATAGGTAGGAGATGCAACGAAAAACCCACTATGTAAACTAATTTCTATATAAACTTTGGGTTTTTCAAGAAAATGTGACATTTTCCCATGAATGTTTTACTTGAATTGTAATAGGCTAATGTTGCAAGTAATATTCATATATACATATCTGATACTTCTAAATGGTCTATGAGGTTCAGAAAAAAAAAAAAGTTAATTCATTTGTTGTTATAGAAATTCTATTTGCTTATATTGTTCATTAATATTAAAATGATTACAAGTCCTTAACTAATTGCATTACACACACGGATAAGAATATGTTATGTGGCCTGTCATGTGACCTATGAACCACATGTGAAGTTCATGAGCTTGAGCATTCATCCTTTCTCCAGTCAATCTGCTTTTGCAAGCAGAGACGACACACAGATGAAGCCGGTGTAAGCAGATTATTGAGGTTAAAAGGAACAAATGCTGATACGGCAATGATGACGTCGTCACTTGGCAGGAGATTGCTCTCAGCCAGCTAAGAGTTACGTTACTTGCTGTAAGAGATACGACTTAGTATTTTCAAATGATATTTTAGTGTTTTAATTCTCCACCCGCATGAGAAGAATGTCTGAAAAAAAAAAACAACAGTACCAAAATTGAACAATATATTAGTTTCATGTTGGCATTATGTTAAATAAATATTCCTTATTCAAACTATATGAAAAAGGTTTCCATCAAATTCTATATATATTATTAGCCCTGTATAAGATTCATATAGGATTATTTCATAGATAAGATTTTCCTCTTCTAGACTTCCTGAATTTAAAATCTCTTTTATTTTATTTTATTTTATTTTATTTATTTATTTATTTATTTATTTATTTTTTGACTACGAATATAAATCACCGGGACAGACAATATGTCAGTAGGTTTTTGGATATGTGTTTGAACTTTTAGCTTATTTGTCATTACTAAAGCGTTAAGTTAGAGTTCAAATCTTTACGCATATATATTTGGATATTTAATTATCTATGGTTACGTTTTGCTTATTGATTTTATCGTGATTCCTTTTTTATTATAATTTGTAACCCTTCCGACTTCTTACGGAGTGTATATTGACTCCACTTGTATCCATATTTATATTTATATATTTATTTATTTATATATTTTTTTATATATATTTGATAAATTAATGGTTGGCTTGAATATGTGGAAAAGTGTTCTAGCGGCGTACCGTATAAGGCTACTTGCGGCATCAATTCTATAGATACAAGATATAAATGATAAAGGTATTTAAAACCGCGAGAACCGCTATAATCCGGTCGGATCCAATATCACGAGTTGTAACTCGTAAGACATTGACACTTCCTATTTAATTATCCGTTATTCTACCAAACCGATTGACTCTGGGTGATCAAATATATTATTGGTTTTCTTAATGGAAAGGAATTCACACAACGTGTTAAGGAGATTATTATTGATTTACACCACCCGAGTCACAGATTATTATGTGTTGAATTCCATATTTTACTGATTAGCACTCATAAATATTCCTAACGCACTCAATTGCGGTGTTTGTTTTTAGTGCTATTAATTCTATATAACGTGTCAAGGACTATTAACACTAAGAAGTGTATTTCCCTCTGTCAGACTCGTAATTCTGTTAATAATTCTACGTATATTCTTTCAAGGATTGATTTGGCACAGGATAGGCTCCTAAACTGACAGGTGTCTTAGTGTATCCCTTGTTTTCATGACACATGTTACAATTAGTTATGTGCTTTTTATATCTGTAAGCATTGTAGGCCAGTAAAATAGTGATTTGGCTTTCTGTGACATACTATGGAACCCTGGATGACGGAATGCAACCAGTTTATGACGATTGGTATGAGAGATTATTATTACTACCTGGTCGTTAGTCATCTGCTGTGTTCTTCTTTTGGGTTTTCCTCGTCACAGACCTACATATAATATTACATTTGATTACATTATTTTGATACACATACTTTAAATGTACTTTTGCTTTAGGGTTTCTGCTCGAAGTGTTTATTGTTTTTGCCTAGCCACTGACCCTGTTTCCGTTTCGAAGTGTTTATTGTTTGGTGTTTATTGCTGCTGATTCTGTTTCCGTTCGAAGTGTTTATTGTTTGGGTTATGTCTGTTGACTCTTGCTTTGTTCAGTTTGTAACAGTTCTGCGCTCCAACCCAGATATTCAATGCTCGCGATCTCTTGGGTTAAGGAATTTTCTTGTTAGATACGGTTTTAACAATAGGCACGGATGTTTCTATATCTTTTAGTCCAATTAATGGTTCTTTGCTGTATGGTGCGGGATTGCGGGATAATGCGTCAGCTATGATATTTGCTTTCCCAGGTAGATATCTTATCTTGGCTCCAAAGACCTGAATGATCATTTGTCACCGAGTTCCTTTTGGACTGTGATTAAAGCCTTTGAAAAAACTCGGTAAAGGACTCATGTTCAGTAAGGACTTTATCAGGATAGCCATAGATTATGAACTTAAAATATACTAGTGAGTTAAAGATACCTAGCCCTTCCTTGCCTATTACTGTATATTTACTTTCAGAGGGCTTTAGTTTACGTGAATAAAAAGCTATAGGGAAGAACTGTTTATCATATTACTGAAGTAATACCCTCTTACCCCTTGGTCTGAGGCGTCTGTTGCAATAAAAAAAAAATTCCTTATTTAAGTCAGGGATTTTTTAAGTTAGGTAAGCTGCATTTTCCGCTTTTAAGATATTGAACGCCTGTTGATGCTTTTCAGACCATAATAAATCTACGTTCTTCTTCGTAAGATCTGTTAAAGGAGCTGTCATGATTGAAGAGTTACATATTTACATACGATTGTAATACCCACTAAAGCGCGAAAGTGCTGTATCCCCTTTTACGTTAATAAGTACCGGAAAGTTATGAATAGCCGACACCTTACCATGGACTACTTTTAAGACTTGACCAGACACATAAAACCTAGATAAACATGTTCGGTTTTAAAAAAACTCTCATTTAGATATTTTACTCTGAGATTATTTGTCTTTGTCTCTGTAGCACTAGCTCTACTTTATGTGAATGTACTTCTAAGGTATTAGAAAAGATTACAAGATCATCCATATAGGCATGTAGGTTATCCCCTAAAAGTCTCCAAACACTATATTGTAATTGGGGCGCAAACGTAAGCCGGAGGCATACGTAAAAAATTGATAATGTCCCCTGGGTGTGCTGAAAACGGTATATGAGTACAATCACTTAGGTAATGGTATCTGGTAAAAGCTTTTAAAGTAAGTCCAAGCTGGTGAAAAATTTATTCTAACCTAACAGAGATAAGATGTCGTCGTACATGGCACTGGAAACTATCGGAAGTCGTTTCCTTGTTTAAGCGACAGAATCTACGCAGATACCCAAGTCCGATCTTTTATGGCATGACATTTGAGGGAAAAATTATATGGGCTTATTTGATTTCCTAATGGCTCCTATTACTAACATTTTTCAACTTCGTCATTTATCTCTATTTTGAAATTTCATTGAGAGTCTACACGAAGGTACGTATATAGCTTTATGTTTGTCCTTAGACCGGTATTTTGTGTTAAATTACATCCGTTTTTTCCAGAGATCACTCGCCAGTGGAGAAACTTCCTGGTATTCAGGTAAAAGATAAAAAAAAAATTTCTGCTAAATCACCTCTGCTTGAATGACTTTACGGATATTACTTTAGATAGATTATCAGAGAGATTCATCCACGACTGGTTGGGCGTGATTAAAAATTAGCAACCATAAAAAATGCGATATTTATAACTTCCGTATCCACGATATGTATACTTTTAGGGCTTTGTTCGCGGAAATCGTTATATTTCAGAGTTTCGGGAAGGATTAAAATTTCATTTCCCGCAGCAAATCTTTTTACACGCACTAAGACATTCGAGGGTGCATGCTTCTCGAGATTTTGCGTGCAAAACTGCGACTGTGGTTGCGGGAGAATTCTGTTGGGTCATTTGAACAATGTTACGATTGATAGAGACAAATGTATAGTTCCTCTATAAGTTATTATTTAACTGTCTCTTTTTTGTTCAAACTGATTTTAATATGTTTGAAGGTTTATAGGATTTTCATTTGATAAACACGCCTTATTTTGCAGGATGTAAGATAATATTTTGTATACCCCTAGATGGATCTTACAATTACACTACATACAGATCAAGTTTTTATAACTATAGAGGTATCTGTAAGCGCTCGCTTATCCGGACTTCTCATTAGGGAAGTTCGAACAACAGACGGTGAGTCCGTAAATACAAGATATTAGTGTATTAAAGAAATAAAACAAGATATTCTAATTTTTACGGCGCGTACAGTTGGGCTTAATCCACCAGTATTTTATTATAACTAATGTATTAAAATTAAAACGAAAACCTGCTCTGATTACTTATACGGTCGTGTGATGCATAGGAAAAATCCTTTTTAGTTCAAAAAGATATCGGTATGTATGAACCAACATCGCTTTTCCCCACTCTGCTAGAGTCGCTTATTGTGTGGAATTTGCTTCGCTTTGAAAACTCGGCAGATTTAACTAACCTTGACCGCTTGACTAGGTGACACAGTCACCGAGTTGCTTGTTTGATTCTGAACGGGCTACTGTTTCTATTTCTTTTTGTAATAATTAGGATCCTTCTCTTTATTACCATCGGCAACGTATTGTGTTTTTAGCATTATGTGCTGGTTACGTATAAAGCAATGAATGATGAACTATTAGGAACTGAGCGATTACTAATAAGACAAGTTATCACTACTGCATACAATTTTAACTGTTTGTACTTCATTCTTTGCTAAAATTTGAAATAGTGAGGGATCCTGGTCAGCGCATTTAGCCTGATGAAAGTTTTTTACAGACATGTTATTCCTTGCAATCCAGCCATATTTTAAAGTTGAGTTGAGTCATTGAGGTTCGATATTTTATATAACTCAAAAAACTCAAGGCTAAAACTGCGATCGGGACTTGCAAAGGAGCATTTATTGTCATGACCCGAAATAGTGTTACCTCTAATTTATCTAGAGTTGTACGGGTGTTCCACTTGTTTTTGTGTGTTTTGTTTTTCTAATCACTACGGTGCTTAACGACCCTATCCATGCATCTGTATAAATACAGACGTCCACTGCGTAAACGCATATTCACTGTTTAATATGATTTGTTACGTAAGGGATTAATAATCACCCAAATGATAAAATTAACATAGTATATGATTGTGATATTTCAGTAGAACTTCTGGAAACAGACACTCAAAGATAAAAACTCGCAGTAGCGAAATCTCAATGATGTAGATAATTTCTGTAAACAAGTAAGATTAAGAATGTCTCGTAACTTCAGCCACAGGAATAACGAAATTCGACCTGTAAAGGAAACACTCAAAGTTACTCCAAATGAATAAAAATTGTACTTAGCTTGCTTTTGTGGGAAGTCACGGTGTTCCGATAACGCACACATGGCCTTGGTCCTCCTTCTCTATTTAGCGGACGACCTGGTTTGGCTTCAGTTTCCCCCGTGCGCGTTGTTTCGATGATTCGAGCCCTTGAAAATCCGATGCTGCAGACGCGTTCGGTTTGTTTCTTGCAGTGCCGGAAACGCTCACTAACGATGTTTTCTTGAATGATTCTAATGAGAGACGAAGCTTCCGTTGCCGTAGGAAAAGGACACGTCGGTTTTGTTTCTTGAAGTTATTCACTAACGATGATACTAAGTTGCTTGACGAATCTTGTTGTTTTCTGAAGTCGCTCACTAATGATGATACTAGGTTGCTTGAAGAATCTGCTGCTTTCGTCGTCGTTGACTTCATGATTTATTATTCTGTTTTTCTCGTAGGACGTTGTAGAGTTCTTCTGGTCCGCTGCCACCAATATTAGGGCTTGTGCCTTGTATGATAAGGCGCCCTATGAGGTAATGTTAGACTAGCGATAATCTATACGCTAAGTCGGTTGGTATTGCACTTCCATCTTCAATGGAGTGTCTGGGGTTTTGTAGATCACTTACGAAGTCGGTATTATCTTTACGACGATGTGTTAAACTCATGGTTCGGTGAGGTTCTTGTAGAAAACACAAGGTATAAAAAATAGTATATTCTTCTGAAGTTTTACATGATGAAGATCAGGTATGATTGTACAAGTCTTCTAATAACGATAGCTTGATCGCTTCTGCCAATGATGATGGCTAATCCTATTCCTCTACATGATAAAGCTTAGGTAAAGAGGTACAGGTCTTCTAATGACGATCACTAACTCTGTTCTGCTTGTCTACCATCTCTGTTACAAGTTATGAAGGAACAGACAGTAGTTCGAACATATGAACATACTATCAGATGACATAGTTTCATACGAACACACAATCGAATGAGACACGCTACAGATCACGTAGGCCGTTTGAATAATAGGTCGGGGTAGTTGTCTCAAGCAGGGAGCTTGGACTAATGTTTATAAACAATTGAATGACTACAGGTGACGGCATGTTATCTTAGCTTACATACTTATTGTATACGTCATCTTTAGCGTCTCTAGGTCTGATCACATTCCTGCAAGCAATCTGGTTGACCTCTTTAGTTTTAGATTTTTATATATATGGACTAACATTCCATATTTTTATTATGTAAACACTTACACATAGCTATAGTCTCTATCCATCGACAGCTAGAATATTTGAAATTCGTGGTAGCACTATTTTGCCTTGGCTAGGTGATACCCCCCACCCACTACCGGGGGAGAGGGGAACCAACTCTGCATGAAAATCAGTTGTTTCTGACGGCTGGTGTTTTCAATATAGTTCAGCAGTAGCGGAATTTTTGGGATTTTTTTTACCTCTAGTTGATGTCCTTAGAAGTTTTGGTGAAGTACTCCCACATATTGGGATACATTAAAGCAATATTTAGCTTCCATAGGAATTATTTTGTTAAGATAATTAAATTTTTACTTTGGATAAAAAATTTGTCTTAGTATCGAGTTAGTTAGTATCCAGCATGTTCAATACTAGTTCTCAAGGTACTACGTATAGTTAATTCACAGCAGCCATTATAGAGGAATTATGGTAGTTGCATTTGACAACGTTCTCAAGGGTTGTTTGTAAGAAAGAGAGAGAGGAGAGAGAGAGAGAGAGAGAGAGAGAGAGAGAGATAGAGAGAGAAGAGAGGAGAGAGAGAGAGAGAGAGAGAGCGTAATTGGTGGATGGATGGTTAACGATTGAATTGGCTGTTAGTAAGTTCTGGGTTGTCTGTTGGTGCGGTTAGAGTCAGTTGTTATGATCAGAGTTCTGAGGAGTCAGAGTCTGATCAGAGCCCGTGGTGGAGAGTTAGTTTTTTGGCAGCAGTCTTGAATATTATTGATGGTCAGTTATTTTGTGTGTTTTTGAAGTTGTTATAATTATTGTTGTTGTATGTTGAAGGTGGTTTTGCCTGTATTGTTGAATTTGTTATGTTTGAGTTCTGTTGTGTTGTAGATGAGTTGTTGGAGTTGTGAGTTGTTGAGTGTTGTTGGTGAGTTGTTCTGGTGTCTTGTCTTGTTGTTTTTTTATGTTGTTAGTAATTGTTTGTGCAGTGGTCTTTTGTTGTATAGTTATTGAATTGTGTGGTTGTTGTCCTTGTTTGGTTGTATCCAATAGATAGTGCAACTCCTTGCCCTGAGTCTGTCAAGTATATGGTAAGTACATTTGTTTTGAGAGTTTTTTTTTTTTTTTTAGCTTTGATCCTGCCACATTATTTATTGGCGCCCAATATGTGGTTGCTGGTGTGGCAGCTGCAGGACAGTTGGTGTGGTGGGTTGTATGATCGGTGAAGGAAAATGAGTATGGAAGGTTTAACTGAAGTCGAGAGGCTGAAGGAGGAGTTGAGGTTACAGAGAGCAGTGAGAGGATGATTGGAAGTAGAGAATGAGAGGTTGAGAGTAGAGTGTGAGGAGCTGAAGAGCGAGTTAGTGGAAATGAGAGGAATGCTAAGGAATGCAAAAGTGGAAATGAAAGAAGTGAAAGGAGCGGAACAGTGGATGGTTGAGGTGGATGAAAAATTGGGATCAATGATGATTGATGCGCAAGATATGAAGGAAATGACGAAAGGGTCTTTTGGAGAGGGAGCTGTAGGAGGTAGGCCTATTGGGTCTTGTGATGGGCCAGGAGTGATTAAGAAAGTGAACGAACAACTGGATGAAAGTGTGAGTTAGGAAACTTATATGGTTGTGGTAAATGAGGAGAAGAAAGAGAACGTACAGAATTGGGATAGATCAGAGCAGAAGGGCAAGAAGGGAGTTAAGAGTAAGGAAAGGGCTTAAAGGAAGAAGATTAGTAAGGATGGTGGGCAAGATAAGAAGAGAATGAATGAAGATGAGAACAGAGTTGAGAGTAAGATGCAGGATGAGAGTGATTTAGATAGTGGTAAATGGAAATTAGTAAGTAGGAAGAAGAGGGGTAAGAAAGATATGACTAAAAAAATATGGATGTGCATATGGAAGTAGATTCGTTATATTTGGAAGGGGGTAAAAGAGGTCAGAACGGAAGTAGCGAAAGTGAGAGTGAGAGTGAGCTGGAACTGCGAAAGGCGGTGTATACGAGAGAGGTACCCCAATGTGAGAAGTATGAGGAATATGGTAGTAGGGACATAGGGGACTTTTTTAGAGAGTATAAGAAGTATTGGGTGGCTAAGTATGAGGATAACAAGAGAGTTTGGGCAAGAGAGTTAGGTAGCTTTTCGTCGGGATTTTTGAGTACGTATGGGGTAATGATGAGTGTAGGGAATGTACCATATGAGAGCGAAAGCCAGGATTGTGGAACAGGCAAAGAGGATAAAGAGTAGCTTTAGTTATAGGAGAAAGCATGATTTTGAAGAGTCAAGAATGAATGTTGGTGAGTTGTTGTCAGTGTATGTGTGCAGGTTGGAAACATTAGCTAGGAAAACGTTTGGGGACGAAGGGACAAATAAGTGTAAGGAGTTAGTGGTAAAGTTGTTGGCAACTGTACCAGAGGGCATATATGAGTTTATGAATCTGAAACATAAGGAGAAAATGAGATGGACGAATGAAAGGTTGACATGGAATGACATTTTAAAAATAGTAGAGGATTATAAGTTAGATAGGTGTATGAAAGAGAGTAGAAGTGTTAGTGTCAGGACTGAAGTAGCTGAGGGTATACCAGGGTTTAAGAGCTATAGGGAGGCAGTTTTAGAAGGGCTGAGGCGAATTGCAGAACGAGTGGTTGATAAGAGTGTTAGAGCAAGTAACATAAGTATAGCTAACCCAAAGAGAGATCGGAGTGCAGGCGTTGGAAGAGTAGGATCAGTTATTTGTGAATGAGAGCAGCTGTGTTACAGATGTGGAAAGCCAGGACACAAGAAGAATGAATGTCGGTGGACATTAGGAGCATTCTTCGGGTGTAGGCAAATTGGGGCATTTAGTGAGTGCGTGTAAGAAAGGTAGGGCACATAGCGAGTGGATGTCGAGGTACCTGTGTGAATGTGGAACTGTGGAAAGAATGGGCATTATGCTTGGTTGTGTAGAGAGCCAGAACCGAAATGTGTCGAATATGGAATGGAAGATCACATGGCGAGTGTGTGTAGGCAAAAGAGGATGAATCAGGCTGGGAATTAGGGAAACTAGGTGTTAAGGGGATTCAGTTGGTGGGTCCTCTAGTGTGCGACAGTATGTTCAGGAGAATGCGATGAGTGAGTGGTTGAAAGTGAATAAATGTGAGCCGAGCATCAGTGAGCAAATGGGTCTGGGAGATTGGCAGTTAGTGTTTGTTGAGTATGGAAGAAAGCGGAAGAAGGTAAGGAAATGGAGTGAAAGGGAGAAACATGAACTGCATGATGGAGGGGTTAGTGTTTGGGTAAAAATGGTGGATAAGGCGTGTAATACAGATGACTTTGGGGGAAGGAATGATACGTATAGCGTGTGTGGGTTTGAATTAACAGGGTTTAGTGAGGTTTTGGCAGGAAGGGAATCAAGTAGTAAGAATGTGGTTGGCAGTATGAATGAGTCTTATCAAGAGTTTGGCAGGAGTGTAAATGAGGTGAGTGATTTGGTGGCAGAGTTACAAGAGTTAGAAGAGGTAGATGAGATAGTGAATGGGATTTTGGAGGACAGTAGCGAGGGAGATAATATAAGTCTGGAAGAAAGTGGTTTTGGAAAAAGCGAATGGCGATGCGACTGAGAGAGTGTATGAGGGGCCTCGAACGAGATCCAGGGGGCTTGTCTCTGAGCATCCTTAGGTGTTGCGAATGTAAGGAGTCGTTGTCAAATATAATGGGGGAGATTATATGGAGGAATGATCTGTTTATTCCATTTGACAACGTCTTCTTGGGTTGCGTGAGAGAGAGAGAGAGAGTGAGAGTGGCTGGGAGTGGCTGGCTGTTTTGGTTGTTGGCTTGTTAGGTTGTTTGTGTTCGTATGAATGGAAAGTTAACAAGTGAATTGCTTGTTCGGAAAGGGGTTGTTGTGTCTGTTGGGTTGGTCGCAAGTCTGGTCTGTATTTTGAGTCATTCTGTGATCAGAGCCTGTGGTGGAGAGTCAGGTTTTTGGCAGCAGTCTTGTGTATCATTGATGGTCAGTTAAGTTCTGTGTTATTGATTTGTCAAGTTTGATGTTGTTTGCTTTAGAGTTGTTGTGCCTATGTTGTTAGATTTGTTGTGCTTGTGAGGTTCTGTTGAGTTACATATGAGTTGTTATAGTTGTGAGTTGTTGAGGGTTGTTGTTGGTGAGCTGTTGTGATTTCTTAATTTTGTTAGTGGGTGTGTATTGGCTTGTCATATTGTTATTTTTTTATGTTAGGGATTGTTTGTGCAGTGGTCTTTTGTTGTGGTTGTTGTCCTCGTTTGGTTGTTTGTGTATTGTGTTACGACAGCTGTATCCAGCGGACAGTGCAGCTCCTTGCCCTGAGTGTGTCAAGCAGTTGGTAAGTACATGTGTTTTGAGAGTTTTTGTTTTTTTTAGTTTGTGATCCCACTCAACATTACAGCTCCCCACAGAAAAAGACATTTTACGCCTTTTTTGGGCGTGAATGTCTTAGTAAGCATGAAGGGTTAAGTAATCTTACTCTCTCTCCCTCTTACAGCTTTATGTCCCAATGTATATTACTTCAGGTTAAATTGAAGCTAGGTTTGCCTACAAGATTTGGCTAAGTTGTAAAATTTTACTCTACATGGCTTGTAGGCTATGAGCAAATATTTGCAGCAAATTATTCAATGCAAGCTGAATGATTAAGAATCTTTACTTATTCAATGTTTACAATGGTATTTCGTTATGTAGGGTTTATCCTAACTATTCAAAAATGAGGTTTAGCCCTTACTAATTATAAAATTTACATACAAATATTAATATAATGCTTATGGGGATTTTTGACCCACTGTGCCAGTATGACTGGTAGATGGCACTGTGCAATTTGTACCAGTGTACAGTAAGTTTAACAGGTATAATAAGGAGTAAATACTAAGCCAAAAGAAAAGGTGGGGTTAATATTGCAACATGAATTAATATTAAAGGTAGAAAGGAAATCAATCTATAAGTTACAAAAGTGGGACGTAGGGAGTGCCCTGGCACTTGCCTCTGGATGAAGGTGCCAAGCACGCCGAAAGAAGAATGTGATTATTAAGCAGTTTAAATGTGGAACAAAGGTTTAAGATTTATGAATACACCCACACAAGGGGTGAGAAGTAGAAGTATGAAGGCAGTAAGTGGCGCTTCCTCTGAATTAGGTGCCATTAACCCAGATAAATTGGGTACTGTGCCAGGTTTGGGGCAAGTGCCAGGAGAGCCCACTGGCTCTTGTAGGCTACCTGTAAGACCTATGCCTTGTACCCCTCTCCCTTGGTCCTTGTCTAGCCTGCATGTTCGTTGGTATAGGAAGAACCTGTTGATACCAGATCCAAAGGGGGAGTTGGCATCTTAGGCACTCCTGATGCCTCAACAATGTGAGTTTTGAAGTTGCCAACAATTATTGTCATTTGCTGGCCCAGTTCACTTAGTTCAACCTCACAGGTGGCAATGACCAATTCAGGGATAGTTTGTGAGGCCACACCTTTGTATGAGTTTCTCCCATGGTCGTGGAAGTCCGAATAAGACTCAGGTTTATGTGGGGATAACTCTTGGTCCAACACGGTGGCGGGGCCAAGCCGGGAGGTAAGAGTGTACCCTGTTGGAGATCTCCTGGAGGGAGATGCGGTGTGGGCTCTGGCACTGGATTGGATTCTGGGTCAGGCACAGAATTTGTACTGGAGGATGGCTCAACATCCAGGATGGACGGAGCGTGGCACTGCTCAGGACACTCAAGTGGCACTGGCAGTGTGTTGAGTATAGTTCGCAGAGGACTCTGTGGAGGCTTTCAAAGCTTGTCCTAGGAGGATGTCATAACCTCCAGGAAGATATTTAACTACTGCAAGTCTGCAGATTCTTGAGTGATGAGGTCTGGTGACCCTCAGTTGAACCTTAGGAAGTATCATCATCTTATGGTTTATTGACTCTACGATAATGAGGTTGTGTCTGGCAACAGTGGCTCCATAGGGGACTCGATCTTCTCTTACGAAAGAGATCTTTGCATGGTAGTTACCTGTGGGAGGTGCCACAGTAATAGGACCTTCGGGTGGAAGGTCTAAGGATGAGGGCATGACTACCGCCAAGGCAGTGGCAGGTGTAACAGTCTTGCTTGGGCACTTCGCCCATAAGGCAGAATGTCCGTAAACTTTGCACACAGTGCAGTAGTTCCGGCTGTAGTCTTGGTGGCACTGTTCCGTTAAAGGAAGGAGGCCTGCTGCTGGCTCGGGGAGGCATTGCATCACCCTAGCTTGTAGAGGTAGCGGTTGTCACAGTGTGTTGGCTGTCAAGTGGTTTGTTGCGACACGGCTCATTGCTATGTCCAGTTTGTTTGCAGAAGTTGCACGTAACTGGCTTGAAGATGTAGAATTTTGAGGTGTAATTTTCTTGCAGAGAGAGCTGAATCATCTGCCAAATGGCAGCATTCAGCAAAGGTAATGGGGCACTTCTCATAAATATATGTGGCAATTGTGCTTGGAGCATATAAAAAAATCCTCCAATTGCACACGCTCAGAAAGGTCTGCAAGCGTTTTGACTTAAAGAGAATCCAGCCAACAGTTGAAATTTTTCCCTTTGTGGTATGTCCAGTCTGTCCCAGACTGTTCGGCTTCTTTGGGTAGGCTACGTCAGCGTTGTCTCCAGCGTTCAGGAGTGATTTCGTTAGCTTTGTTGACCTCTTTTCTGACAACTTATCAAACCCTTGATCTTCAATTGTTTGTTAAGAATTAGCAATATCTCGATTGCAGAGGGGCTGTAGTTGGCAAACACATTCTCTTTGTGATCGAGCCATGCTTCTGGTTCAGTTTCTGACCATGTCTGGATGAGCATGCTCATGCTGCTTAGAGCAGACTGGGGCATGGCTGGAGAGGGGTGGTTGGTTCTATGTTGGCCAAGTGCTTCTAGTGCTAGTCTCTCCTCCTTCTCCTCCTTGGCTTCTCTCTCTGCTTTCTCTCCTCTCTGGCTCTCTCTCTCTTTCCCTCTCCTCCCTGGCTTCTTGATCCCTTTGAGCTTTAGTCACTTGGGGGTTGATCCAAGTGATTTGGGTTTCTCCTCTGAGGACCAGACCCTGTCCGAGTTCTAGAAAGGTCTGGTATAATTCAGCATAAGAAGCCATGGCTGTGTGAGAGAGGTGTGGTGTTGAATATTAGTCCTCTACATGGAATGGTGAGTACCCACAATGGCACTGGTATTAAGTAAGATGGTGTACTGTAGAACAGGTGTGGCACTGTGAAAGTAAGGCCAAGATGGAACTGCAGGGTGCAAATCTTTGGAACCACCAGGGCAGGAAAACAGGAAAGAAGGGCCAAGAGGGGTCCTCAGTGTGCGAAACTGGTGGAGTCATCAAGGCTGTAATGGAGAGAGAATAAAAGTTGCTTGCTGGTCCTGTGGGATGAAGGTTTATTCAAAGTAATGCTCATGGTATTGGGCCAGATACCTGTAAATGACTTGGAAAAGCCAAGTATACTAAATAGCCAATGAAGGTGGCACTTACAGAATGAATGGTGAGGTAAATTGCACATGACAATTGGTCATGAGGTTTATCATTTACTCTAGAATTAACTGATATCTGACAAGACTGGGTGCCACACCAGTAACAAAAGAGAAAAGGAAGAAAAAGGGTATCAAAAAATGATGGAATTAGGGAAATGCAATGTTACATTTAACTAGGATTATTATTATTGAACTCAGAAGGCAGTGGTAGTGCATAGAGTTTGTTCATAAAAAACAGGATCATTGATGTTCCCGAAAGAACAAAATTTGTGGTCCCTCAGGATGTTTCATTCGTTTGGAATGAGGATAAAATCAAAGTTAAGGACTTGTGCACGGACAAAACCGGCAATTGCAAAAGTTGGTAAATAGGTGTTCGAGAACATGGGGTAATATGCACATGGGATGGTACCGATGTCTGCGCAGCGGTTACGTAATAGTTTAGTCGCAAGGTGATTAGCAGAGGCTGGTCACCAGCAATCTTCGAATGATTCTGGTGGCTCCCAAATGGCCTCAGGCCATTTGGTATTCTGATTTGTTGGCTCTTCTCTCCAAGGTACCGTGAGATATTCTCCCATGGCACAACCTTCTGTGTCAGCTGCACGTAGAATGGTACCACTCAGCAGTACAGTTCCTGTGTCTTCACAGTTGGCGGTTATCCACCATCTCTTGCGAGTGAGAGGGTTTTCTCGTCAGGCAGCAACAGAGATGGCAGGATACCTCAGACAGTTTTTTACAGCAGTGTACCAGGGATTAGTGGTCCGTCTTCTATGGTTGGTGTCGTGGATGGGGTCTCTCCGCTCAGAGCCACTCTTCAATGATCACGGATTTCCTAGTCTTTCTTCGCCGAGAGAAACTCCTCTCCGTTTCTGCAGTTAAGGGCTATAGAGCTGCTTTGGCTTTAGTCCTGAAGTTAAGAGGCGTGAATATCGCCTCCTCATGGAAATATCCCTCCTTATGAGGAGCTTCGAGAGGTCTTGCCCACCCAGGGAACTCATGCCTCCTGAGTGAGATGTGACTTTCGTCTTGAGGAGCTTGACTCTTGAACCCTACGAGCCTCTCCGAGAGTTGTCAGATAGGGATCTGTCCCTCAAGACCATCTTTCTGCTGGTCCTGGCATTGGCGAAGAGAGCGGGGGAACTTCACGGTCTCTCCTATGATGTGAAACACTCGAGGGGATGGGGATCTATTACGCTTGATTTCATCCTGGATTTTGTAGCGAAGACTCAGAATCCTTCGGTCCCTGGCGATAGATTTGAGTCCTTTACGATCCCCTCCTTAGAGGACTTCAGTGGTAATGATGCAGACGAGATGCTACTTTGTCCCGTTAGAGTGCTATGGCGCTATCTGAAGAGAACTCATCATCTCAGGGGTGACCAAGAAAGAGGTGTCCAAGAACAATATCTCTTTCTGGCTTCATGAGGTAATCAAGAAAGCATACTCTTCCGAAGGCAAGTTCGACACTGTTATTATTATGTTTGAACATAATAATAACATAATAATACTGGTACATGTGAAATGCGTCTTTTTATACATTCAACTTACCTGTCAGATATATACATAGCTATTACTCCGTCGTCCGACAGAAATTCGAATTTCGCGGCACACGCGGCAGGTAGGTCAGGTGATCTACCCCCCCGCCGCTGGGTGGCGGGAATAGGAACCATACCCGTTTTCTAATTCATATTTTTTCTGTCGCTTGGAATGTAAACAACGTTTGCAGTTCCTCCTGATGGATTTTCGTGTTTCATCGCCATCGATCGTCTGGGCTAACTTTTACAGGGAAGTAATGGATCTTTGGTTCGGCATACGCTTTTGTTAACTTTTAGAATTTTTTTGATAAAATTAACTTCGAAAATTTAGAAGAGTAGTGACGTGTAACTACCGAAGTTTTCGGTAGACACTCATCCACTTTCACGAAAGTGAATTACGTATACTTTCATGAAAGGGAATTACTTATATTTATTCATTAATACAAATAAGTTTTAGAGTTTGATTGAGGAAATGTATATCTTTCTTCCTAGTTGGGGAAGTCAGAAAAGTAACTATCCTTTAGAAGCTTTATTAGCTCTTGTGTTAACGAGCAATTATAGTAGTAACAGTACTAGTAGTTGTTGCATCCTCATCACCTTCTTACTCCGCAGAATCTACAATATCATATTTGCAAATTGTAGACTTTGGATATAGTTCAAATGCGAACTCTTAGAACGTAAGAAGTGAATATAGTGTTCCCCCATTACAATGGAGGGTGCGTCTGATCGGCTCTGTCTCGCTCTCAGGTCTAGACCTCTTCCAAGCTCACAAGCCCAGAGGAGAAGGAATGTTGAAAACCGTAAGGAGGTTTCAGAGAATCCCCACCGGTCAGGCGTCCCCTCGGCAGGTTCTGTAGAGCGTCCCAGACTGCCAGGGATAGCCATTGGAAAGGCATCCTAAAACAGTGTTTCTCCCTTTTTATGCCTACGGTTCCTCGATGGATAGAAGAACTTCAAATGAATAAATTGGCGAAGATCCTCGTATAATGCCTTCTGGTAGAATTATTCAAAATGAGAATGACATTAATCGATCCACCTTTCGGAATCAGGCGACGATTTAGCGCCTTCTAATATTAGAGATCATTCGATAACATTTGTGATAAAGTCATTGTTCGAACATTTTTTTCGCAACTAGACGAGAGTGCTATCCCATGGGGGTATGAAATTGTTATTTCAACATAAAATTCCCATCGGTGCATTTTTAGATATAAATCTATTATGATGAGAACGATTTAGATTGTTTGTCAATCGAATGAATATATGGATCTCGTTGAGTGATAAAGCATATATGTATGACTTTTAAGCTTCTAGCTCCTACCGTGCTTAGGACAAATCGCCTTAGGACTACGGTATGGCAAGGCATAGACACATACCGAAATTTATGCTATAATGGTCAAGTGAAATCCTTACAAAATTTCCTAAATTAATACAGTTTACCTTAATGTAACAGTATTATAGAGGATTCTATTACGCTAGAGTATGAGTTATATGATGCTATCGTGTCTTCGAGAAGTGATCGGAGAAGCATATCTTTATTGGTGGATTGAGAGTAGGATAGAACATTTTTCTTCGTGTTAGAAGAGGTTTCCATGAATTACCAGTACCCTTCTAGGACTTTCCTAGGAAGGAATAGGTTTAAAAGAATTGTTTAGACGACACCTATTTAGTTTCTAGACTTGTCGAAGTCTCGTTAGCTTAATTATGCTTATATAAAAACTTCCTAAAGTTCGATAATAATTAATAGATTCCTTTATTTAATGGAGTAACTGGCAACTCTGGAAAGGGAAGGCCAGACTGCTTTCGCTTTGAAGACCAACGCAGTCGCAGTACCATCTTGTTCTCAGTCGTGAGAGGTCGTTTACAGCTCTCTCTCCTGTGGAATGGGATAACTAACCGTATCTCTTCCCTACAATCGTGGTCTTAGCCTCGGATTGAGGGAATACTGAAGCTATCATAAATATTGTCTGCCTTTTGTTAGGAATCTTTCAATAAGAAGGATATTACAACCTTTCAATGCTGTTTACCGTAGGTAACATGATTAAAGGATTCTAATGCAGCAGAACATGATATTTTTTAATGCACTCATACTTACGAAAGCATGGCTTATTAGAATACATACTTAGTGAGAAGAGAGATGTAATAGAGATTCACTTCAAGACTACGGTATGGTTAAGTCTTTCGAGAAAGGACACAACCGTATTTAGAATCTGATATTGCGCAAAAGTTGTATGAGTCGGATGGGAAACATTCTATTAGTGGGAAATGGTTTCCCTGAATGGATTATGCTACGTATATAAAAGTTTTTCATAATAAGAACGGAATTAACATATGAAAGGATGTCGGGTACCATAAAGACACAGATGTTCTGGCACATAACATAAAGATAATTAGTAGGAGGCGCCAGCCTGGCGCAGATGCGCCACCCTGGCGCAGGTTGCGCCAGCCTGGCGCAAGTTGCGCCACCCTGGCGCAAATTGCGCCAGCTTGGTGCAATAAGCCTAGAGCACCATCCAAAATATTTCTCGTTTGAGCGAGTTATTAAATAAAAGCAATGCAAGAATTTGCAAGTCCGTGAGAACCTCGATCGACGATAATAACTGTTAAAGTATGTCTAACATTTATTGCAAAGAGTTGTGAGAACCTGCGAGAAGTCTTCTTCATATCTTAGCAAGAAGAAGACGAACAGTCTTCCTGTAGACTGCTTCCTTTTCCTCAAACCATGCCATAAGGAATCATAAGCGCCAGCCAGACGCCTGGCTCTAACTAGAAAATAATTAGTTAATAGATATACCTTAGAGCAATTATGCTTTCCTACAGAGAGCTGGGAAGTTACTCAGTCCCTCACACTGGAGTGGTCCTTCTCGTTCAGGAAAAAAGAGGGGGGGGGGATACGGAAGAATTAACCGAGGAAAGAATAATAATTCCCCTTCCGATATACTCGTATTAGAGGAAAATTGAGAAGAAACATCCAACTATGGAAGTACTGTAGAATTATAGGATTCTTACAGCACCTCTTCTTATTTTGATATCGAGATTTCCTGACCAAGGTTGCAAGTAATAGGCCATAAAGGCTCCAGCCAGGCTTTAACCAGGCGATAGGCGCCAACCAGGCGCGAGCGCCAGCTAGGCGCCAACCAGGCGCGAGGCGCCAGCGAGGCGTCAGCCAGGCGCGAGCGCTAGGCTTTAACCAGGCGATAGGCGCCAACAGGCGCGAGCGCCAACCAGGCGCGAGCGCCAGCCAGGCAGCAGCCAGGCGGCGGAGGCGTCAGCCAGGCGCGAGGCGTCAGCCAGGCGCAAGGCGTCAGCCAGGCGCGAGCGTCAGCCAGGCGCGAGCGCCAGCCAGGCGCAAGACATCAGGATCTCCAATTTCTCAGTATTTGGAGATAGACTTTCCAAGAGTTTCCTCTTTGGGAACTGACACAAGACCAGTTTTTTCCTGACAGGGACACAAGTTGTCGCACAGGCGGCCGTGGCCCTTGTCAGGATTAACTGAAATTGCGGAAGTCTCTAACAAGAACAGACTTCTCATGTCAGGTAATATAGTGGTCGCGTGAGCGACTTCTTTCCTGGCAAGAGGAGTTGTTTTGGGAGAAACTCTTTTTGCCAGATCAACCCTCTACTGACAATTATTCTAGATATCGCACAGGCGAACATAGTACGTGTCAGGATAAGTGGGTTCTTCTGCTTTATAGACCTTTACATGGTGAAGAGAACTGATATCTTTAGAGGTCTCTCGCTTTCCTCAACCTTATGAGACAAGTGATAGAAAATATATCGGACTCATAAGTTAATCTGGGTGCAGGTTTTAGAAAGACCTTGGCAACCCCTTTTTTATTGCACGTTTCGGCTAGTCCCTTGAACCATGCAGCTCCTCTTTCTCCTCTTTCATTGTTATTAACAGGATGGTATATTATCCTACTCCTATGTAAACATATAACAAGGGAGACCTTGTAATGTTTTGGTACTGGAAAAGACTCGTAGGAGCTCTCAGTATTGGGTGAGAGGCTCTTTCAAGTATCTGAACCGTACATTACGGCCTGATGTCCTAGGATAGGAATCTTGAATGATTCTCCTCGATCCTGGATCAGTTAGTAGGAGAATAGGATAATAATAATTTGTTTTGCAGAATAACGATGATAGAATTTTTCCATTCTCTCGTTGCCCAGCATGAGGACAGGAAGAAAGAATATAAGAGAGAGGTAGCAATATACGCCATCTTTATGTTATAAAAAGGGGAATAAAATTTAGTCTTTTTCCCCTAAAAGATAAACTCTTTACAGAATGTAAGACAAAGGGCGTCATAGAAAGAGAGGATATATGTTATGCCTCATTTTAGACTTAGAGAGGTTGGATTCTCAGAGGTCACGTTCTTCTCACAGCAGGTTTTGGAAGTCTTTTCCAAGACAGTCTGAATATTCTTTCAGCATCTATTTTAAATGGACCTTAACAACCTCTCCACTCTGAGTCTGTCTGTGTGCAGACTGACCAGAAGTGGACATGAATGAGAGGATGTTTCAAGGTAAATGACAGTAGTCATGGATAAGATATATAATTACTGCAGATCGTGCTTGAGGGAATGAGGAAACTGTCCTCTTCCGATACCTCTGTGAACCACATAGCGGTTTTTTCTTCCCTTTCAGAGGGAAGAATTACCTTTGTATATATCTGCTATCAAAGAACGCAGTAAAAGGCTATACTCTGTCTCTATAAAGGGAATTGGAGGTAGCAGAGCATTAAGATCTTCGGGATCTTACACAATACCTCTATACGACAAGACTTGGAGATCTTATAGTTACAATGGGATCCTATTTGGGCCTCAGATTCCGTGTTCTGACAAGATGGAACTGCTCCTCATCAATGTTTCTCTTGGTACTAATCGACCAAAAGGACGAGTGAGATTTTGGGCTTGGAATCTGGAATCAAATTCTAGAAAGACTCGGCAATGGGTTCCTGCCAGCATGGTATGTTTGGCAAAAGAACTATAACCTTTTATTCCTGGATCAACGCTTTCAGATAAAGGATTCGTTGTCCAGGCAATGTATTTACGTTGTTATCTACAAAAGAAGATAAGGTTTAAACGTTTGCTGACAGAGTCTTTGGAATACGATGAGGGCTCAAAACTACTTACCCTTTCCAGAATGTTCAGCTTCCAGGTCTCTTTCCCTGCCTTCGTGCAAGGATAGGGAAGATTTTGCAATGAGAGAACTCGTCAACATGTAGGAAGAGTGCTCGTTAGCAACTGAAGTATCAAGTATGATCCTCCTCAGAGGAAGACTGGTCTCTCGGACTATTAGATTTCCTATCGTCTACTGGATGTAGCCGACTAAAATTACCTCCCCTTGTTGCAGAGGCCATAAGCTCAAAGTGAAAGAATTTCTTCCACCCTTTTCCTTTCTCCTGATAAACGATTGTGGATGTTCAGACTTTCGGACAATGTAGCGCCAATCAGGCGCCAAATGCCAAACAGGCGTAAAGACGCCAGAGCAAGACAGTCCAAATAAACACTGTCATTGTCTGATGAGGAGGAGTAGGCTTCCAATCTGGCGCAGATGCGCTAGAGGCGAATAAATCAGGCAAATAAAGTGTCCGAGGTGGACATCGCCAGTTTTCATCGAGACTCTTAACAAGCTCGAATCTCCAGCAAGTGGGGAGAAGTCAGCCAGGCGCAAGGAGCCAGCCAGGCGCGAGGCGCCAGGCAAGCGAAGCACCAGCCAGACGCGAGGCGCCAGCCAGACGCGAGGCGCCAGCCAGGCGCGAGACGCCAGGCAGGCGCGAGACGCCAGGCAGGCGCGAGACGCCAGGCAGGCGCGAGCGCCAGGCAGGCGCGAGGCACCAGCAGGCGCGAGGCGCCAGGCAGGCGCGAGGCGCCAGGCAGGCGCGAGGCGCCAGGCAGGCGCGAGGCGCCAGGCAGGCGCGAGGCGCCAAGGCAGGCGCGAGGGCGCCAGGCTGGCGCGAGACGCCAGGCAGGCGCGAGGCGCCAGGCTGGCGCGAGACGCCAGGCAGGCGCGAGGCGCCAGGCTGGCGCGAGGCACCAGCCAGCGCGAGGCACCAGCCGAGGCGCGATACGCCAGGCAGGCGCGAGGCTCCAGGCTCTAGCCAGGCGCGAGTGAGGCGCCAGCCAGGCGCGAGACGCCAGCCAGGCGCGAGACGCCAGTCAAGGCGCGAGGCGCCCGGCAGGCGCAGGCGCCAGGCAGGCGCGAGGCGCGAGGCGCAGGCAGGCGCGAGGCGCGAGGCGCCAGCCCAGGCGCAAGCCAGGCTCTGGGCTTCATCCAGAAGAGATCTGTTGCAAAGAAAGCCTTGTCTTCTTTGGAAGAGTGGAATCTCTAAAGCACTTCTTGAGTAACTTGATGTTTCCTTCAAACAGCTAAGAATTAAAAGCGCTTGAAGTGCGAGCTTTTAACAATTCTTGTTCTTTCCATAACAATATGTCGTGAGAGTCATATTAGCTGTAATAACGGGAGATGCAACTCTGTGTTGACTTCTCTTTGCACGAAGGAGATCAAGTGGGCCTATGAGAGATCCTTCTCTCTTTGTTATACGTGTCCACGGATGCATTACTGGGATAGGGAGCCGACACTGATCCTTAACTAGTGAATTAAAATTTTTTTTTTTAATTTTAACATAAGTGTATTATTTTCTGGGGTTATTTGAAATGAGTTTGGGGATAGCTCTTTTCAAATTAAGCACAAACCCTCGTGTTAGGATCAGGTGATCGGGATCGGTGTTGTGCTCCTTAAATTATGCCAATAGGCATTGGTGTATTGTCATGTAAGTGGATAAGACCCCATTGACAAATGACCACTAGATTCTGTCAAGTAAGTGGATAAGACCCCATTGACAGATCTACAAGAACTCTTAGCCATAGGTCACATCCTCGCTGAGGCTCTTGAGACGAAGCAGACTACTAGCAATAGCTAGGAAGTCGACCCTTCGTCTAAACACATAGGAACCAAGGTTTTATTTATTTATTACCTACAACGTATGTTGTTTACCTGTCTATTCAGTAATAGCTGTCTTTTACCCTCCACCAATGGTGTGAATCAGCTATGTATATATCTGACAGGTAAGTTGAATGTATAAAAATGATATTGTTATGATACAATAAAGTTTTATACATACTTACCTGGCAGATATATACAATTAAATGGCCCACCCAGCCTCCCCTCAGGAGACAGCTGGAAGAAAAAATATGAATTAGAAAAGGGTATGTCCTATGTTCCTATTCCGCCACCCAGCAGCGGGGGGGTAGATCACCTGACCTACCTGCCGCGTGTGCCGCGAAATTCGAATTTCTGTCGGACGACGGAGTAATAGCTATGTATATATCTGCCAGGTAAGTATGTATAAAACTTTATTGTATCATAACAATATCATTTTTCATGTACCTACAGTACCTTTCGTCCGAGAGTTCACAAGGTCAGAGGTATTGGTCCTACCTTTGCGTTCTGCAAGAACTTGTCGGTTTCACAGGTGTTGAAGGCAGGGGTGTGGTCCAACCAGACCACCTTCACCTCCTTCTACCTTTGGGATATTGCCCATAGGTCCTTGGATACCTTTTTCTTGGGACCCATGGTGGCTGCACAACAAGTTGTGTAGCTTACCCAGCTCCTCTAACTGGACAAGGTTGCATCTCGCCTTTGTGTAACCAACCATATGAATGGGTGTGAATGAGAATGTAACTGGCATTTCTTCCTCCTTCATTCTACTCTCTTCCTACAGGCAGAGAGCTGCAGTCATCACATGCTGGAAAGTGCGGTCGATGCAGGTAAGCTATATGAATGAGCTCCATTCTTTCCCTTAATCCGATTAATTGGACAGAGGCTGGATTCTCCCTCCTTGCTCTTACGATTAGGGTGGGAATCTTGATTGGGCGAACACCAGTCTGTTCACATCCCAGATTCCTCCCACCAGTCAGTGAGTCTTCCTTATGTAAAGAACCGAAGGTTTGTATTACGTGTACAAACAAATCACAATTTTTTAAAAGTAAATTGTATTTTTCCTAACTATACAAACCTGAGGTTCTTTACATATAGGCCTACCTCATGCCACCCCTCAATCTGTTCCTGGGCCTAAAGCAAAGTGGAATGCTTACGTCCAATTGGGTGGGACTCCCGACTATCGGACAAGCAGTTATTGCCTAACTACCTTGTTGTTATTCTTTTACGACTGATCTTCCAGCTGTGCTGAAAGTAATTCCTTATGTAAAGGACCTCAGGTTTGTATAGTTAGGAAAAATACAATTTACTTTAAAAAATTGTGTTATTCATAGAGATTTTAAATTGTAATTTTACCTTTTCATTTATTTTTCATATGCTTTATAAATTGAATTATATTTTCAGGCCTTGCTGCCTCACTGTTTGTTATCAGAGACTTTGGGGCCTGGCCTTTTTGATATGTAACAAAAATCCTATACTATAGCCTACACTTGAATATTTTTGAGGTATCTGTTATTTAACAGCAATTCCATATAGTTCCCAACCTAAGCTAACCTTTACTTTTCAATAATTTTAAGAGATATTAATAAATTTATCACCTCCAAAATGGAGGCATAAGAAAAAATTATCAAAATATGGTAGCTGATAAGTGAAGTCCATTAAGTTGAGGTCTGTTGAGTTGAGGTGTTACTTTAAGGTTTCCCAGTACAAAAATCTTGGAATGCTTTACATCTCCATCCTCTAGAATTAATTGGTAATTGGGCCTGTTCAGATTTGAAACATTTAAAATTTCAGATTAAGTGCAACAAGGTTAGGAGTTGCCCTAAAAGATTATAATTCATGTAAAATAATAGCCTTTACTTTGCTGCTGAAGTATGGCCCCATGTAATGCCCTTTAGCTTGCAGTAATGATAATTCAAAGAAGGTTTAAAACTTGTAAGATACCATTTTTATTCCTTGCAGAAAGGCTTGATGATTCTCAACAAGAGGCAGTTAGTTATGCTGTGAGACGTAATGATTTAGCCATAATACATGGTCCTCCAGGAACAGGGAAAACCACTACATTGATAGAAATTATTAGACAGCACATCAAGTTGAAATCAAAAGTAAGTATTCCTTTGTAGGAATTCTTGATTTGCTCATTATTTTCTTTCTTTTGGGCTAGATAAGAGTTACTGTTAAAAGGCGCAGGTGCAAGAACACAAGCAGATTCTAATTATAGTAGTTAATTCCTGTTTCCTGACCCTTGGTCATGTCATGAGGGACATCTGTAATTAAAATGACTGAACATTAGAGTGCTTTCAACTAAATATAAGCAGATACATGACAATAGCTGTATGAAATTACACTTAAAAATTCTACATAAAATATGGAATTAAAGTTGTATGAAATTAGATGAGAGTAAGTAAAATCACAGAGAGACTTTTATGTAAGCCTAAGGGAAAGAAATAGATTTTTATGCTTTGGTTGGTAATAAACCAGTTTTCTCCCCTCATTATAGGAAGGACCTCCTTATCATGATCCCTCCCATAGGAAGGACCTCCTTATATTGAACCCTACAGGTGGCTACAATTCCTAAACTGGTTTTCTCACTTCATTATAGCTACACTGCTCTCAACCATCATAACCTGTTCCTTTAGTTCCTAGTCAGGCTTCTGTATCCCATTGGTTTTTCCCTCCAAACATTTTAGCACTACTACTACATACTTGAAATCCCACTCATCTTCAATGAAATTGAAAGAAATATGCAGTTGAAATAGAACAAATAATTTATTACTGTATCTGTAAAATCATAAGGCTAGAAGTGATTAAAAACAAAAGAACACATATTGCCACAGTAACTTTATACATCATCATTCAAGTGCAGGTCTTCTGCAGCCTCATCATTGCTATCCAAGTTGATAATTAAGGATCCAACAGGCTCCTGCATGTTGTCTGACAGCAGGTACCAATCCTCAAACTCTGGATCATTTGCCAGCACCCACCCACACTCTTTGGTTGGTGCAAAGCCTGGCTTCCTCCAGTATGGCCTGCAGGTCTACTGGTGGATCAGTGCAGTGGCAAGCAGACTTGATGCTTCATGCACACCTACACCTGTTTAGTGGCATTGAGTTCTGGACGGGCAGGTAGCAGGCGGACGACCTCGTGGCCCCACTGACAGATGATATTGTCCACAATGTATTGGGGCTTTGGCTGGTTCTGCTGCATATGAGCAGTAACTCTGGTTGTGTGGCACTAGGTGGGATGGGTAGCCTGCAGTTCTCTAACCAGCTGATAAGGTCCACTTCCTTTGTTGCTGAGGTAAGACAGTAACAGTTGTCTGTAAGCTGTTTATGGTAAGGTGCATTGTCAAGTACTAAACAGCTCCTCTGTCATTTCCCCATGGTAGTCTATGCTGGTATTCCTTGCCGGGTAACAGAGGAATGAACCTTTAACGAAACCACTGGCTGTGCTAGCTGCTATTACCATGAGTCGCTCCCCATCCCCAGACAGTACCTGACAGCTGTACATGGCACTGGTGGTGTCAACCCACTCCCTACTGTGGTTCTGTTGGTGAACCAAGTCTCGTCTCTGTAAATTACCTCCCTCCCTTCTTCTGTGGTGCTGCAGGGCCTAGAGTGCACAGATCCTGCGGCATACTATGTCAAGATTCTTTGGTTTCGTAAACCTCCCACTGAGATGTTTTGCGGCTAAATCCCATGTCATGCATAACCCACGACACCCATGTCTCAAGAGCTTAAATCTGGGATAATGCCAGCCATTTTCAAGTCCTTTATCAAGGTACCAACCAAGAAAACTTGCTTTGAAGCCAACTTGCCGTCAGCATAGCAGCAAAAGGCACCCACAATAAAATTATCAAAGACTTGTGCCATTGTTGGTGATGCTTCTACCACAGGTTGTGGCATGGTGTCACATTGCACAATCTTCCTTACTGCCTGCGATGTCATGCCCATGACAAGCGCCACAATTTTGTAGGGCCTGTATGGATAAAGGCCCGTATTTATTTCCCAGATGAGAATGAAAATGCATTGTATAAGACATATAATGTTATTTATAACTAGTATATAATAATAATAATAATAATAATAATGATAAGGCACGATCCCAAGATCCCTGAAAAGGAATCTGGAAAAACTAGAGGCTGAAGTGGCTTCAACACTCATGCAAGAGAGTGTGATCCTAGAAACGGCACGCATAGTAAGAAAAGTGATGGACTCCTAAGGAGGCAGGATGCAACTCGGAACCCCACACTATAAATACCACCCAGTTAAATTGGAGGACTTATGATAGACCAAAAAAAAAATAAAGATAAATAATAATAATAATAATGAATAGAATAATAGTACAGTGGAACCTCTACATATGAAAGTCCCTATGTACGAAAAATTCAGGTTATGAAAGCAAAGACGAAGATTCTTTTGGTTGTGTATGAAAATAATTCAGGTTGCGAAAGGGTAAAGTCCGAGATTCACCCGGGCTGCCGAGAACAATTTTAAAACTGACACGCTGCCAACTCAGTAGACTCGCCACCATCTTCCTGCTCTCCCACTGGTTCCTGATGCTAGTCATTTCTGTAAGATCCTGCTCTCCTATCGGTCAGCATCTGTCCCATCATGCCTCTATGTAAAGGCGTTCCTTGACCATTTTTTGTGGTAGTGGCATTATAAATAACTGTTATTCATTCATTCACATATATTTCGTTTGTTAACGTAAATTCATGTTAGTGATTTCGCTTTCGTTGTACTGTAAGTTACTTTATCGTGTTGTGTGTGAACTTAATGACTTATGTTATTAGCCATGGGTCCCAAGAATGTTGCTGAAATTCACGGAAAGAAGAGGATGTTTTCGGAGACGAAGATGGAGATAATCAAAAAGTGTTAATGTTTTCTGCCATTTGTTAATGTGTTTCGTAAAGTTTAGTGTTATTGTTTTCTGCCATTTTTTAACGTGTTTCGTAAAGTTAAGTGTTCATGTTTTCTGCTGTTTGTCCTCCCCCTCTGTTGCCACTTTCAGACATCACCTCACTCGAAAGGTAAGGTTCCACATTTTACTACATATGGACGTACATGTACACACAGTATTTCTCGTACCCTGTACACTAATACACTTTATTTAAAGGTACAGTAATGGTTAGGTTAAGTATTGAATGTCCAAATTGTTGTATTCCTTGTTTATTGGTCAATTTAGCTTGGAACGAATTAGGCAATTTACATGTAAAATGTAGTTCTAGATACAAAAAAATCAGGTTACGAAGGCCACTTCAGAACGGATTAATTTCGTGACCTGAGGCACTACTGTAATTATATAGGTAGTAGACCCTCTTTCAAGCTGCATTGATTTTATAGAAATTCTTTTCTATTGTTCTAATTATGGCTTTTTCAATGTTACATAGATTGGTGAGTAACATGCCTATGGAACACATAAGGAAAAGTCAAGATTGATTAGTTTGTAAATGTTCATATATTCAAAGTATGTAAGTCAAATCTGGCGTGCATTATCCATGGATTAATATTCCAAGCGAATAGTCATAATGATGGAAAGATATAACTGAAGGCCGACATTTCATCTGGTGTCAACCAGATGTTGTCAAGGTCGTGATTTTGAGTAGACTGACGATGGATTCAGGTATGTACTACCCTATTTATAGTCTGGGGGTCAGCAGGGGGTGTCCCATGAGCTGAATTCTGATTGGTTTGGGGCATGATTCTCATCTCCTATTGGCGGTTAGAAGGACCTTCCAGCTACTCTAAAGATGAAGCTCTCACTCTCACAACCTAGCAGATCAGTGGAGCTGGACTGTGCCGTCACCGGGTGGTGTGTGGTGCTGCGTGATGTCATGGTGGACTGAATTCTCATTACCCGTTGGATGCTGCGTGACGTCACAGCGAGATGAATTCTCATTGACTGCAGGATGGCTGGCATGATCATGTATGACTGGGTTGGCGTGGTCTCTCGTTCTGGTATTGTCATGATTTGGTATGTTCCTTCGTAGGTGTTTGGAGAGGAAAAGCACTCCTTGGGTGGTGTTAAAAGCCGACTTTAGTTTCTAGACACTGATGTGGAGGTGTCTGTCATTCTGGTCCTTCACACATGCAACAATCATTATTCCAGGTGTATGCTCTATCCTTAGCAGATGCATCTGAAAAATAAGAGCACCTTGGGACTGGGAATACTCAAAGGCAACCTTAAAGTGAGGCTCCTGTCATCTAAATACCAAGCTAGCTCTTTTCCTGCTACAGAGGAAGATGAGAGAAAGGCAGGGCTCCTGCAAGAGATCCATCCACCTTCATCCTCCGCCAAAGGGTGCATAGGTGAAGCTGCCCCAGAGGGCCCAAATTCTACAATGATAGATGACCCAGAATGACATGCCACTTCTGAGCAGGTTGTTCCTGCTGAGACAAGAACTTCTGTGCCCCCTTCTCTGAACCTGCTGATATGAGACTCCAAAGGGAGGAATTTTGTTGCTGCCATGTCTATCAGCATGTTCAGATACTTTACCCTCTGCTTGCACATAAGATCTGACTTCTTGCTTGAGAAGCCAATCTTTCTTAGCGACTGCAGCAGTGAGCTCCAGGACCAGCCAATTGCACTGGTACGTCTGCAGGTGTACCCATGCAACCAAGCGCAAGTAGAGAAAAAAAGAACATTTGAGGAGTGTTATGAGTGTGAAACAAGCACTTTGAACTAGAATGCTGTCCTCATCTGTAGGGTAAAAAGGAAATACTTGTGACAGGACTGCTGGGTAGATACTGAAACTACATATCCCTCAAATCCCAGGAAAGCAAGAAGTTGCCATTTTTGATGAAATAAAAAATAGAATGGACTGTTCCATATACAGAGGACCCCCCCCACGCTCCACGCATACATGCTTAGAACTCTTATAAAAATGCTTAAAACTGCCTGTTATGTTAGTTCAAACTTTAAAAAACCCACTGAAAATGCTTATACAGGCAGTCTCCAGCTTATGAGGGGTTCGGCATACGGCGTTCCAAGGTTATGGCGATTTTCAATTATATTCATCAGAAATTATTTCCAGGTTTACAACACATGTTTTAGGGTTACAATGCGTAATTACAACACTGATCTGACAGAAGAAATATGACTCCAAAAATGCAAAATAATCAATATTTGAAGTTTGTTTTGATAAAAAATGCAGTTTACATAGTTTTTAATACACCCAAAGCATTTAAAATAAGGTTTTCTTAGAATTTTTGACGATTTTCCGGCATACGACGATTTTCGGCTTATGACGTTTCTCAAGAATGTAACCCCCATCATAAGCTGGGGACTGCCTGTACCTGGCTTTTTTGATAGTTTTATCACAAAAAGTGGACAGGTGAAAAAATCAATATGCAGCTTCTCAGGCTGGGTAAACTTTGAGGATGCCCAATTTAAAAAAAAAAAAAACACACATCAGTGGAAAAAGGAAAAATTCTGAAAAATTTTCCCTACCTTTCACAAGAAGTTGAAAATGACTTTACATCTCCTTGTGGGGCCTTTTTTGCAAGACAATCATAAATTTTACGAACTTATATGTTTTTACTAATAAATAATTTAATTTTTTGTGAAATTATAGTTACAGCTCACACAATATCGAAACAGATAAGAAATAAAATCCTTAACAAATTCTTAGACTATTTGCTGAAAAATATTTACATAAATTTACCGAGAACAAAGATTCAGTAACTTTTGTATTTGTACATGTTTTTTCTAATATTTCTTTGCACTTTTCTTTGCAAAATTACATTTACAACTGACATACTATTGTAAGAGACAAGAACCAAAACCAACAGCAGCCCTTTGGTATATTTATGAGCAAATTTATAAAATGATGTTATATGAGACAGAAAAGCAGTATATTCCCCCCTCGAAGTCAAAATCACTGCTAAGCTTGCTTGAGCTGCCGAGTCTTGATTTTTTGCCAGTGTAAAAGTTGCCATTAGTGAATTTATGGGCTATAGTAGAAGCATTGGCACCTCTTTCCCTCCCAATTCTTTCCAAGTCGATGGTGCTTAACATTACTTACCTATCTACAGGATCAATCCGTCCACCACCCCAAACCTGTTATTACTACTGCTGAGAAGCTATCCATCCATTAAGGGTTAATCATAAAATTGATATGAAAATTCAGTAATTTGTGGCTATTTTTCATAGAAAAATACAGAGAATGTGCAAATTTCCAGCAAATAATGTGTAAATAAGGTCCATAGAGAAATCCGTGAATCCAGAGTCCATAAATAGCGTCATCTTCTAGGAGCATTGCATTCACCTCTTCCCACCGGACAAGGTGAGCTAAGAAAGAGGGTGAGGGATGAACACTTCAGGGTAGCCAAACTGTATCTGACAGGCATCCACTACCCAAACTTCTCCTTGTTGCTGCCTAGCTTGCCCAATGGCTCAACAGGCAACCAACCCCCATCGGCAGCAATCCGGGAGAACTGCTGGATCCCCGGCATCCTCCGTCTTCTATCAGGGTGGAATAAATATGGGTACCTCTATGAGGGGTCGAGGAAGTGTGGGACCTTCTCTGACCAAAGAGGAAGGACCAACCTGACCCGAGGGTCAAGCTGCAGTGCCACACAAAGCCCTGAAGGTCTTAGCCACTGCCTGGTGAACGAGCTGAAGCCTGTCCACCACAGCCTCCCCCTCTCTCTAGCAAAGAGGAGGGAAGGATCTGTCAGTGACCCCTCGAGGTTTGATATTATAATAAACAAAATGATTCAACACCAACAGTTGAAACTGGGGATACGAATATAGAAAGAAACACAAACCGAACAAAGGTTTATTTACAAGCTTACTAACAAAGATAAATGCAGAATGGTTTCTCCTATTTACATAGAAGTAAAATCTAACACTGTGTGAACGGGGGAAACAGTGAGGTAATGAAAATACTTGCTGGCCAGTTTTGCAGCTGTCGAAAATCAATCCTCAAAGCGACGGCTTCACAAAGGAGAACGAGAACTATAACTTCAGACTTCTTGACTCCATACTGCAGAGAGCAATGTCTATTCTTGATACTCGAAGGGGAGGAACTCCTCAAAACCACTTGTAAGACGTTTCTTCTCTGAAGGCTTGCTTAACGTTGGAATATCTCCCTTTCTGACCACGGACGACTTAACTTTTGTCTCTCTCTCTCACTGTGGACGACTTGACTCGACTCCGACCACTTTCTTGAGCGCCTTCTACCTCTCTTATCCTTCGTCTGTTCCTTCTTCTCTTATCTCTCTCTGATGATCTCTCACTGATGATCTCTGCTCTGATCTCTGCTCTTTGATACTTCGTCAGTCGTATGTATAAGGCGATCTGGGGGCGGGGCTGAACGGGCAGAGCATAACAGCAAACGTCACAGACTCCCAACAGGAACTATTTAGAAGGATCTCGACGAAATGTTGCATCATAAATCGTGGCGTTCCTAACGACATGTCGGCACCTGTTGAATTCCATATACCACCAGACGATTCTAGAACAATCATGAGAACAGGCACCTCCAACACGTGCGTGAATGCCTCTTTGCTGCAGACCTACTTGAAGAAGATGCATTTTCCTTAACTTTAATATGTAATTCCTTGCTATAAAGCGATTACCATGACAGGATCCCAGAACTAGTCTGTTCCCAAGCATCATAGCTTACTTGAGACCAACAAGCTTAGATGTTTGAAATAAGTTTGCCTACTAGTGGAGGTAGTAGATAATATTACTACCTTCCAGAGTGACAGTCTCTTGAGGGCTGCATTTTCCTTGGGTGTACAAAAGCCAGAGAAAAATATTATCTTGCCAATGATAGATTCAAAAATTGATCTACAAGACTGATTGGAATGCTGCTCTGGCAGTCAATACCGGTGCCATTGCATCTGCCTGTGATGGGGCAACTCCCTTCATATGGAGACGTTTTAGAGACGGACCGGGAAACAGACGAGCCAAGTCTGGGTCAAACCTAAGAGATGGCAATGATCTCTCTGGGAGAACATGTTATTTATCCTCTGGTGGGCTAGAAGCATGGAGCAAGAAAAATTAATGTCTTCTTCTGGATCATTAAAAAGACATATGATTCTAATGATCTCCACAGCAAAGTTTCTGCAACTCTGTAAGAGAGACTCACCAGAACCTCAGGTGATCTCTTAATTATTTGGCGTATGTCCTTTCCAGTCCAGGACCGAACCAGGAATGTAGGCCTCCATGTAATGGGCCAGGATAGGAATGAGTACTGCCCTGGTTAGTGTGTTCAGTTGACACTGGCAATGTCTTGACAGCAAAGCGGGAAGAATCATTCGCTCCTGACGGAGGCTGGGAGGGAATTGGATCTTCTGAAGGGAGATTGGAAAACAGTTCACACTCTGGCTCTGTGGTAGGCCCAGGCCTTGGCACTGGCTCTTTGTCTGGCCAGAGTGTACCGATCCAGCTGGAATCTATTTTATCTGGCTTGTTGTGAAGCCAGAGTGTACTGACACTGAAATCTATTCTAGACAACTCTGGGGCAGGTGCTGGCAGTGGCACTGGGTCTGGAGGAGGATCCAGGTCGGGCTCTGGAAAGAGAAAATGAAGGGCCTCTCCTGTGAGTAGCTCGTAGTCTTCGGGAAGGAATCCACTACCCCAGAGGTACTAATTCTACTTTGTTGGGATGTGTTCACTGTCAGTCAGACAGCAGAGAGTTTTGTCCTATGCCTTTCTACGTTTTGACAAGTTGTTTTTATTAGGGTGGATGTAGACCTGAGCTGTTACCTGGTTTTTCTGTATTAGGGATATCATGTTGGGGGGTTTCTGTTAGGCAAGAACCCATCGACTTCTATCATAACTCTGGGAGATGCCACAATAATGGGCCCCTAATTGGAGGTCGTAGCAGAAGAGCTCCCCTTCATATAGGTGCCAAGGGCACCTGGCAAGCCAACCTTCCATACAATCTTGTACACGGATTCTTAATGGTACTTAGTATAGCTTGCTGTTCTATCCGTGTGTAGAAAGCAATTGCCTCCTCATAGGTAGCCAATTTGGCCAAGTTGCTTGAGGTTGGATATTGCAACTATTCTAGATGATTTCTTATGAATGAGATAGCTCTATAAAAGTGGCACTGTATCTGGAAAACTGTCTAAAATTGCTAGATAACTCAAGATGATTCCCTACATCACTATCACTCGCCAGATGATGAAAATGTGTAGTTCAGTTTAATGTGAGCGCTAAACTCTACTGAGCAAATCTTTCAGAGAACACATCGATTCTGAGATGGTATAGTGTTGAGAGAGAGGCAATGAAGAGCACAGACCTCTGTCCCAAGACACATGTGTTCCATGTCAGCTGAGAAGACTAACTGACATGGGGCAGTTTAATGGGTAGGCCACATGCAGACAAAGGCTTTGACTCCTCTCTCACATGGGAAACTGGAAAGATATGATCACTTTCGGGGAACAGCAATCTTTAACCTCCATATATGTACTTGGTTAAATGCCTAATTGATGATAATAGCAAACTAACATCTTCAAGTTTACCTATTCATTTCTCTTGAACCATATAGGGACCATTAAAAGACAGAGGAGAAGTGAAAGAGGAATTGGACCTATTAGGCAGTGGTGGAGTTGAAGCAACACAAGAAAGACTCGATGGAGTAGGCTTTTCGCCATACCTAACTAATTGACTGCGTAACCTACTGGCCTCTTGCATTTTGTGATACTTCACAAAACTGTTCATCCTCTCACCAGACCATTCCTTACATTCTTCACAACGTGAAAAGAAATCACACCCATTACCCCTACAGGTAACACACACCATGTACCCAACATGGCTAATCGAATACATTTGGTTTATGCAAAACTCTATTTTTGCTTTCTGTAGATAGCATAACCTAAAAAAAAAGCACAATACCATACAGTAGAAACGCAACCAGAAATAACCAAAATTGTGACAGCCAAATCATACCATGAGAACAAAGACATGGCAGTGAGAATTATAACAAGAACACGCATTCTAACACCACCTTGTGCAGAAAACAGGTGATTACAGTCCATCCAGGTCAGCCAAGTGGTAGCCTTTTGTTTATTTTAATTGTTGATAACACCTAATGGTGCGAAGATGTAGGCTAACTCAAACAGTAGTTAAGTATCCCAATAATTCATTTGATCATGAAAATTTTCAATTATTGGTACCTGTTACAACTAGTTTCTTTGTATTATACTAATCATAGATGTTATTTTCAATTTTTCTTGCCTTCAGAATATGAATGTGAATTAGTTGTGTTTACATGAAAATGTATTTGATGCATTATGAAATATTGTAACTATGAAAAATATTTTATTTTACAGATACTTGCTTGTGCCCCATCCAATTTGGCAGTAGATAATTTGGTTGAACGACTTGCTGCAGTGGGCGTAAATGTTGTTCGAATTGGTCATCCAGCTCGAGTTACATCTCTTACACAGAAATACACACTTGATGCAATTTTGCATAATTGGTAAGCTAAAGATCCTAATGTCCATCCATCCAAAAAGTTTTTTCATTTACCATACACACACACTACATATATATATATACTATATATATATATATATATTTATATATATATAATATATATATATATATATATATATATATATATATATATATATATATATATATATATATATATATATATATATATATATATATATATATTATATATAGTATATATATATATATATATATATATATATTTATATATATATATATATATATATATATATATATATATATGTATATATATATATATATATATATATATATATATATATATATATATATATATATATATATATATATATATATATATATATGTATGTATATTTATATGTATAGTATATATATATATATATATATATATATATATATATATATATATATATATATATATATATATATATATAATATATATATATATATATATATACACGCAACACACACACACACACATACAGTGTTCCCCCGTATTCTAGGGGGATGTGTACCAGACACCCCGTGAATAGTTAAAACCCGCGAATAGTTAGAACCACCACTAAAAATGCTTATAACTGCCTATCTTGAAAGTTCAGATACCAAATGTATACCTTTATTAACATCCTACTTCAAATATACTTAAAATTATACTAACCTATTACTGTATTAATCTTTGAGGTTGTATTATTAACCCTCTTACGCCGATTGGACGTATTATACGTCGAGATAAATTGTCTGTCGGGTGCCGATTGGATGTATTGTATGTCAACATAGAAAAGTTTTTTTTAAATTCGCGGAAAAATACTTATAGGCCTACCAGCCGAAAACTTTTGAATCACGCGCCTTGGGGGATGCTGGGAGTTCACGGATCAAGCTGTTGTTTTGTTTAGAAGCATGACCCAAGTGCGCATGTGCGAAATGCCTCCTTCTTGCATCAGCCAGCATCAGCGACGCGTTGTCCGAGAGCGATCTTTTGCCGCAATCATGTTTTGCCTAACTTGTGCGAGAGTTTGAATATTTGTGGTGCTACAGGACGTTCATAGAGATGTCTCAACGACGTATGGAATGCGAAAGGCGCGTTTTACCCGTCGGAAGGGATCGTGTAAGATGTATTTTGGACTTGGATGCTGGCGTGTGGATGAAAGTGCTTTAGGATCACGTGTGTCTTGTGTGCCTTTAGTAACCCCTAGGAAGCATCAGGGTGTCCTTAGGGGCATTTGTAGGCATTTGGAAGGCCTCCAACCAAGGGACATTGATGCATACTTATCGGAGCTCGATCGGGAGTATGTCACAAGTCCTCATTTTGATGACGGTTGGTCATCTAGTGATGAGGACATCACTCCGATGTCAGTGATGATGAATATTTGCCCCCAATGTCCGTTCGAGGCTCACATCCCGAAAGTGAGCTCGAATTTAGTGGTTTTAGTGCCTATGAGGGGGAATTTGAGGAGGGGGAGGATGAGGATATAGGGTCTAGTTTTGTCGCCGATGACGATACAGAAAGCGAGGGCCTAAGTGAGGGAGATGGGCCAGTGGGGGGGTCTCATGTGCGAAATCGTGCCCGCGCCCGTGTGCGGGGCACGTAGAAGGTCAGAGCATTGCACCAGCCAAGGTGAAGGTCGGTCGTCCGAGAGCGACGAGGGGTGGACGGAGGACCCCACCCCACCTAACATGCACCCATTCACAGCAACACCTGGGCTCACCGTACCTGTTCCTCTCACTGCTCTGGGCCTCATTCAGCTGTTCCTTATGCGGGAATTGCTGGAGTATCTGGTAGCAGAGACGGCGGACTACGCTCGGTACTGCCGTGATGAACTCTGCATGACATTGTCGTATCGCTGGCGGGGCTGCAACCTCACCGATATGGCGCATTTTGTGGGGCTCCACATTTATTTTGGATTGATGCCTGCTGCCGACGTCAGGCAATATTGGAGGCGGAATTTTTTTTTAAGTACGCCCAATGTGCCCGGCATTATGCCCCGTGATACTTTCCTGGCGTTGGACAGATATTTCAACGCCTTCAACCGAAGGGCCATACCCCGGAATAACTCCGATCGCCTCATCTTAGTCTGCCTAGTGTTGGAATACATTCGTGAACGGTGCAAAATTCTCGTGGTTCCTGGAAAGAACCTTTCTTTGGATGAAGGGATGATGCCTCACAAAGGACGTCTAAGCATTAAAGTGTATAACCCCAAGAAGCAGAAGAAATATGGAGTGAAATTTTTTTTTATTACCGAGTCCAACACTGGATATGTTGTGGACTTCTTAGCGTACTCCGGGGTCTTCTCCACGCTTGGGGATCGTTTCCATAACCAGGGATACCACCTGTTTATGGATAATTATTATAACTCGGTATCCCTGGCCCAGGAACTGTATGAAGCAGGTATTCACGTCAGTGGTACCCTTCGATTGGTGCGTGGGGCACCGAATGTCCTCAAGAGGTTCGCTAGCCATCCGCAACATCTGGCAAGAGGAGAGACAGAGTGGCAGTGGAAGGGAGCTGTCTTCGTCATCTGTTGGAAGGGGTCCGACTCGTCCCCATGATTACGACGAGTCACGAACCTATCCAAGAGGAGGTTGTACAGTGGAAGAAGACACGTCGACAGGGCCGAGTTGTGTATGAGGAGTTTCGTGCCGAGCGGCCTACTGTCTTTGGGCACTACAATAGGCACATGGGAGGAGTTGATCTCTTTGATCAACTCATCCAGTACTATCCCTTTGCCAGGAGAACCAGGAGGTGGACCCAGAAGCTCCTCAAATACATCCTTCAGTTGGCCCTCCAAAATGCCTACATACTGTACTGTGGGTACTACAGTCGGTCTCCGGAGGATGACCCACTTACAGTTCCTCGAGACAGCCTGGAATGCCCTCATCCACTTTAATCCTGATGAGTGGCCTTCCTTGACTGGCCCCCTGCCCCGAGCTGCAGATCTGCCCCTAGAGGAAAGGGCAGATCTTAGGAGGGCCAACTTCGGTCGTCCTACTGCTGCTGCCGCCGCCGCCGCCGCCGCCCCTGCTGCCGCCGCCCCTGCTGCCGCCGCCGCCCGCATCACTTCTCGTCGGATAGTGGACCCTGTGTGTCGGCTGCAGCCAGGGGATCACACACTGGAGCTCCTACAAGGGCACAGGCAGAAACGGTGCCGGGTGTGCCATATGAATGGCAGAAGGAGAGACACCCGGTTCTTCTGTCACACCTGCAAAATAGCTCTTTGCAGGTTCAGGGAGTGTGACCGCAAGTACCATAATGCAGTCTTCTATTGGCGTGCGCCTGATCAACCGACAGTGGAGGGCGCACGGGACCGCGTGTCCCATCAGCAGTAAGGGCGCGAGTCTCCCTCCTCCACCTGTACCTCATCATGTCGAGAGGAAAAAAATGCAAGACTCTTCTATGGAGGAGGGAGAAAACAAGAACAGTACAAAGAGTCAAGATTACGAGTGAGTATTCTGCATGTATTTTATATTTATTTTTATATTACACGTTTTTATATATCCGTATCTATTGCTGCATGATATCTTATTTCATTTTATGCAAAAAGAAAAGTTTCTCCTGCATTCCTGCGAAATGTGTACGTCGCATTCTCCTAATATTTGCTCCCTTTCATATTAGGAGTTTCATAGAGTTTTATATATGAAAATGTGTGCAGTTTTATGTAGAATATAACAAAAAATATTTGAAGGTTGTAGCTTTTCTCATTTTCGAAATATTTGCATATAAAAAAATATATATAAAAATTTCGACATTCGGTCAACTTTAACTCGTCTGAAATGGTCGAAAAACGCAATTGTAAGCTAAAACTCTTACAGTATAGTAATATTCAATCATTTGTCTTCATTTTGAAACAAATTGGAAGTCTCTAGAACAATATTTAGATTTATGGTGAATTTTTGAAAAAAACATTTTTTTACGTCCGCGTGTTATGAATTCATGCATCATTTTGTGATAATATTTTCTCTGTGTTGCTTTGATCATTTTACAATGTGTTATGTACTAAAATGATTGCAATTTAGTGTACAATACAACGAAAAAAAATTAACCCGTTAGCTTTAACCGTTTTGCTCACAGCACGATTTGAATACAATTATTTATGAAATTTTGTTTTTGCTGTATCATATATCGCATTATTAATATATGATAATGATATTTTTTTTCATTTCTGATGGTTGCATACTAAACTTCAGGCAACGACAAAAAAGGAGCCAAAAATGAACTCTTAATCTTGAAAACTAAGCGCGCTGTGATTTTTTGAAAAAAATATTTTTTCCTCTTCCGCGCTCACTCCGAGACCCCCTTGGCATACAGGAGACAATTTTTATTATACCCCTTCGGCGTAAGAGGGTTAATATAATTTCAAAGTCATCTTAAACATTTTAACATTAAAAATATATACCTACAGCCAATAACAGAGAGAGAGAGAGAGAGAGAGAGAGAGAGAGAGAGAGAGAGAGAGAGAGAGAGAGAGAGAGAGAGCATTGAATGGCAACATCATGTATCTGACCATCAAGAGTGAGATTATGCATTATTTCTGAGACATAGAGAATAATAATGGAGAGAGAGAGAGAGAGAGAGAGAGAGAGAGAGAGAGAGAGAGAGAGAGAGAGAGAAAGAATAACTCCGACTCCTTTCCCTCCGCTAATTCGTATATCAAACTGTCATTTACTCCCCTGCCCACCTTCCTCCAAGTGGATAAAAAGACTGGGAATCTCTATTTTTAATTAATCTTATTAATATTTGAAAATTAGTTCAAAGTAAATCAAGTAAATCATTTATTTACACTACAAAACAAATAAATGTACATGAGAGAGAGAGAGAGAGAGAGAGAGAGAGAGAGAGAGAGAGAGAGAGAGAGAGAGAGAGAGAGGTTTATCCTTATTTAAAAGACCTAACTGGATAGATTATTGTACTCTTTAAAATACTATCACATATGAATTCTGAAATTAGTTATATTACTATTATTATTATGCGAAAATATTAATAAACATACACATATACCATAGAAATTCTCTCATCTCGGTAAAAAAGAGAGAGAGAGAGAGAGAGAATTTACATGATCCTAAGAGGGCAACACAGTTGTTGGACCCCAGCCAACTCAGCTTGCTATGTAGAGTTCAAAGAGAAAGATGCGAGGTAAAATGCATTTTCTTTCATTCTTACATAATTTTTTTTGTTTTTTTTATTTATCAAACTAAAATCTTGATAATTCATTTTTACTTTAGTATTTTCTTTAATGTAATTAATTTATATTATTGCTGTTTACATTAATATTGATATTTGAAAATTAGTAAATCATTTATCATCCAAGAAACATACATCTCTGTAAGAGAGAGAGAGAGAGAGAGAGAGATTATCGTAGTATTTGTAAAATACTTTCACATTTGATTTTTGTAATTACAGTTATTATTATTATTATTATTATTATTATTATTATTATTTTTATTATTTTTTTTTTTTTTTTTTGCTCTATACAGTCCTCCAAACTTCGACTGAGTGGTATTCACAGGGTGGGGTTCTGGGTTGCACCTCCTGCCTCCTTAGGAGTCCATCACTTTTCTTACTATGTGCGCCGTTTCTAGGATCACACTCTTCTGCATGAGTCCTGGAGCTACTTCAGCCTCTAGTTTTTCTAGATTCCTTTTCAAGGATCTTGGGATCATGCCTAGTGCTCCTATGATTATGGGTACAATTTCCACTGGCATATCCCATATCCTTCTTATTTCTATTTTCAGATCTTGATACTTATCCATTTTTTTTCCCTCTCTTTCTCTTCTTGACTTTGTCAATCAACGTCACGTCTGGTCTATTTGCACGTATCACCCTATCTGTTCTGATACCATAGTCCCAGAGGATCTTTGCGTGATCGTTTTCTATCACTCCCTCAGGTTGGTGCTCGTACCACTTATTACTGCAAGGTAGCTGATGTTTCTCGCACCAGGCTCCAGTGGAGGGCTTTTGCCACTGAATCATGCCTCTTTTTGTACTGGTTCTGTGCAAGTGCTGGGCATTCGTTTGCTATGTGGTTTATGGTTTTCATTTTTCGTATTGCACTTCCTACATGGGATGAGATGTTAGTTTCCGTCTATCGTTCTTTGAACATATCGGGTGGTCTTAGGGCCTGGATCGTTGTGCCGCTGTTATCATTCCTTCAGTTTCCTCTTTAGCTCAACCCCTCTGTAGCCATTGCCATGTGTCATTGCTGGCTAGTTCTTTAGTCTGTCTCATGTATTGTCCGTGCATTGGTTTGTTGTGCCAGTCCTCTGTTCTTTTTGTCATTCTCCTGTCTCTGTATATTTCTGGGTCTTCGTCTACTTTATTAGTCCTTCTTCCCATGCACTCTTTAGCCACTTGTCATCA
>NC_061095.1:30599949-30653665 GCF_015104395.2 Macrobrachium nipponense | reverse complement strand
ATTGCTGGTACGAAGAGATACGCTTGCCTCTCTCTTAGTACTCGGTCCAGAGGTCTGACCATTGATCCTGCGGTGCACACCCCGATCAATCGGACAGAGGCTTGGATCCCTCCCTCGCTCTTACGACCAGGGAGGCTTCCAGGTTGGGGGCGAACACCAGTCTGTTCACAAAAGACTCAGATTCCTCCCACCAAGAAGTGAGTCTTCCTATTGTAAAAAGGACCGAAGGTTTGTATGCCGTGTCGGAACAAATGACAATTTGTCTAAAATTGCATTTTTCCTAACTATACAAACCTGAGGTCCTTTACACATAGCCCCACCTCATGCCACCCCTCACTCTGCAGTTTTTGCTTGGGCCAAAAGCAAAAGTGATTTCTGGGCTCAGCTCGTGTCGCCAGCGAAATATCCTTTAATCTATTATTTCTAGGGTAAATGTACTAACACATACCAGAGAATAAATAAAAATAAAAAAGAAAAAGGTCAGTATGACTGACTCGCTCACCCTCCCCTAGGAGGGTGTCGGTTTATGAACACTAGGCGAGTGAGACCACTACCACGAGCCAAATGCCAATAGAAATCTCCCACTACAAACCCTCCAAGAGGGGAGCCGTCCCACAGAGGGAGCAGCTCGTACTACTACTACACCATCCCATGCTTGCGACTGCTGCGCCTCTAGTGGCCATCCTTTTCAGTTAGCTCGCACGAGTCACACGTGTTATTTTTCTCTCTGTGTATTTTGTGCCCTTTCTTCGGATTTTCGATATGGAGCGTGCAGCTATTGCAGCAGCTAAGTTAAGTACTCAGTATTTACGGTTAGCGAGTCTTTTTCGTCCCCGAGACGGTATTTGCCGTTTTTTAGGTATAGATACGGTCTCGGGGGCTGGAAGCATGGCAAGCATGGTCTGCCGCATGTTGGGTTCGTTCTTGTCTCCCATACCTCAAACATCCCTTATTATTTTTACGCTCTATTTTGATTATCCGCGTTATTACGTCTACTCAAGTGTTATACATGTATGTATTTCACCTTATGTAGACTTTTTCTATCCAGACCCTAGTCGGCCAGGTTCTTGGACTGTAGCGGTCCCCTGACTAGCTTTGAGTGGTAGACTTGCCTTCGGGCTAGTCGCACACTCCTGGATTTTTTCTCCTGCTATTTTACCTTCTTTCTTTCATTTTTATTATATATATTTATATGTTTTGTCACTGTGAGGTTAGTTAGCGTCTGGCTTAGCCTAGGTCCCGGCTCGTAGAGCCTAGTCTACCGTTGATCAGTTCGGTCGCTTCCACATAGCTTCTCTCTGATCAGTTGGTTTAGGCCTATGGGCCTATATGCTACCGCTTTTCAGTTCAGGTTGCTTCCCGATAGCTTCTCTCTGATCAGTTGGTTGGCCTAGGCTTGGTTACCGTATCTTAGTTTACCGCCTCGTGGTCACTACGTGATCACGAGTCAGCCAGACGCCTGCCAGTCCCCTCCCCCCTCTCCCGCTCTCCCATAGAGTCGGGCGGGGGTGGGTCGGTCTGTCCTTGCTCGCCCCGCATGCCCGAGCCTGGCTCCCCCTCTCCCCTCCACCGGAGGGACCTGCAGTGGGGGGGGGGGGGGGGAGCCGACAGTCCCTGACTGGTTCCGACCTCTCCGCTTCTCGGCTCGGCCGGGTGGTGGACGTTGTGGGGGTGGGGGGCCCTGGCCTTACCCCCCCTTCGTTACTTCCTTGCCGCGTCCGGGCTAGCTCGAGTCTGTATGTCATCTCGCCCTTACCTCCTTACTAGAGCTCCTCCCTATCGGAGCCCTGGTATCCAGCGGAAGGGTATAGTCCACCGTAGTTGGACCGGAGCATACAGTAGGTCTTTACTAACCGTACCGTTTTGCTGAGTTACTACACTCCGCTTCACTGGACCTAGTCCGGTTCATTGCATGACATTGCATGTAGGTTTAAGTTATCTTTAAGTTTATCTTAAGTTTCTTAAACCATCCCTACCCCTCCCTTTCATTTTACCGGATCTCTCCGGGATTATAGCCTATTCAGGCAATGCAGGGTGAGGGGTTATGCCCAATTTTTTCCGAGCTCCGGCATGTAACGGAGTTCTTTGTCCTTAGTCCTGTAAGTGTTCCCCCTTTAAGATACTCATGTGTCTTCCCACTTACAGGCCACAACTGTGAGCATCCGGGATGTTCCGCTACACTTCAGGACCCCTGTGGCACGAAGTTTTGCCGGTCCCATGTCCATGCGCGACTCCGCACGGGGACATCCAGGTCTGGTACCATGAGACGTGTACCATATGTTACGATCTGGTGAGCCAGCTTTTGGAAGGCGTAAGTATTCCATCTCCGCATGCTGCTCCGCTTCTTTTAGTACTTAAGTTTACGTTATTTACTTTAACTTAGGCATCTAGTTTAAGTTATATTCTAAGTTTTAGTTTTAAGTGATTCTTAAATCTAAAATATACCCTCTCTTACAGGCTCCGGCAGTAAGAGATACGGCATTGGCTACCCTGCGGGCCTGGGTCGGAGGTTTTGGCAAGAACGCCGCCAAGGAGGGTCAGCCCTACATACTGGAGAAGCGATTAGCTCTGTTAATCTTTCCCGGAGGCAAGGCGACTGGGTACGTCGACCCGGTAGAGGCGGACCCCCCTCTATTGCCTTTATCCAACAACAACTGGCGGCCTCCTTAACAGAACAAGACCAGGATATCTCCACGGATGTGCGCAACCCTGGATATAAATGTTGAACCTATGGTAGGTATAGACGACCTGTTGGCCGAGGTAAGTAATGCAGGTACCCAAGGGTCTCCCTTGGGAGTGAACTGTTTCTTCTACCCCTGCAACCTCTCCATCCTTCCAAGGCTTTACGGGTGATGAGTTATATACTCCTCCAGAGGCTTCGGGTTAGACCTAAGATCAAGTCCAAACCACATTGACCTTGACTAAGACGTCATCGTCTTCGAAGAAGACGTCCTCGTCTTCTTCCTCGCGCAAGTCTCCGGCTCGTAATCCCGGCCCAGACAGGTCTAAAGGGTCTAGCTCCGGCTCAAAGTCCTCAAAGAGTAAAATCTAAGGAGAAATCCCGCACCCCGGCGAGTATCACCAGTTTCACTACCTTTGGTGCCTATTCAGAGTCTCCCCTCCACCTCCGCAGCAGCTCCGGCTTTGGACACCAATGCTGGCCTGTTGCAACAGGTGGGCGACCTAGTGGGTCCTCCCTTAAGACGAGTGTGGAACATATGATATCCCGCCTGTCGGACAGGATCACTTCTCAGGACACTATTATAGCCGGTCTAAGAGAAGCCCCTCTTGCCTCTCCCTCAACCTCCAATACTAGCGGATCTCAGCTTCCCCCGCATAGACCCGCTGCCTGCCCGCTTGTTTCTCCAATGTGGAAACAATCCTTTGGAGGAAGGTAGCAGTCATACGCCCCCTTCCAAGATGGTCTCATCTCCATACCGGAGTTTGGAACTCGAAGAATAGAGGACTTCGAGTTCTACCCGGAAGGCCTACAGCCTCCCTTCATAGGCTACGCTAGGCTCACGCCTTCGGCTATGGTTAGAGATGACAGGGTACCAAAGGAGACAGTCCTCTATTCTCGGACCAGGCCCAACGAGAATGGCTTAGATGTCTAGACGACATGGACTGTTCGAATACCAAGATCCAACCATTCAAAAGTCCCTTTACCATTTTCACGATGGACGAAGGTACCCCGCTCCCTTTCCTTACCAAGATAGCGAGGTCGACCATCTCAGCAGCTCAGAAAGGGGAACCCATGCCTCAGCTGAAAGAAGCAGACCCCACTTCTCCGTTGCTCCCGTCAAGTTGGAGAATTATGGGAGGATTTGCCTAACACTTTTACAGCTGGCAAACTCAAACCTGACTGTGCTATGGAGCAGTTTGGTGAAAGCTGCCCAGGCTTCCTGATAGTCTTATTCAAACGGAGTTTGACTCGAAAACACGACTAGCCAGGTCAATTAACCTGATGCTATGTCTGAGGTAGCAACCATGGCTTTATGGTTCGGAACCAATTTTTAAGCTTATAACCAAAGCCCTGACTCAAACGGTGCAGTCAGACATGTTCGAGTTTGCCACTGCTAGAACAAATTGCAGAAAGCATGTATTGCTAGAGGCAACCATTCGGCATGAACCGAATAGGTTGCTTTCTTCTAACATCTGGGGCGCAGATCTCTTCCCAGAGGCTATGGTAAAGGAAGTACAAGCAGAAGCTACGAGGTTGAACCAAAGCCTTAAAGGACCGTTGGGGTCGTTACGGCTAGGAGAAGGCAAGACTTGACACCAAGAGGTAAGGGTCAAGGAAGCCTAGACGTTTTCCAACCTTACCAAAAGAAGCAGCCGCGCTTCCCTCAACAAGTTCCTACAGTGCCGTTAGTGCAGACAGCTCAGCCCTCCACGTCTAAAGGTCAATCACAGCCTATTTATGTGATATCCCCTCAGCCTCAACCCTCCACCTCATACGCCATCTCTCCAGCTTACAATCCAGCCTTCGAGAGTCAAGCTTCTCAGAAGTTTGACCGCTCGAACAAGGGAGGCAGAGGTAAGCGGTCCTTTCGTGGGAGAGGATCGGGAGCCCCCTATAATAGGGGAAAGCACTTCAGAGGAGGTAGAGGGGGTTACCAGAACCAATGAGGAACTTCAGGTAGGAGGGAGGCTGTTTCACTTTCGCCACCGGTGGAACTTCAGCCAGTGGGCTCAGAGCATAGTGTCAAAAGGGCTGGGTTGGAGCTGGTTGACGAACCCACCTCCAGCCAGACCTTTCCGTCAACTTCCTTCCAAGGAATTGACAGAGTACGCAGAGGACCTCCTTCAGAAAGGAGCTATAGTCAGAGTCAAGAGATTGAAATTTCAAGGTCGCTTGTTCAGCGTCCCAAAGAAAGGCTCAAACAAAAGAAGGGTAATCTTAGACTTGTCCCGCTTAAACTTAGCCATCCGCTGCGACAAGTTCAAGATGCTCACGATCTCACAGGTGCGGACCTTACTTCCCCGTGGGGCCGTCACCACCTCTATCGATCTTACAGACGCCTACTATCATATCCCTATTGCAAGACACTTCCGTCCGTATCTGGGATTCAAGATAGGAGACCAGACGTTCTCCTTCAAGGTAGTCCCGTTCGGGCTCAACGTGGCACCCAGGGTGTTCACGAAGCTAGCGGAAGTAGTAGTGCAACAGCTCAGAGCTCAAGGGATTATGGTAGTACGGGTATTCTCGACGATTGGTTGATCTGGGCCCCATCAGTCGAAGAATGCAACAAGGCCACACTGAAAGTGATCCAATTCCTAGAATTTATTAGGATTCAAGAAATAAAACAGATTCCAAGTCCAGAACTCACCCCAGAGTCAAACTTTCAGTGGCTAGGCATTCATTGGAATCTATCCTCACACACTCTGTCGATTCCGTCCACCAAAAAGGAAAGAAATAGCGAAGTCAGTCAAGCAATTTCTAAGTCACAAACTAGCAACAAGGAGAGCTCAGGAAAGAATCCTCGGCTCTCTCCAGTTTGCTTCAGTAACGAACATCTTAATGAAAGCCAAACTGAAAGATCTAACCAGGATCGGCGCTCTCGAGCAAATGTCAGGTCCAGGGACAAGCTATCCTCAGTACCTCTGATTCTAAAGAACCGGCTTCGGCCGTGGGCAAAAGTCAAGAATCTGTCAGTGTCAGTCCCTCTTCAGTTCCCTCCACCAGGGATTACCATCCACACAGACGCGTCCTTAAGCGGCTGGGGAGGTACTCCCAAGTCAGAAAAGTGCAAGGAATTTGGTCAACCCAGTTCAGTCAGTTCCATATAAAAGTACTGGAGGCAATGGCAGTCTTCTTGACTCTGAAAGATTACGCCCACCAAGGTACTCCCCACATAAAGCTAGTCTTGGACAGCGCAGGTGGTAGTACATTGCATAAACAGAGGAGGCTCCAAGTCACGTCATCTAAATCACGTCATGATAGCCATCTTCTCCTGGCAGACAAATTCAGTTGGCATCTTTCCTCCACCCACATAGCTGGAGTAAGAAACGTCATAGCAGACGCCCTATCCCGATCAGTACCCCTAGAGTCGGAATGGTCTCTAGACGAGAGTTCGTTCCAATGGATCCTTCAAAGAGTCCCAGGGCTACAGGTGGATCTCTTCGCATCACAAGCGAACCACAAACTACCGTGTTATGTAGCCCCCAACCTGGACCCTCTGGCTTACGCCACGGACGCCCTGGCTCTGGACTGGAACAACTGGGAGAAGATTTACGTCTTCCCTCCAGTGAATCTCCTTATGAAGGTCTTAGACAAACTCAGGACATTCAGGGGGTCAAGTGGCTCTAGTAGCCCCAGACTGGCCGAAGAGCAATTGGTACCCCCTGATCCTGGAACTGGGTCTTCGTCCCCTTCGGATCCCCAGTCCCAAGCTCTCCAGTCAGTACAAACGAAGACTGTGTTCGCTTCCTCAGGATTCTCAAAACCCTAACTTTATGGATTTCATGAAGTTTGCGGCAAAAAGAGATGCGAATATTGACCCTCAGAATATTCTTTTCCGTGGAATCCGATAAAAGGGATTCAACTTTGAGGCAGTATGATGCTGCCGTCAAAAAGTTAGCAACCTTCCTGAGAGAGTCAGATATCAGAATCATGACAGTTAATTCTGCTATATCCTTTTTCAGATCTTTATTTGAAAAGGGCTTAGCAGCTAGCACGATTACGACAAACAAGTTCAGCATTGAAAAAGATATTTCAATTTGGATTTAACATAGACTTGACAGATACCTATTTCTCGTCTATTCCTAAAGCATGTGCTAGACTTAGGCCCTCTGTCAGGCCTACGTCAGTTTCATGTTCTTAAACGATTGTTCTAAAACTGGCTTCCCGAAACCGATAATGACACATGCTCGTTTATGATGCTCCTAAGAAAAACCCTGTTTTTATTAAGCCTAGCTTCAGGAGCAAGAATTTCAGAACTGTCGGCTTTATCCAGAGATCCGGATCATGTTCAATTCCTTCCCACGGGGGAAGTGCTACTTTCTCCGGAACGTAGCTTTTTGGCAAAGAATGAAGATCCTTTGATGAGGTGGGGAACCTTGGAAGGTACTACCTCTTCCACAAGATGTTTCCCATTTGTCCGGTTTCAACCTTACGAGCCTTTCTATCCAGGACCTCCTCTTCCTCATCGGGGCCTCTTTAGGAGGGAAAAAGGTGGTACTTTATCCACTAAAGGCATCAGGCAACAAATCCTGTACTTTATCAAACAAGCAATCCTGACTCCTTTCCAAAAGCACATGATGTCAGGGCAGTAGCCACCTCAATTAATTACTTCCAACATATGAATTTCGCTGATTTAAAGAAGTATACCGGATGGAAATCGCCGACAGTGTTCAAACGTCACTACCTTAAGTCCTTGGAAGCTCTGAAATTCCCAGCAGTAGCAGCGGGTAACATAGTTTCCCTTTCCCTGACTCTAGCTAGATTATAGTAACATTCAGTCCTCCTTTCTACCTGCCTCACCCAACAGTTCGTCTATTCCTGCCTTGTTCATTAACATTTACCTTGTGTCTTAGCTGCTTTATGATTGTATAGTGCCCCTTTTGTCTGGTTAGGGACACTCACATCTGATTACCATACTGATCTCACAGATGTTATCCCCTTATTTTTATGCTAGGGGATACATCATAATGCAATAGGTTACAGGGTTTTGTATATTAAGTCATATACATTCCTAGATATATTATTTTATCATTGATCAAATATTTATGTAAATTTATACTAATTGCTATTTCTAATTTTGATACATGTTGTTACACAGATTTATTGTCATAGGTAATCATTGTACCTATTTGTATATATGTAAATTACCTTATATTACTAACATATTTAGATTTAAGGGTATTTAAGCATATTTCTGATTTTGTTTTACTGTGTACTTGTATCTTTCTAGCAATTATATTCATTCTTTTATTTTGTATCTTTTATTTGAGACCTATTTTGTTTTATTATATTTTATTTATTTTGTTTACAATCTTGAGCTGTTTCTCTGGTACGATTTCGCGCAACGACACGAGCTGAGCCCAGAAAAAGGATTTTGACGTAAGGAAAAATCTATTTCTGGGCGATTGGCTCGTGGTCGCCAGCGAAATACCCCCCCTACCCATCCCTTCGCTCAAGATTGTCTGCTAACTTCAGGATGGCCACTAGAGGCGCAGCAGTCGCAAGCATGGGATGGTGTAGTAGTAGTTACGAGCTGCTCCCTCTGTGGGACGGCTCCCCTCTTGGAGGGTTTTGTAGTGGGAGATTTCTATTGGCATTTGGCTCGTGGTAGTGGTCTCACTCGCCTAGTGTTCATACCGACACCCTCCTAGAGGTGAGCGAGTCAGTCATACTGACCTTTTTCTTTATTTTATTTATTCTCTGGGTATGTGTTAGTACATTTACCTAGAAATAAGAGATTAAAGGATATTTCTCTGCGACACGAAGCCAATCGCCCAGAAAATAGATTTTTCCTTACGTCAAAATCCTTTTTGTTTACCTCCCAGTCGCGCCGCGCGCGCCTGCGGACAAGCAGTTAACTACCGAACCCCTTGTTCGAAAGCTTACGACTATCCAGCTGCCGCTAGTACCTTCCTATTGTAAAAGGACCTCAGGTTTGTATAGTTAGGAAAAATGCAATTTTGGACAAATTGTCATTTTCTGAACAGATAGGACAGAGAAGTGTTCGTTTCATTAAACGGCCTCTGACTCATAGCAGGGAATGTTTTGTTGATACTAATATATAAGCCTATTTAAAGATACGTTTACTTTAATTAGTCTATATGATACGTAAATAGTAATCAGCTGTTCTTGTAGCCCTCAAGATTTGGCAAAATCACTCCAGGTTGTACATAAAACTTCAAGAATGTAGTGTCACCAGAGGATTACAATAGTTTTTACCTTCAAGAACCAGCATTCTTTTATGAAAATAACTCCAGGTTGTACATAAAACTACAGGAAACAACATGTAGTGTAACCAAAGGATTACAAGTAAGGTTTTTATAACTTTTTATTAGTTTAAGACATATTTCCAAGCGTCGTTCCGGCTTACGACGATTTTCGGCTTACGACGCGTCTCAAGAACGGAACCCCCGTCGTAACCCGGGGACTGCCTGTATTGTCATTTGCTAGCCCAGTTCACTTAGTTCAACCTCACAGGTGGCGATGACCAATTCAGGGATGGTTTGTGAGGCCACACCTTTGTTTGAGTTTCTCCCATGGTTGTGGAAGTCCGAATAGGACTCAGGTTTATGTGGGGTTAACGCTTGGTCCGACACGGTGGCGGGGCCAAGCCGGGAGGTAAGAGTGTACCCTGTTGGAGATCTCCTGGAGGGAGATGCGGTGTGGGCTCTGGCACTGGATTGGATTCTGGGTCATGCACAGAATTTGTACTGGAGGATGGCTCAGCATCCAGGATGGACGGAGCGTGGCACTGCTCAGGGCACTCAAGTGGCACTGGCAGTGTGTTGAGTATAGTTCGCAGAGGACTCTGTGGAGGCTTTCAAAGCTTGTCCTAGGAGGACGTCATAACCTCCAGGAAGATATTTAACTACTGCAAGTCTGCAGATTCTTGAGTGATGAGGTCTGGTGACCCTCAGTTGAACCTTAGGAAGTATCATCATCTTACGGTTTATTGTCTCTACGATAATGAGGTTGTGCCTGTCATCAGTGGCTCCTAAGGGGACTCGATCTTCTCTTACGAAAGAGATCTTTGCATGGTAGTTACCTGTGGGAGGTGCCACAGTAATAGGACCTTCGGCTGGAAGGTCTAAGGATGAGGGCGTGACTACCGCCAAGGCAGTGGCAGGTGTAACAGTCTTCCTTGGGCACTTCGCCCATAAGGCAGAATGTCCGTAAACTTTGCACACAGTGCAATAGTTCCGGCTGTAGTCTTGGTGGCACTGTTCCGTTAAAGGAAGGAGGCCTGCTGCTGGCTCGGGGAGGCATTGCATCACCCTAGCTTGTAGAGGTAGCGGTTGTCACAGTGTGTTGGCTGTCACGTGGTTTGTTGCGACACTGCTCATTGCTATGTCCAGTTTGTTTGCAGAAGTTGCACGTAACTGGCTTGAAGATGTAGAATTTTGAGGTGTAATTTGCTTGCCGAGAGAGCTGAATCATCTGCCAAATGGCAGCATTCAGCAACGGTAGTGGGACACTTCTCATAAATATATGTGGCAATTGTGCTTGGAGCATATACAAAAATCCTCCAATTGCACACGCTCAGAAAGGTCTGTAAGCGTTTTGACTTAAAGAGAATCCAGCCAACTGTTGAAATTTTTCCCTTTGTGGTATGTCCAGTCTGTCCCAGACTGTTCGGCTTCTTTGGGTAGGCTACGTCAGCATTGTGTCCAGCGTTCAGGAGTGATTTCGTTAGCTTTGTTGACCTCTTTTCTGACAACTTATCAAACCCTTGATCTTCAATTGCTTGTTAAGAATTAGCGATATCTCAATTGCAGAGGGGGTGTAGTTGGCAAACACATTCTTTATGTGATCGAGCCATGCTTCCGGTTCAGTCTCTGACCATGTCTGGATGAGCATGCTCATGCTGCTTAGAGCAGACTGGGGCATGGCTGGTGAGGGGTGGTCGGTTCTATGTTGGGCAAGTGCTTCTAGTGCTAGTCTCTCCTCCTTCTCCTCCCTGGCTTCTCTCTGCTCTTTCCCTCTCCTCTCTGGCTTCTCTCTCTGCTCTTTCCCTCTCCTCCCTGGCTTCTTGATCCCTTTGAGCTTTAGTCACTTGGGGGTTGATCCAAGTGATTTGGGTTTCTCCTCTGAGGGCCAGACCCTGTCAGAGTTCTAGAAAGGTCTGGTATAATTCAGCATAAGAAGCCATGGCTGTGTGAGAGAGGTGTGGTGTTGAATATTAGTCCTCTACATGGAATGGTGAGTGCCCACAATGGCACTGGTATTAAGTAAGATGGTGTACCGTAGAACAGGTGTGGCACTGTGAAAGTAAGGCCAAGATGGAACTGCAGGGTGCAAATCTGTGGAACCACCAGGGCAGGAAAACAGGAAAGAAGGGCCAAGAGGGGTCCTCAGTGTGCGAAACTGGTGGAGTCATCAAGGCTGTAATGGAAAGAGAATAAAAGTTGCTTGCTGGTCCTGTGGGATGGTTTATTCAAAGTAATGCTCATGGTATTGGGCCAGATACCTGTAAATGACTTAGAAAAGCCAAGTACTAAATAGCCAATGAAGGTGGCACTTACAGAATGAATGGCGAGGTAAATTGCACATGACAATTGGTCATGAGGTTTATCATTTACTCTAGAATTAACTGATATCTGACAAGACTGGGTGCCACACCAGTAACAAAAGAGAAAAGGAAGAAAAAGGGTATTAAAAAATGATGGAATTAGGGAAATGCAATGTTACATTTAACTAGGATTATTATTATTGAACTCAGAAGGCAGTGGTAGTGCATAGATTTTGTTCATAAAAAACTGGATCATTGATGTTCCCTGAAAGAACAAAATTTGTGGGTCCCTCAGGATGTTTCGTTCGTCTGGAATGAAGATAAAATCAAAGTTAAGGACTTGTGCACGGACAAAACCGGCAATTGCAAAAGTTGGTAAATAGGTGTTTGAGAACATGGGGTGACATGCACATGGGATGGTACCGATGTCTGTGCAGCGGTTACGTAATAGCTTAGTCGCAAGGTGATTAGCAGAGGCTGGTCACCAGCGATCTTCGAATGATTCTGGTGGCTCCCAAATGGCCTCAGGCCGTTTGGTATCCCGATTTGTTGGCTCTTCTCTCCAAGGTACCGTGAGAGATTCTCCCGTGGCACAACCTTCTGTGTCAGCCGCACGTAGAACGGTACCACTCAGCAGTACAGTCCCTGTGTCTTCACAGTTGGCGGTTATCCACCATCTCTTGCGAGTGAGAGGGTTTTCTCGCCGGGCAGCAACAGAGATGGCAGGATACCTCAGACAGTCCTCTACAGCAGTGTACCAAGGATTAGTGGTTCGTCTTCTATGGTTGGTGTCGTGGACGGGGTCTCTCCGCTCAGAGCCACTCTTCAACAATCACGGATTTCCTAGTCTTTCTTCGCCGAGAGAAGCTCCTCTCCTTTTCTACAGTTAGTGGCTATAGAGCTGCTTTGGCTTTAGTCCTGAAGTTGCGAGGAGTGGATATTACCTCCTCATGGAAATATCCCTCCTTATGAGGAGCTTTGAGAGGTCTTGCCCACCCAGGGAACTCATGCCTCCTGAGTGGGATGTGACTCTCGTCTTGAGGAGCTTGACTCGTGAACCCTATGAGCCTCTCTCAGAGTTGTCAGACAGGGATCTGTCCCTCAAGACCATCTTTCTGCTGGCCCTGGCATCAGCGAAGAGAGCGGGGGAACTTCACGGTCTCTCCTATGATGTGAAACACTCGAGGGGATGGGGATCTATTACGCTTGATTTCATCCTGGATTTTGTAGCGAAGACTCAGAATCCTTCGGTCCCTGGTGATAGATTTGAGTCCTTTACGATCCCCTCCTTAGAGGTCTTCAGTGGTAATGATGCAGACGAGATGCTACTTTGTCCCGTTAGAGTGCTATGGCGCTATCTGAAGAGAACTCGTCATCTCGGGTGACCAAGAAAGAGGTGTCCAAGAACAATATCTCTTTCTGGCTTCATGAGGTAATCAAGAAAGCGTACTCCTCTGAAGGCAGGTTCGACACTGGTACCTTTCGTCCGAGAGTTCACGAGGTCAGAGGTATTGGTCCTACCCTTGCGTTCTGCAAGAACCTGTCGGTTTCACAGGTGTTGAAGGCAGGGGTGTGGTCCAACCAGACCACCTTCACCTCCTTCTACCTTCGGTATATTGCCCATAGGTCCTTGGATACCTTTTCCTTGGGACCCGTGGTGGCTGCTCAACAAGTTGTGTAGCTTACCCAGCTCCTCTAACTGGACAAGGTTGCATCTCGCCTTTGTGTAACCAACCGTATGAATGGGTGTGAATGAGAATGTAACTGGCATCTCTTCCTCCTTCATTCTACTCTCTTCCTACAAGCAGAGAGATGCAGTCATCACATGCTGGAAAGTGCGGTCGATGCAGGTAAGCTATATGAATGAGCTCCATTCTTTCCCTTAATCCGATTAATTGGACAGAGGCTGGATTCTCCCTCCTTGCCCTTACGATTAGGGTGGGAATCTTGATTGGCCGAACTCCAGTCTGTTCACATGACTCGGATTCCTCCCACCAATCAGTGAGTCTTCCTTATATTAAGAACCGAAGGTTTGTATTACGTGAACGAACAAATCACAATTTTTCAAAGTAAATTGTATTTTCCCTAACTATACAAACCTGAGGTTCTTTACATATAGGCCTACCTCATGCCACCCCTCAATCTGTTCCTGGGCCTAAAGCAAAGTGGAATGTTCACGTCCAATTGGGTGGGACTCCCGACTATCGGACAAGCAGTTATTGCCTAACTACCTTGTTGTTATTCTTTTACGACTGATCTTCCAGCTGTGCTGAAAGTAATTCCTTATGTAAAGGACCTCAGGTTTGTATAATTATGAAAAATACAATTTACTTTAAAAAATTGTGTATTCATAGAGATTTTAAATTGTAATTTTACCTTTTCATTCATTTTTTATACGCTTTATAAATTGAATTATATTTTCAGGCCTTGCTGCCTCACTGTTTATCAGAGACTTTGGGGCCTGGCCTTTTTGACATGTAACAAAAATCCTATACTATAGCCTACACTTGAATATTTTTGAGATATCTGTTATTTAACAGCAATTCCATATAGTTCCCAACCTAAGCTAACCTTTACTTTTCAATAATTTTAAGAGATATTAATAAATTTATCACCTCCAAAGTGGAGGCATAAGAAAAAATGATCAAAATATGGTAGCTGATAAGTGAAGTCCATTAAGTTGAGGTCTGTTGAGTTGAGGTGTTACTTTAAGGTTTCCCAGTACAAAAATCTTGGAATGCTTTACATCTCCATCCTCTAGAATTAATTGGTAATTGGGCCTGTTCAGATTTGAAACATTTAAAATTTCAGATTAAGTGTAACAAGGTTAGGAGTTGCCCTAAAAGATTATAATCCATGTAAAATAATAGCCTTTACTTTGCTGCTGAAGTATGGCCCCATGTAATGCCCTTTAGCTTGCAGTAATGATAATTCAAAGAAAGTTTAAAATTTGTAAGATACCATTTTTATTCCTTGCAGAAAGGCTTGATGATTCTCAACAAGAGGCAGTTAGTTATGCCGTGAGACGTAATGATTTAGCCATAATACATGGTCCTCCAGGAACAGGGAAAACCACTACATTGATAGAAATTATTAGACAGCACATCAAGTTGAAATCAAAAGTAAGTATTCCTTTGTAGGAATTCTTGATTTGCTCATTATTTTCTTTCGTTTGGGCTAGATAAGAGTTACTGTTAAAAGGTGGCAGTGCAAGAACACAAGATTCTAATTATAGTTAGGTTAATTCCTGTTTCCTGACCCTTGGTCATGTCATGAGGGACATCTGTAATTAAAATGATTGAACATTAGAGTGCTTTCAACTAAATATAAGCAGATACATGACAAAGCAGATACATGACAATAGCTGTATGAAATTAAATTAAAAATTCTACATAAAATATGGAATTAAAGTTGTATGAAATTAGATGAGAGTAAGTAAAATCACAGAGAGACTTTTATGTAAACTTGGGGAAAGAAAGGGATTTTGACGTAAGGAAAAATCTATTTCTGGGCGATTGGTTCGTGTCGCCCGGCGAAATATCCTTTAATCCATTATTTCTAAGGTAAATGAACTAACAAATACCAGAGAATAAAACAAAAAAAAAATAAAGAAAAAGGTCAGTATAACAGACTCGCTCACCCTCCAAGAGGGTGGGTGTTCGGTATGAACACTAGGGCGAGTGAGACCACTACCACAAACCTCTTACCAATAGAAATCTCCTACGACAAAACCCCCACAAGAGGGGAGCCGACCCACAGAACAGGCAGCAACTACTACTACTCCACCCCACGCTACCGACTGCTGCGCCTCTGGTGGCCATCCTGAAGTTAGCAGGCAATCTTGAGCGCAGGGATGGGTAGGGTGGGATTTCGCTGGGTGACACGAACCAATCGCCCAGAAAAGGGATTTTGACGTAAGGAAAAATCTATTTCTGGGCGATTGGCTCGTGTCGCTGCGCGAAATATCCTTTAATCTATTATTTCTAGGGTAAATGTACTAACACATACAGAGAATAAATAAATAAAGAAAAGGTCAGTACAAACGACTCGCTCCCCTCCAAGAGGGTGTCGGTATGAACACTATGGCGAGTGAGACCACTACCACGAGCCGAATGCCAATAGAAATCTCCCACTACAAAATCCCCACAAGAGGAGAGCCGACCCACAGAGTGGGCAGCAACTACTATACTACCCTCCATCCCATGCTGCCGACTGCTGCGCCTCTGGTGGCCATCCTTTTCAGTTAGCGCACACGATACACACGTGCCCTTTTTTTACTCTGTGTTTTTTGTGCCCTTTTCTTTGGATTTATTTATCATGGAGCGTGCAGCCATCGCAGCAGCTAAGTTAACGTACTCAGGTGTTTATTGCTAGTTGGTTTTTTCCGGCCTGAGCCCGTATTTGCCGTTTTTTAGGTATAAATACGAACTCTAGGTCGGAAGCATGGCAGCATGGTTCTGCCTCGTGGTGGGTTCGTTCTTGGTCTCCCATACCCAGAACATCCCCTTACTTTAGTACGCTCTATTTTAATCATCCGATTTGTTTTAGGGTACAGTCTACACGGTTTTGTCATGCTTTTCTGGGCTCAGTTCGTGTCGCAGTGCGAAATCATACCAGAGAATTAGCACAAGATTGAAAATAAAGAAGGTCTCAATAAAACTTAAAATAAAATAAATTATTATAATTGCAAGAAAGTATATATACACATACATAATTGTTTATACAATTTGGAAAAAACACTTAAGATTATCTTAAAGTTAACATATATGTACAGGGCTTACATGGAAAATATATGTTGAACTTAAAACACTGTGTATAATTATCACAGACAACAATAATTAAAGCATTTAAATAAATAATATGATTCTGAACAAATTTAAAATACAATATGGTAAATAAATTTATAGATCTTATATGGTAAATAAATTTATAGATCTTAATAGACAAATCCATAACCATTGTAAATGGAGATGTGTCACCCTAGCATAAAAATAAGGGGACCACATCATAGAGATCATTATATACAATCAATTGTGGGTGACCTAGCAAAAAAATAAGGGACACCCACTGTACCATCACAAGAGCAGCTAAGACTCAAGGTAGACGTAGATGAACATGGTAGGTATAGACAAAACTGTTGGTCTGAGGATAGGTAGAAAGGAGATCTGGATCTTCAACTTAAGATTAAGCAGAGTCGGGGAAACTATGTTACCCGCCGCAACTGCTGGAAATTTCAGAGATTCCAAGGACTTTAAGTAGTGACGCTTAAATACTGTCGGCGATTTCCATCCAGTATACTTTTTCAAATCATCAAAATTCATGTGTTGGAAATAGTTAATTGAGGTGGCAACTGCCCTGACATCATGGACTTTAGGGAAGGATTCAGGGTTGGCTTGTTTAATAAAGTACAGGATCTGTTGCCTGATACCTTTAATTGATAAAGTACCACCTTTTTTCTCTTCTAAAGAGAGGACCCGAAGAGGATGAGGATGTCCTGGACAGAAAGGCTCGTAAGGTCGTTACTGGACAAAGAGAAACATCTTGAGGAAGGGGTATAACCTTCCACGGTTTCCCACCTCAACAAAGGATCCTCATTCTTTGCTAAAAAAGCTCGATCCGGAGAAAGTAGAACTTCCCCTGAGGGAAGAAATTCTATATGATTCGGGTCTCTGGATAACGCCGACAGTTCTGAAATTCTAGCTCCTGAAGCAAGCTTAATAAAAATAGAGTTTTTCTTAAGAGCATTATAAATGAGCATGTCGTATTATCTGTGTCTGAAGCCAGCTTTAGAACATCATTTAAGAACCATGACACTGACGTAGGCCTTACTGAAGGTCTAAGTCTAGCACAAGCCTTGGAATAGACGAGAAGTAAGAATCTGTTAAGTCTATGTTGAAACCAAAAAGTTGAAAAATCTTCTTCAAGGCTGACTTGTTTGTCGTAATGGTGCTAGCTGCTAAACCTTTTTCGAATAAGAATCTGAAAAAGGATATAGCTGAATTGATTGTTTTCATGATTTTAATGTCTGAATTCCCTCAGAAGACTGCCAACTTTTTAACTGCAGCATCATACTGCCTTAAAGTTGAATCCCTTTTATCAGATTCCAGGAAAAGAATATTTCGTGGATCGATATCTGCATCTCTTTTACCCGCAAACTTCATGAAGTCCATAAAGTTAGGGTTTTGAGAATTCCTGAGGAAGCGAACACAGTCTTCGTTTGTACTGACTGGGAGAGCCTGGGATTTGGGAATTCGAAGAGAAACGAAGACCCAGTTCCAGAATCAAAGGGTACCAGTTGCTCTTTGGCCAGTCTGGGGCTACTAGAGATACTTGACCCTTGAACGTCCTGAGTTTGTTCAGTACCTTCAGGAGAAGATTCACTGGGGGAAAGACATAAATCTTCTCCCAGTTGTTCCATCTATGACAGGGCGTCCGTGGCATAGGCCAGAGGGTCCAGGTTGGGGGCCACATAACATGGAAGTTGTGGTTTGCTTGAGATGCGAACAGATCTACTTGCAGACCTGGAACCCTCCGGAGAATCCATTGGAACGAACTGTTGTCCAGTGACCATTCCGACTCCAGAGGAACTGAGCGGGATAGAGCAATCTGCTAGACGTTTCTCACTCCAGCTATATGGGTGGAGGAGAGGTGCCAACTGAACTTGTCCGCCAGGGAGAAGATGGCTACCATGACATGATTCAGATGTCTTGACTTGGAGCCTCCCTGTTTACGCAATGGACTACCACTGCGCTGTCCAGAACTAACTTTATGTGAGAGTTCTTTGGCGGACGTAACCTCTTCAGAGTCAAGAACACTGCCATCGCTTCCAATACGTTTATGTGAAGCTGGCGGAACTGAGGTGACCAAGTTCCTTGAACCTTCTTGAACTGAGAATATCCTCCCCAGCCGCTTAATGAAGCGTCTGTGTGGATGGTAATTTCCCAGGAGGAGGAAACTGAAGGGGTACTGATATGGACAGGTTCTTCAATTTTGCCCAAGGGCGCAGACGATTCCGTAGAATCTGTGGGATTGATGACAACTTGTCCCTGGCTCTGACATTTGCTCGTGAGCGCCAGATCCTGGTTAGGTCTTTCAGTTTGGCTTTCATCAAGATGTTTGTCACTGATGCAAATTGGAGGGAACCCAGGATTCTTTCCTGGTTTCTCCTTGAAGCAAATATTTGTACTTTAGATATTGTTTCACTGACTTCGCTATTTCCTTTCTCTTGGCTGATGGAATCGACAGAGTATGGGAGGATAGATTCCATTGAATGCCCAGCCACTGAAAGTTGGACTCCGGAGTGAGTCTTGACTTTGTTCTGTTTATCTTGAACCCCAGATACTCTAGGAACTGGATTACTTTCAGTGTGGCTTTGTGACATTCCTCGACTGTTGGAGCCCAAATCAACCAATTGTCGAGATACGCTACTACCATTATCCCTTGAGACCTCAGTTGTTGGACGACTACTTCCGCCAACTTAGAGACCCTGGGTGCCACGTTCAGACCGAGGGAACTACCTTGAAGGAGAATGCTTGATCTCCCAGCTTGAAGCCCAGATAAGGGCGAAAGTGTCTTGCAATAGGGATATGATAGTATGCGTCTGTAAGATCGATAGAGGTGGTGACGGCCCCACGGGGAAGTAAGGTCCGCACCTGCGAGATAGTCAGCATTTTGAACTTGTCGCAGCGAATGGCCAAGTTTAAGCGGGATAAGTCTAAGATTACCGTTCTTTTTAGTGAGCCTTTTTTTGGCACGCTGAATAAGCGACCTTGAAACTTTAATCTGTTGACTCTCGCTATTGCTCCTTTCTGAAAGAGGTCCTCCGCATACTCCGTCATTTCTTTTGATGGAAGTTGAAGGAATGGTCTGGATGGAGGAGGATCCGCAATCCAACTCCAACCCAGGCCTTTTGACACAATGCTCTGTGCCCACTTGCTGAATCCCCACCGATGCCGGAAGAGAAACAGCCTCCCTCCTACCTTCGAGCTCTCACTGTTGCTGGGTTGAGTGACCTCCGCGACCTCCACGAAAGTGTTTTCCCCTGTTAAGAGACCTTCCTGATCCTCTCTGACGAAAGGATCCCCTAGCTCTTCCCCCTGCCAAACCGGTCATAGTGCTGAAAGGCTTGGCCCTCGAACACTTGGTTAAAGGCTGGGGAGACAGCGTAGGAGGTGGAAGGCTGAGGCTGAGGGGAAATCACATAAATGGGTTGTGACTGAGCTTTAGAGGTAGAGGGTTGGGCTGATTGTACCATAGGTACAGCCGAAACAGCCTGGGTGAAACGTTGCTGCTTCTTTTGGTAAGGCTGGTAACGTTTGAGTTTCTTCTGTGTCTTACCTTTTGTAGATTGATCTTGGCGTCTCTTAGCTGTGAGACCCCAACGATCCTTAAGGCTCTGGTTGAGCCTTGTTGCTTCAGCTTGGACCTCCTTGACCATTGACTCAGGAAAGAGGTCTGCCCCCCAGATGTTGGAGGAAAGCAACTTAGCCGAATAGTTGCTTCCTGGAGGACATGCTTCCGGCAGTTAACCCTAGCTGTAGCAAACTCAAACAGATCAGACTGGACGGTATGCGTCTGGGACTTAGTCAGGAGCTTGAAGAGCGGCTCTGAAGCATAAGAAAGAGCCGCTACTTCTGTCATTGCCATGGTATTCATGGACCTGGCAAGCCTAGACTTGGCATCAAATTCAGCTTGAATGAGGCTGTCAGGAAGCCTAGGCAACTTCTCGCCGAACTGATCCATAGCGCAGTCTGGTTTGAGCTTGCCAGCTGAGAAGGTGTTAGGTAAATCTTCCCACAGATCTCCAAGTGAAAAGAGCAAAGGAGATGTGGGGTCTGCTTCCCTTAATTGCGGTAACGATTCTCCTTTCAGGGCAGCCGGAATGGTGACTGTCGCTATCTTGGTCAAGAAGGGAAGAGGAGTTCCTTCCTCCATCGTAAAAATGGTGAAGGGACTCTTAAAGGCTTGTATTCTCGTGTTTGAACAATCCATCTCCTCTAAACACCTGAGCCATTCTCTTTGAGCCTGGTCACGGGAGTAGAGGACTGTCTCCTTCGGCACCTTATCTTCTCTAGTCATGGCTGCGTCAGTAAGTCTGGCGTAGCCAATGAACGGCGGTTGGAGGCCCTCCGGGTAGAACTCGAAGTCCTCAATCCTTCGAGTGCCACATTCCGGGATAGAAATAAGGCCATCCTGGAAAGGGGCGTATGACGCCACTCTCCAGGGGTTGTTCATAGAGAATGGAGGCAGAGAGTCATGAGGTGGGAGCTGGAGGAGTAGCTAGAGGGGCCTGGTTAAGTCCGGCAATTATATTGTCCTGGGACGTAATCCTATCGGACAACCAGGAGAACATCTGCTCCATGCTGCTCCTCAGAGAGCCGACCAAGTCTCCCATCTGTTGCAACAATCCAGCATTGGGATCCAAAGCTGGAGCTGATGCGGAGGTGGAGGGATAACTCGGTACAGGTACCAAGGGGAGAGGAGAGACCGCAGGCTCCGCCGGAGTACGGGGCCTCTCCTTGGAAGACCTGCTCTTAGAGGACTTCGAGCTTGAAGCAGAAGCTCTAGACTTCTCTGCTCCGGGGTTTGTAGCCGGAGACTTACGAGATGTTGACGCTGACGAAGTCTTTTTGGACGACGACGACTTCTTTTCAAGGGTTTTCTGTACCCTCTGGCCCTTCACCTTGGGTTTCACCGAAGCACTGGGTGAAGCATAAAGGAGCTCAGCTCCTGTAAAGCCTTGGAAAGAAGCTGGAGAAGTAGCAGGAGAAGAAGATCCAGTGGCGCCCAAGGGAAGCCCTTGGGCGTCCAACGTACCTACCTCGACCAACAGGTCGTCAACACCTACCATCGGTTCAACATTCAAATCCAGCGTCGCAACTTCCGATGAGATATCGTGGCTTGGTTCCTTCATTGAAGTGGCGATCTGTTGTTGGATCGCCGCCATAGTCGGGGCTGCTTCTGCCGGGTCGACGTAACCAGTCGACTTGCCGCCGGGGAACAGCAGAACAGCCATCCTCTTCTCAAGGATGTAGGCAAAATCCGCCGACCCAAGCCCTCAGGGTTGCCAGAGCAGTCTCTCTAACGGCAGCAGCCTGGAAGAGAGGGCGTTCATTAGTTTTAAGTTTAAACTTGAAATTCAACCTTAAACTAAGACTAGGCTTAACCTATAAAGTCTTTTGGGGATGTAATTCCCAACATATAAGGAGCTTAGGCTTAAAATAAATCATTAAAATTAAACTTAAGATCTAGAACAGTCATTAGAATTCACTTATAGAGTTGGAAATACTTACCCCGTCTAAGAACTGACCCACGAGATCATAACAAATAGTACAGGTCTCGTGGAACCAGACCTGCAGATTCCCATGCGGAGTCGCGCACGGAGCGTGGACCCTGCAGACTTCATGTCCGCAGGGGTCTTGGAGCATGGCGTACATCCCGGATACTCACGTTGGTGGTCTGTAAGTGGAAGGATACATGAGTACCATAAAAGACATCACTTACAGGCTAATTAGAACTCCGATGCATGCCGGAGAGCGAAAAAATTTTGGGCATAACCCCTCCCCTACCGCCTGAATAGGCTATAATCCCGGAGTGATCCGGTGTGAAAACAGTGGTAAGGGAGGAACCCGGCTTAAGCTAGCTTAAATTAAACTTATGATAGCTTAAAATAAACTTATGATACACTTAAGCATAAATTAGCACTAAATTCCGGAATGTTTTCCGGATCGCGGAGGTGTTCGTCTCCTGTTATAACCGACGAGACGGGATGGTTAGTTAAAAAGACCAACTGTACGCCTGAGGTCCGCCCGCAAGCGGGGAACCAGCTCCCTTCCTCGTGATTGACGGAGCTCCGGTAAGATAAAAAAGCACCAACAATCAAGGAAGGGACGAGAGGGCGAGACAGACTCGAGCAAACATCGGGGCAACGGAGCAACAAAGGAGGGGGAAGGCCAATCCCCCTACCCCGTCACAACAAAGCACCGTGAAGCAGAGAGAATGGTCAAGTCCAGTCCTGTGTATGCCCAGCCTCCCCTACTCCCTCCGCGTAGGGAGAGAGGGAGACAGGACCGGGTGGAGCGAGCGAGGACGGACCTCCCTCACCCCAGCTCTATGGGAGAGTGGGAGGAGGCAGGGTGACTGGATGGGCGCCTGGCTGTATCGCGATCACATGGTGACCACGAAGCGGTAACTCGATAAAACCCACGAAAACCATAGCCTAGGTTAATGCAACCAAACTGATCAGCGAGATGCTATCGTAGATGCAACAAAACTGATGAGAGGAAGCAACAAAACTGATGGGGACCATGATAATAAACCTAGGCTACGCTAACGTGCAGACGCCCTTTGTTCGGCTAACCCAAAAATAAATAAAATCACAAAAACTTAAACTAAAAATGAAAGTAGGGAAATAAAACAGTAGGAGAAAAAATCCAGGAGTGTACGACTAACCCGAGAGAAAGTCTACCAATCAAAGCTAGCCGGGGCCAATACTAAGAGCTGTGGCTAGGGTCTGGATAGAAGCGAAAATGCCTACGCAAGGTAAAGGAAGACATGCATGCATGACATAAACCAATGCAGGCTGGATCCCCTAACATAATATGGATAAACAGTAATAGAACGTAAAGTAAAAGGGAAGGTTCTAGGTATGGAAGACCAAGAACGAACCCGCCACGAGGCAGAACAATGTCGCCATGCTTCCGGCCGCGAGCCAGCATTTATACCTAAAAAACTAAGTAGGAACCTTACGGAATACTTAACTTAGCTGATGCGATGGCTGAATGCTCCATTACTAGACAAAATCCTCAAAAAAGGGGCACAAAAACACAGACAAAAAAGTATGTCCGATTAGGCACGTGCTAACGAAAAGGATGGCCACCAGAGGCGCAGCAGTCGGTAGCGTGGGGTGGAGTAGTAGTAGTTGCTGCCCGTTCTGTGGGTCGGCTCCCCTCTTGTGGGGGTTTTGTCGTAGGAGATTTCTATTGGTAAGAGGTTCGTGGTAGTGGTCTCACCCGCCCTAGTGTTCATACCGACGCCCTCTTGGAGGGTGAGCGAGTCAGTTGATACTGGACCTTTTTTCTTTATTTTTGTTTATTCTCTGGTATTTGTTAGTTCATTTGACCTTAGAAATAATGATTAAAAGGATATTTTGCGCAGCGACACGAACTGAGCCCAGAAAATAGATTTTTATGCTTTGGTTGGTAATAAACCAGTTTTCTCCCCTCATTATCCTCTTCATTACCGAAAGTTTGTTTGGAGGTAGGTGGGTACCACCATTCAAGTCTACTACACCGCACCGGGTGCATAAAGGTGGTACGCATAGTACCACCAAAACTCCTCTTTTCAGATAGGGACTTCCAATCATTCTGTAATTTCGGTTTGAAGAGTTTGGAGCAAAATAATCAGTATGACACGATGCCAGACGTATGATGAACCCAAAAAATATTATTACTGCTTATAGTAGTGTGTAGGTGACAGATGAACTGCGTCTCAACAAAAAATCACAAAACCAGACAAGCGTAAACATGTAATAACTTCTACCCAAGTATAAAACCAGTTGTATCATCATTTACTGTATTTATTTATTTATTCACTTATTACATTTTACAATAAAGATATGAACACCCAGATAAATGAAGGTAAAAATAAAAGCCTTATAGTAACTTTATATATAAAAAACCAAACCAGAGAAAAACAATTTTTTTCTGAGGACAAGAAACTTGAAAAATTAGTTTAGATACCCCTGATGCCCCTAAAGTTGTTTTCTGTGATGAAACTAATCTTAGAAAACGTAGAAAATGACATCGACCAATTTTTGAAAGATATACTATAAAATTTGCGATTTCCATATTTATTGGCGGGGCTTTCGCTTTAGTTTTTGCTCTTTTTTTTTTATTATGTGCTTATTTACTGTTCTATTTTGATAATACTTTATGTGCATGTTCCAGGTGCGATATACCAACATTCTGTAAGACCGAATTTCTATTCAAGACTCTAGTTTTCTCACCGACCACCAGTGTCCCTTGTACAAGGGACACTGAGTTTCACATTTTTTTTCATAAAATCATTTATTTTCCCTGTAGGATGATAAAGCTAACAGAGAATATGCGTTATTATAGTGCTAATAATACCTGATAATTTCATTAGCCTGTCTTGATTAGTGTATTTTTGGCAAATATTTTTACGATCCGCACCCCTTCAAACTGGAGTCACTACCGAGAGATTCAGTTCGGACGCAAACGCAATGTTTACATTCTGCTCACCCATCCGGTAAAGAAGGGGTTATAGGAGGGACCTCCTTATCAGGATCCCTCCCATAGGAAGGACCTCCTTATATTGAACCCTACAGGTGGCTACAATTCCTAAACTGGTTTTCTCACTTCTTTATAGCTACACTGCTCTCAACCATCATAACCTATTCCTTTAGTACCTAGTCAGGCTTCTGTATCCCATTGGTTTTTCCCTCCAAACATTTTAGCACTAATTTTACATACTTGAAATCCCACTCATCTTCAATGAAATTGAAAGAAATATGCAGTTAAAATAGAACAAATAATTAATTACTGTATCTGTAAAATCATAAGGCTAGAAGTGATTAAAAACAAAAGAACACATATTGCCACAGTAACTTTATTCATCATCATTCAAGTACAGGCCTTCTGCAGCCTCATCATTGCTATCCAAGTTGATAATTAAGGATCCAACAGGCTCCTGCATGTTGTCTGACAGCAGGTACCAATCCTTTAAACTCTCTGGATCATTTTCCAGCACCCACCCACACTCTTTGGTTGGTGCAAAGCCTGGTTTCCTCCAGTATGGCCTTCACGTCTACCCTGGTGGATGAGTGCAGTGGCAAGCAGACTTGATGCTTCATGCACACCCACACCTGTTTAGTGGCATTGAGCTCTGGATGGGCTGGTAGCAGGCGGACGACCTCGTGGCCCCACTGACAGATGGTATTGTCCACAATGTATTGGGGCTTTGGCTGGTTCTGCTGCATATGAACAGTAACTCTGGTTGTGTTGCACTAGGTGGGATGGGTAGCGTGCAGTACTCTAACCAGCTGATAAGGTCCACTTCCTTTGTTGCTGAGGTAAGACAGCAACAGTTGTCTGTAAGCTGTCTATGGTAAGGTGCATTGTCAAGTACTGAACAGCTCCTCTGTCATTTCCCCATGGTAGTCTATGCTGGTATTCCTTGCCGGGTAACAGAGGAATGAACCTTTAACGAAACCACTGGCTGTGCTACCTGCTATTACCATGAGTCGCTCCCCTTCCCCAGACAGTACCTGACAGTTGTACATGGCACTGGTGGTGTCAACCCACTCCCTACTGTGGTTCTGTTGGTGAACCAAGTCTTGTCTCTGTAAACTACCTCCCTCCCTTCTTCTGTGGCGCGGCAGGGCCTGGAGTGCACAGATCCTGCGGCATGCTATGTCGAGATTCTTTGGTCATGAAAACCTCCCACTGAGATGTTTTGCGGCTAAATCCCATATCATGCATAACCCACAACACCCATGTCTCAAGAGGTTATCTCTGGGATAATGCCAGCCATCTTCAAGTCCTTTATCAAGGTACCAACTAAGAAAACTTGCTTTGAAGCCAACTTGCTGTCAGCATAGCACCAAATGGCACCCACAATAAAATTATCAAAGACTTGTCCCATTGTTGGTGATGCTTCTACCACAGGTTGTGGCATGGTGTCACATTGCACAACCTTCCATACTGCCTGTGATGTCATGCCCGTGACAAGCGCCACAATTTCGTAGGGCCTGTATGGATAAAGGCCAGTATTTATTTCCCAGATGAGAATGAAAATGCATCGTATAAGACATCATTATGTTATTTATAACTAATATGCTATAATATATAATAATAATGATAATAAAATTAATAATAATAAAAATAAGGCAAGATCCCAAGATCCCTGAGTAGCGCCTCAGTGGCGTGGTTGGTTTGGTGTTTGCTTCTCACCTCGGTGTTCACGGGTTCGATTCTCGGCCATTCCATTGAGGAGTGAGAGATGTGTATTGCTGGTGATAGAAGTTCACTCTCGACGTGGTTCGGAAGTCACGTAAAGCCGTTGGTCCCGTTGCTGAATAACCACTGGTTCCATGCAACGTAAAAACACCATACAAACAAACCAAGATCCCTGAAAAGGATTCTGGAAAAACTAGAGGCTGAAGTGGCTTCAGGACTCATGCAGAAGTGTGATCCTAGAAACGGCGCACATAGTAAGAAAAGTAATGAAATCCTAAGGAGGCAGGATGCAACCTGGAACCCCACTCTATAAATACCACCCAGTTAAATTAAAGGACTTGTGATAGACCAAAGAAAAAAAAGAGATAAATAATAATAATATGTAATAATGAATAGAATAATAATAGTAATTATATAGGTAGAAGACCCTCTTTCAAGCTGCATTGATTTTATAGAAATTCTTTTCTATTCTTCTAATTATGGCTGTTTCAATGTTACATAGATTGGTGAGTAACATGCCTATGGAACGCATTAGGAAAAGTCAAGATCGATTAATTTGTAAATGTGTATATACTATTCATAGTATGTAAGTCAAACCTGGCGTGCATTATCCGTGGATTAATATTCCAAGCGAATAGTCATTTCATCTAGTGTCAACCAGATGTTCTTAAGGTTGTGGTTTTGAGTAGACTGACGATGGATTCAGGTACGTGCTACCTTATTTATAGTCTGAGGGTCTGCAGGGGGTGTCCCATGAGCTGAATTCTGATTGGTTTGGAGCGTGATGCTCATCTCCTATTGGCGGTTGGAAGGATCTTCGAGCTACTCTAAAGTTGGAGCTCTCACTCTCACAACTTTGCAGATCAGTGGAGCTGGACTGTGCCGTCACCGGGTGGTGTGTGGTGCTGCGTGATGTCATGGTGGACTGAATTCTCATTGGCTGTTGGATGGTGCTTGACGTCACAGCGGGCTGAATTCTCATTGCCTGCAGGATGGCTGGCATGATCATGTATGACTGGGTTGGTGTGGTCTCGCGTTCTAGTATTGTCATGATTTGGTATGTTCCTTCGTAGGTGTGTGGAGAGGAAAAGCACTCCTTGGGTGGTGTTAAAAGCTGACTTTAGTTTCTAGACACTGATGTGGAGGTGTCTGTCATTCTGGTCCTTCACACATGCAATGAACATTATTCCAGGTGTGTGCTCTATCCTTAGCAGATGCATCTGAAAAATAAGAGCACCTTGGGACTGGGAATACCTAAAGGCAACCTTAAAGCGAGGCTCCTGTCATCTAAATATCAAGCTAGCTCTTTTCCTGCTACAGAGGAAGATGAGAGAAAGGCGGGGCTCCTGCAAGAGATCCATCCACCTTCATCCTCCACTAAAGGGTGCAGAGGTGAAGCTGCCCCAAAGGGCCCAATTCTACAATGATAGGTGACCCAGAATGACATGCCACTTCTGAGCAGGTTGTTCCTGCTGAGACAAGAACTTCTGTGGCCCCTTCTCTGAACCTGCTGATATGAGACTCCAAAGGGAGGACCCTTGTTGCTGCCATGTCTATCAGCATGTTCAGATACTTTACCCTCTGCTTGCACATAAGATCTGACTTCTTGCTTGAGAAGCCAATCTTTCTTAGCAAATGCAGCAGTGAGCTCTCCAGGGCCAGCCAATTGCACTGGTACTTCTGCAGATGTACCCATGCAACCAAGCTCAAGTAGAGAAAAAAAAAATGAACATTTGGGGAGTGTTATGAGTGTGAAACAAGCTTTTTGAACTAAAATGCTGTCCTCATCTGGAGGGTAAAAAGGAAATACTTGTGGCAGGACTGCTGGGTAGATACTGAAACTACATATCCCTCAGATCCCAGGAAAGCAAGAAGTTGCCATTTTTTATGAAATCGAAAATAGAATGGACTGTTCCATATACAGGGGTATGCATGCCAGGACCCCCCCCCCCCTCCCTCACACTCCACGCATACATACTTAGAACTCTTATAAAAATGCTTAAAACTGCCTGTTTTGTTAGTTCAGACTTTAAAAAACCCACTGAAAATGCTTATACAGGCAGTCCCCAGCTTATGAGGGGTTCGGCATACGACGTTCCAAGGTTATGGCGATTTTCAATTATATTCATCAGAAATTATTTCCAGGTTTACAACACATGTTCCAGGGTTACAATCCTTACAACACTGATCTGACAGAAGTATGACTCCAAAAATGCAAAATAATCAATATTTGAAGGTTTTTTTGATAAAAAATACAGTTTACATAGTTTTTAATACACCCAAAGCATTTGAAGTAAGGTTTTCTTAGAATTTTTGACGATTTTCCGGCATACGACGATTTTCGGCTTATGACGTTTCTTAAGAATGGAACCCCCATCATAAGCTGGGGACTGCCTGTACCTGGCTTTTTTATAGTTTTATCACAAAAAGTGGACGGGTGAAATAATCAATATGCAGCTTCTCAGGCTGGGTAAACTTTGAGGTTGGCCAATTTAAAAAAAAAAAAAAAAAAAAAAACAAAAAAAAAAAAAAAAAAAAAAAATGTGGAAAAAGGAAGATATGCAAATGTACCCGGTGAAAGGAAAAATTCTGAAAAATTTTCCTTACCTTTCACGAGGAGTTGAAAATGACTTTACATCTCCTTGTGGGGCCTTTTTTACAAGACAATCATAAATTTTACCAACTTATATATGTTTTTACTAATAAATAATTTTATTTTTTGTGAAATTATAGTTACAGCTCACACAATATCAAAACAGATAAGAAATAAAATCATTAACAAATTCTTAGAATATTTGCTGAAAAATATTTACATAAATTTACAGAGAACGAAGATTCAATAACTTTTTTATTTGTACATGTTTTTTCTAATATTTCTTTGCACTTTTCTTTGCAAAATTACATTTACAACTGACATACTATTGTAAGAGACAAGAACTAAAACCAATAGCAGCCCTTTGGTATATTTATGAGCAAATATATAAAATGATGTCATATGAGACAGAAAAGCAGTATATTTCCCCCTCGAAGTCAAAATCACTGCTAAGCTTGCTTGAGCTGCCGAGTCTTGATTTTTTGCCTGTGTAAAAGTTGCCATTAGTGAATTTATGGGCTATATTAGAAGCATTGGCACCTCTTTCCTCCCAATTCTTTCCAAATCAATGGTGCTTAAGATTACTTACCTATCTACAGGATCAATCCATCCACCACCCCAAACCTGTTATTACTACTGCTGAGAAGCTATCCATCCATTAAGGGTTAATCATAAAATTGATATGAAAATTCAGTAATTTGTGGATATTTCTCATAGAAAAATACAGAGAATGTGCAAATATCCCGCAAATAATGTGTAAATAAGGTTCATAGAGAAATCCGTGAATCCAGAGTCCACAAATAGCATCACCTTCTAGGAGCATTGCATTCACCTCTTCCCACCGGGCAAGGTGAGCCAAGAAAGAGGGTGAGGGATGATGAACACTTCAGGGTAGCCAAACTGTATCTGACAGGCATCCACTACCCAAACTTCTCCTTGTTGCTGCCTAGCTTGCCCAATGGCTCAACAGGCAACCAGCCCCCATCGGCAGCAATCTAGGAGAACTGCTGGATCCCCGGCATCCTCCGTCTTCTATCAGGGTGGAATAAATATGGGTACCTCTATGAGGGGTCGAGGAAGTCTGGGACCTTCTCTGACCAAAGAGGAAGGACCAACCTGACCCGAGGGTCAAGCTGCAGTGCCACACAAAGCCCTGAAGGTCTTAGCCACTGCCTGGTGAACGAGCTGAAGCCTGTCCACCACAGCCTCCCCCTCTCTCTAGCAAAGAGGAGGGAAGGATCTGTCAGTGACCCCTCGAGGTTCGATATTATAATAAACAAAATGATTCAACACCAACAGTTGAAACTGGGGATACGAATATAGAAAGAAACACAAACCGAACAAAGGTTTATTTACAAGCTTACTAACAAAGGTAAATGCAGAATGGTTTCTCCTATTTACATAGAAGTAAAATCTAACACTGCGTGAACGGGGGAAACAGTGAGGTAATGAAAATACTTGCTGGCTAGTTTTGCAGCTGTCGAAAATCAATCCTCAAAGCGACGGCTTCACAAAGGAGAACTATAACTTCAGACTTCTTGACTCCATACTGCAGAGAGCAATGTCTATTCTTGATACTCGAAGGGGAGGAACTCCTCAAAACCACTTGTAAGACGTTTCGTCTCTGAAGGCTTGCTTAACGTTGGAATATCTCCCTTTCCGACCACGGACGACTTAACTTTTGTCTCTCTCTCTCACTGTGGACGACTTGACTCGACTCCGACCACTTTCTTGAGCGCCTTCTACCTCTCTTATCCTTCGTCTGTTCCTTCTTCTCTTATCTCTCTCTGATGATCTCTCTGCTCTGATCTCTGCTCTGATCTCTGCTCTCTGATACTTCGTCAGTCGTATGTATAAGGCGATCTGGGGGCGGGGCTGAACGGGCAGAGCATAACAGCAAACGTCACAGACTCCCAACAGGAACTATTTAGAAGGATCTCGACGAAATGTTGCATCATAAATCGTGGGGTTCCTAACGACATGTCGGCACCTGTTGAATTCCATATACCACCAGACGATTCTAGAACAATCATGAGAACAGGCACCTCCAACACGTGCGTGAATGCCTCTTTGCTGCAGACCTACTTGAAGAAGATGCATTTTCCTTAACTTTAATATGTAATTCCTTGCTATAAAGCGATTACCATGACAGGATCCCAGAACTAGTCTGTTCCCAAGCATCATAGCTTACTTGAGACCAACAAGCTTAGATGTTTGAAATAAGTTTGCCTACTAGTGGAGGTAGTAGATAATATTACTACCTTCCAGAGTGACAGTCTCTTGAGAGCTGCATTTTCCTTGTGTGTACAAAAGCCAGAGAAAAATATTATCTTGCCAATGATAGACTCAAAGATTGATCTACAAGACTGATTGGAATGCTGCTCTGGCAGTCAATACCAGTGCCATTGCATCTGCCTGTGATAGGGCAACTCCCTTCATATGGAGACGTTTTAGAGACGGACCGGGAAACAGATGAGCCAAGTCTGGGTCAAACCTAAGAGATGGCAATGATCTCTCTGAAAGAACATGTTATTTATCCTCTGGTGGGCTAGAAGCATGGAGCAAGAAAAATTAATGTCTTCTTCTGGATCATTAAAAAGACATATGATTCTAATGATCTCCACAGCAAAGTTTCTGCAACTCTGTAAGAGAGACTCACCAGAACCTCAGGTGATCTCTTAATTATTTGGCGTATGTCCTTTCCAGTCCAGGACCGAACCAGGAATGTAGGGCTCCATGTAATGGGCCAGGATAGGAATGAGTACTGCCCTGGTTAGTGTGTTCAGTCGACGCTGGCAATGTCTTGACAGCAAAGCGGGAAGAATCATTCGCTCTTGACGGAGGCTGGGAGGGAATTGGATCTTCTGAAGGGAGATTGGAAAACAGTTCACACTCTGGCTCTGTGGTAGGCCCAGGCCTTGGCACTGGCTCTTTGTCTGGCCAGAGTGTACCGATCCAGCTGGAATCTATTTTATCTGGCTTGTCGTGAAGCCAGAGTGTACTGACACTGAAATCTATTCTAGACAACTCTGGGGCAGGTGCTGGCAGTGGCACTGGGTCTGGAGGAGGATCCTGGTCGGGCTCTGGAAAGAGAAAATGAAGGGCCTCTCCTGTGAGTAGCTCGTAGTCTTCGGGAAGGAATCCACTACCCCAGAGGTACTAATTCTACTTTGTTGGGATGTGTTCACTGTCAGTCAGACAGCAGGGAGTTTTGTCCTATGCCTTTCTACGTTTTGACAAGTTGTTTTTATTAGGGTGGATGTAGACCTGAGCTGTTACCTGGTTTTTCTGTATTAGGGATATCATGTTGGGGGGTTTCTGGCAGGCAAGAACCCATCGACTTCTATCATAACTCTGGGAGATGCCACAATAATGGGCCCCTAATTGGAGGTCGTAGCAGAAGAGCTCCCCTTCATATAGGTGCCAAGGGCACCTGGCAAGCCAACCTTCCCTACAATCTTGTACACGGATTCTTAATGGTGTGTAGAAAGCAATTGCCTCCTCATAGGTAGCCAATTTGGCCAAGTTGCTTGAGGTTGGATATTGCAACTATTCTAGATGATTTCTTATGAATGAGATAGCTCTATAAAAGTGGCACTGTATCTGGAAAACTGTCTAAAATTGCTAGATAACTCAAGATGATTCCCTACATCACTATCACTCGCCAGATGATGAAAATGTGTAGTTCAGTTTAATGTGAGCGCTAAACTCTACTGAGCAAATCTTTCAGAGAACACATCGATTCTGAGATGGTATAGTGTTGAGAGAGAGGCAATGAAGAGCACAGACCTCTGTCCCAAGACACATGTGTTCCATGTCAGCTGAGAAGACTAACTGACATGGGGCAGTTTAATGGGTAGGCCACATGCAGACAAAGGCTTTGACTCCTCTCTCACATGGGAAACTGGAAAGATATGATCACTTTCGGGGAACAGCAATCTTTAACCTCCATATATGTACTTGGTTAAATGCCTAATTGATGATAATAGCAAACTAACATCTTCAAGTTTACCTATTCATTTCTCTTGAACCATATAGGGACCATTAAAAGACAGAGGAGAAGTGAAAGAGGAATTGGACCTATTAGGCAGTGGTGGAGTTGAAGCAACACAAGAAAGACTCGATGGAGTAGGCTTTTCGCCATACCTAACTAATTGACTGCATAGCCTACTGGTCCTCTTGCATTTTTGTTGAATACTTCACAAAACTGTTCATCCTCCACACCAGACCATTCCTTACATTCTTCACAACGTGAAAAGAAATCACACCCATTACCCCTACAGGTAACACACACCATGTACCCAACATGGCTAATCGAATACATTTGGTTTATGCAAAACTCTATCTTTGCTTTCTGTAGATAGCATAACCTAAAAAAAAAAGTACAATGCCATACAGTAGAAACGCAACCAGAAATAACCAAAATTGTGACAGCCAAATCATACCATGAGAACAAAGACATGGCAGTGAGAATTATAACAAGAACACGCATTCTAACACCACCTTGTGCAGAAAACAGGTGATTACAGACAGTCCATCCAGGTCAGCCAAGTGGTTGCCTTTTGTTTATTTTTGTACATGCCACTTCCCCGGCAGATATATACTTAGCTATAGTCTCTGACGTCCCGACAGAATTCAAAACTCGCGGCACACGCGACAGGTAGGTCAGGTGACCAGCCCACTCCCGCCGCTGGGTGGCGGGAATAGGAACCATTCCCGTTTTCTAACCAGAATTTTTCTGTCGCCGGTAGCAACAACATCGTTGTTGGTACCTCCTGCATTGGAATTCTTTTCTCGTTGGCCGAGGATTATCTAACTGTCTTTTGGTGATGTACTTTGATCTTTGGTTTTGGCATACGCTTATCGTGGACCGTTTTTTGGATTTTGATTTGGATTCTCTTTAAAATGTCTGACGTGGCACCTGTATTTAGGGTGTGTGCGAAAGAGGAATGTAAGGTGAGGCTACCGAAAGCATCGGTGGACCCTCACACAGTCTGTAAGAAATGTAGGGGGAATGATTGTTCTGCGACTAACACCTGTCTGGAATGTGAGAGCTTAACGGAAGTGGAATGGAAGACCTTGGCTTCTTATGTAAGGAAACTTGAGAAAGATAGAGTTAGGAGGGCTTCCATCAGAGCTCAAGTAGATCCTGCTCTAATGAACAGGAAGTAGCTCCTAACTTTTCTAGTATTTCTCCTGCTCATAGTTTGGCTTCAGCCCCTTCCCCCAGCAGCGAACCTGTAGATGTGTCTACGGAAATGGCTGCAATGAGAGCCTCAATAATCAGCTTGAAATCGCAACTGCAAGCAATGAAGGAGACAGGTAAGCGCAGTGATGTGTGCAGTGATTTGTGCAGTGTCCCCAGTGAAGTGGAGGGGCGTCTGACCGACTCCGCATTGCTCCTAGGCCTAGACCGCTTTCAGACTCCCATGACCAAGGGAGGAGGAATGTCGAAAGCCGCAAGGGGGATGTAGAGTATTTCCCAACGGTCAGGCGTCCCTATTCGGCAGATCCTGTAGCCGCTTCCCAGGCTGCCAAGGACAGCTATTGCAAAAGCGTCCTCAGGAAGTGCTTTTCGGACTCAGACTCTTCGTCTCCCAGAAGAGGATGGAGTTCTTCCGCTAAGTCGCGTCCGCTTAAGAGATCATGGAGGACGCCAGCAAGCGAAGCGTTGCGTTCCAGTCCTGAGCCTTTTCCGGAGTATTCACCTGCTCGTAAGAAGAGAGCTATGAGATCTCCTGACTCTTCTCCGGAAGACTTATCACACAAGACGAAGGAAGTCTTGGTAGGACTCCAACAGCAGTTGTCTGCCTTAGTGGGAGTTCTCTCTGAAGGCTCTTCTAGGAAGAAAGACATTTCTCTTCCCATCAAGAGTTCTGTGAGGAGAGCATCAGAGAGTAAACGTCCTAGCGTTAGCAGACGCTCCTCGCCTGAAAGGTTTTCGTCCCCAGCGAGACCTTCTTCAGTCACATATGACAGGAATCGGAAACTCCCTACGAGCAAGAGTTCTCCCAGGAGTTTTGATAGAGACGATTTTGCCTCTCATGGCAAGCATCAGGAGCCTGATTCGCGGATTTCTCGTGAGAGAATTCGTGCGACTAAGAGCTCCGGGAGAGAAGAGAGCCCCTCTCTATTCAGAGCTCCGCAAGAAGGAAGGAGCGTTCGTTCGTCCTCTAGACATTTTCCTAAGGACGCAAGAGTTTCGCCGAATAGGCGCCGAAGCTTAGACAAGTTTTCTTCACCTTCCAGGAGGGATAGGAGAGATTCTAGTGCCTCTCCGGATGGACGCAAAGGGAAAAGGAGTTATTCGCCTGCTAGACGCAGTCACCAGGACGCAAACGTCTCCCCTCATGGACGACGGGAACAAAGGGTTCTCCTTTCTCCTCGCAGGCGCATTTCGCCTTCTAGGCGTCCTCATCAGGACGCAAATGCCTCTCCTTCTTGGACCAGGCAGCCTCACCAGGACGCAAGCGCCTCGCCTTCTTGGCCCAGGCGCGCTCACCAGGACGCAAGCGCTTCTCCTTCTTGGCGCCAGGAACAGGATGTTCTCCTTTCGCCTAGCAGGCGCTCTTCGCCTCACAGGCGCCTGATTCAGGACGCAAGCGCCTCTCCTAGCAGACGCAAGGAGCAGAGCAGAAGCCCGAGTATAGGGAAACTCCAGGACTCGTGCAGGAAGGAGGATAGGAGTAAGGACGAAAGGAAAAGGCTTCTTTTGACGGATCGGTCTCCTGTTTTAAGGAAAACCCCGCCCGCTTCTCCTGCATCGCTTTGGAAGAAGTTTCGGATGAAGAGATATCCAAAGATGCAGGAGTTTCAGACTATAAGAGACTTGCTTCTCTTTTGCTGCAGGTGTTTGGAGACTCACTATGCCAGTCGGATCCCCCTTCGCCGGGATCGTTATTATCCAGTACGAAAATGTCGAAGGCCTCCTCCTTCGTTAAGATGACCCCTACTCTTTCTATGAGAAAGTCTTTGAAGAGTCTCGAGAGCTGGCTCATATCCAAGAAGGAAGCAGGGAAGACAGTATTTTCTTGTCCTCCCTCCAAGCTGACAGGGAAGCCAGGTATGTGGTACGACACCAAGGAGCCTATGGGCCTGGGTCTCCCTTCGTCCTCTGATGCAGATTTTTCCGCTCTTGTAGATGCGTCTAGAAGACGCTCTCTACACTCTGCAAAAAGCCTCTTGGGGAATGTGTGAGGTGGGATCATCTCATCAAGGGCCTCTTCAAGACTCTCGAAGTCTTTAATTTTATGGACTGGGCTTTGGGAGCTTTAGCCAAGAAGTCTCAAGAACCAGACTTCGTTACCATGGAAGAGTTGGGCAGTGTTTTAACCTGCCTAGACAAGGCGGTTATGGATGGCTCCAATGAAGTGGCATCCCTTTTTTGGATCCTGTATTTTGAAGAAGAGGGCAGTGTTTAGCTCCTTCTTAACGAAATCGGTTGTCTCCTCTGCAGAGATCCTCCCTTTTATACGCGCCGCTCTCTAGTCACCTTTTTCCTCAGGACATAGTGAGGGACTTTCAAAGAACACCCTTTCAGAAAAGGCCACACAGGACCTGCTGGCCCAGTCAGCGAAGAGGCTAAAACCTGCTGTGCAGGTTGCGAAAAAGGAGAAAGTTCCCTTCCAGCAGCCCTTTCGGGGAAGGTCTGCACCAAGATCTTCTCTTAGAAGTAGACGACCGGAGAAGAGAGGAAGGTCTTCTCGAAGGCCGTTCGTCAAGACCCAGTGAGACTGTGGTCCTCCAGACAAAAGTGGGTGCCAGGCTTCTAGATTTTTACGAAACTTGGGCACAGAAAGGTGCCGATGCCTGGTCCCTATCCATCCTAAAGAAAGGATATTTAATCCCCTTCAGGGAAAAACCTCCCTTAACTACGACTCCAAGGGAAGTTAACAGCAAACTACAAGGAATCTGTCAAGAAACAAGCCCTTCTACATCTCGTGGAGCAGATGCTTTACAAGGAAGCCATAGAGGAAGTAAAAGATCCCTCTTCCCAGGGGTTTTACAATCGCCTGTTCTTGGTTCCGAAGAGCTCAGGAGGTTGGAGACCAGTTCTGGACGTGAGCGCCCTGAACGTGTTCGTAGCAAAGAGGAAGTTCACAATGGAGACGACAGCCTCGGTGTTAGCAGCCCTGCGTCCAGGGGACTGGATGGTATCCCTGGACCTGCAGGATGCTTATTTCCACGTACCAATACACCCGTCTTCCAGGAAATACCTCAGATTTATGGCTCAAGGAAGAGTATTTCAATTTCGGGCCCTATGCTTCGGACTATCAACAGCCCCCCAAGTATTCACAGGACTAATGAAAAATGTGGCTCACTGGCTTCACCTCGAAGGGATTCGAATATCCTTGTATCTAGACGACTGGCTGATACGAGCACAGTCGCGAGTCAGATGTCTGGAGGACTTAAAACTGACACTGGAGTTAACACAGTCCTTGGGACTGTTGGTAAACCTCGAGAAATCCCAGATGATTCCCCAGCAGAACATTGTTTATCTGGGGATTCGGAATGGATTCTCGGGGTTTTCATGTGTTTCCATCACAGGAAAGACAGAACCGCTGCTTGGAAAAAGTGAAGCAACCTTCCTAGAGAAAGAACAATGTTCCGCGAGGGAATGGATGAGTCTTCTGGGGACCCTTTCCTCGTTGGAACAGTTCATTTCTCTAGGAAGGCTTCACCTAAGGCCGTTACAGTTCTATCTAAGAGAACGTTGGGATCAGAAATCTCAAAATCTGTCCGATTCCTTCCAGATCACGAAGGAGATAAAGGAGGACCTGCGTTGGTGGATGAATCCGTGCAGGATCAACGAAGGAGTATCCCTTCACGTTCCGAACCCTCGGCTAGTGTTGTATTCCGACGCCTCAGATGCGGGGTGGGGAGCCACTCTAGGGACGAGAGAAGTGTCAGGCACCATGGAGGGGAGAACAGGTGTCCTGGCACATCAATATGAAGAATTAGCAGCGATTCACCTGTCCCTCATACACTTCGAGGCTCAGATCTCAGGTTCAGTCCTGCAGATCAATTCGGACAACACAACAGCCCTAGCTTACATCAAAAAGCAAGGAGGGACGCACTCGTTCTCCCTTTACAAGAAAGCAAGAGAACTACTGCTTTGGGCAGAAGAGAGAAGAATCACTCTCCGGACGAGGTTCATTCAAGGGGACAAAAATGTAAGAGCCGACCTTCTGAGCAGGAGAGACCAAGTACTGCCTACAGAATGGACGTTGCATCAGGAAGTATGCAACAGACTATGGAACCTCTGGGGGAGATCAAATATAGATCTTTTTGCCACCCATTGGAACAACAGGCTGGAAAGTTACTGCTCCCCGATCGCCGACCCAAGGGCGATTGCGGTGGACGCCCTTCTCCTCGATTGGTCCGGAATAGACGGGTGTATGGGGGGCTTTTCCTCCGTTCAAAATATTATCGGAAGTGGTAAGGAAGTTTGCAGCAGCAGAGGGAGCCAAAAAACTGACCCTCATAGCCCCGTTCTGGCCAGCGCAAAACTGGTACACAGAGGGTACTGGGATGGATGGTAGACTTTCCGAGATCTCTCCCAAACAGGAGCGATCTTCTCAGACAACCCCACTTCGACAGGTATCACAAAAACCTGCCCTCTCTCGCTCTGACTGCCTTCAGACTATCGAAGGACTTGTCAGAACGAGAGGCTTTTCTCGAGAAGTTGCGAAAGCGATCGCAAGAGCTAGAAGACCATCTACTATTCGAGTCTACCAGTCGAAGTGGGATGTGTTTCGCAGATGGTGTAGAGCTCAGAAGATATCCTCTTCCAGTACCTCTGTGACAGATATAGCTGATTTCCTCCTTTACTTGAAGGAGAAATGTAATTTAGTAGTCTCTACAATTAAGGGCTATAAAAGTATGCTATCTTCAGTCTTCAGGCATAGAGGCCTTAATATTGGGGAAGACAAAGATTTGCATGACCTGATAAGATCCTTCGAGACGTCAAAGAACAGAGGGATTAGAGCACCTAGTTGGAACTTGGATGTGGTCCTAAAATACTTAATGACCTCAAAATTCGAACCTCCCTGTAAGGCTACGTTCAGAGATCTGACAAGGAAGTCTTTATTCTTGGTAGCGCTAGCTTCAGCGAAAAGAGTAAGCGAACTACAAGCCTTAGAACATAATGTTGGCTTCAGGAACGACTCGGCGTTCTGTTCCTTCAAACCGATGTTTTTGGCGAAGAATGAAAACCCTTCGAAACCTTGGCCTCGAACATTCGAAGTAAAAGGACTTTCGTCGCTTGTAGGTACAGAGCGGTAAAGGGCTCTTTGCCCAGTGAGAAGCCTTAAGTTCTACTTAGAAAGGAAGAACGAACTAAAGGGGAGTAAGGAAAGTTTATGGTGCTCAGTTAGAGATCCCAGAAGGCAGATCTCTAAAAATGCTTAGGCGTTCTTCATCAGAGACGTAATCAAGGAAGCCCATTTAGCGTGTAAAGAAGAACAACTGGACCTCCTTAGAGTTAAAGCTCACGAGGTAAGAGCAGTCGCTACCTCTTTGGCATTCCACAAGAACTTGTCGATACAGACTCTAGTGGAGTCAACCTTTTGGAGATGCAATTCGGTCTTTGCATCTCATTACTTGAGAGACATTCAAGTGACGTACGACAAGTGCTTTACTCTAGGAGCGTACGTATCTGCGGATTCGTTGCTGGGACAGGGAGCTGAACCCAATCCTTTTTAGTTTATTAGGTTAGGGTTTTTAATGGTGTTTGGTGCATTTTATTGGTCGATTGAAAGAGGGTGCAGGAGTTGACCCCTTTCAAATCGTAGTGCTAACATGTTAGTGTGGTCAGGTGATCGGGATTGGTCGTTATGCTCCTTGTATTGTCTTAAATACCTAAAGCTCTATCATGTAAGAGGGTTAGCCCCCATTGGTATGATACAGGTCAAGGTTCTGCCATGTAAGTGGGTCAGCCCCCATTGGTACGATCCAAGAAAAGGCTCTGCCATGTAAGCGGGTAAGCCCCCATTGGTATGATCCGAAAGGGTTATCAGTCGCAGGTCTCATCCTCTCTGGAACTCTGATGGCAAGCAGACTCATAGACAGTATCAATGAAGTCTTCTTCCATATCAGGTAGGAACCAAGGTTGTTTTTTGTTAATATACCTACAACGTACGTATGTTGTTTCCCTGTTTTTATATTCAAAAATAATTAGTATGTAACTGTCTCTTGCCCTCCACCAAGGGTGTCAATCAGCTAAGTATATATCTGCCGGGGAAGTGGCATGTACAAAAATGATATTTCTGGGCTCAGCTCGTGTCGCTGCGCGAAATATCCTTTAATCCATTATTTCTAAGGTAAATGTACTAACACATACCAGAGAATAAATAAAATAAAGAAAAGGTCAGTACAACTGACTCGCTCACCCTCCAAGAGGGTGTCGGTATGAACACTATGGCGAGTGAGACCACTACCACGAACCGCTTGCCAATAGAAATCTCCCACTACAAAATCCCCACAAGAGGGGAGCCGACCCACAGAGTGGGCAGCAACTACTACTACTCCATCCCATGCTGCCGACCGCTGCGCCTCTGGTGGTCATCCTTTTCAGTTAGCGCACAGCGTATACACGTGCCCTTTTTTGCTCTGTGTTTTTGTGCCCTTTTTTACTGGATTTATTCGTCATGGAGCGTACAGCCATTGCAGCAGCTAAGTTAAGTACTCAGTGTTTATTGCTAATTGGTTTTTTCCGTCCTTGACGTCAGTTATTTCCGCCGTTTTTAGGTATAAATACGAGCTCTAGGTCGGAAGCATGGCAGCATGGTTCTGCCTCGTGCGGGTTTCGTTCTTGGTCTCCCATACCCAGAACCTTCCCATTACTTTATTACGCTCTATTAGTTAGTTATCCTATTTGTATTAAGGGTACAGCCTACGCGGTTTATGTCATGCATTTGGCATGTCTTTTCACCTTACGTAGGCATCTTCCATCCAGACCCTAGCCACAGCTCTTAGTATCGGCCCCGGGCTAGCTCTTTGAGTTGGTAGACTTTCTTTCGGGTTAGTCGTACACTCCTGGATTTTTTCTCCTACTATTGTTTTCTTTCTTTACAAGTGATTTGTTTATTTTTGTATTATGTTTAGGTTAGTGTAAGGCGTCTGGCTTCACCTAGCCTAGGTTTATGGCCCATGGGTCCCATGTGCTACCGCTCTTCAGTTCGGTTGGCTTCCCTATAGCATCTCTCTGATCAGTCGGTTGTGTATACTAGGCTTTATTGTTTCATTGTATCGTTGTTACCGCTCCGTGGTCACTACGTGATCACGGAGCAGCCAGACGCCTGTCCAGTCATCTTCCCTCCTCCCGCTCTTCCATAGAGTCGGGGGGAGGGTTGGTGCCCACGCTCGGCTCCGCATACCCGGGCCTGCCTCCCTCTCCCCCAGGCGGAGGGAGTAGGGTTGGGGGACGGGACAGACCCAGACTGGACTCGACCTCTCCAGCTTCTCGGTACGGCCGGATGGCTAAGGGGGGGGGGGACTGGCCTTTACCCCCCTCCGTCGCTACTCCGTCGCTCCGTTGCTAGCGCGAGTCTGTTTGCCCTCTCGCCCTTTCCCACCTTACTGGGGCTCCTTTTCTACCGAGCTCCGGCATCCACGTGGAAAGGTGCTAGTTCACCTGCGGGGTGGACTGGCGGCATACAGTTGGTCTCTACTAACACTCCGTCGCGCTGAGATCGCGACACGCTCCCGCCACGCACCGGACTTAGTCCGGTACATTCGATATCTATAGGTTTAAAGTATGAGTTTTTATTAAAACTAAAGTAACTTTTATCTTAAGCTTTTTTTTTTTACCTTAAACCAATCACCCTCCTTTGCTGCTCACACCGGATCTCTCCCGTGGTTATAGCCTATTCAGGCGGTAAGGGATGGGGTTATGCCAAAATTTTTTCGCGCTCGGCATGCAGCGGAGTTCTTTTAACCTTAGCCTGTAAGTGATACCTTTTAAGATGCTCATGTGTCTTTTCACTTACAGACCACCAACTGTGAGCATCCGGGATGCACTGCCATGCTCAGGACCCCTGTGGGCATGAAGTCTGCTTCCGGTCCCATGCTCCATGCGCGACTCCCGCACGGGAATCCTCCAGGTCTTGGTTTCACGAGACCTGCACCATCTGCTATGATCTTGGTGAGCCAGCTCTTAGACGGGGTAAGTATTTCCAACTCCGTTAGCCAATCCCTACATGATTATAGTTCTTAAGTTTTAAAAAATTTTTAATCTTTCTTAAACTTAAGATAATCTACATGGGATTTCGCATCCCCTATAATTTTTAAGTTAACCTTTTACTTAAGTTTTTAGTTTTAAGTTTAATCTTAAAAAACTAACAAATACCCTCTCTTCAGGCCAGCTCCGGCTGTGAGGGACACCGCACTGGCAACCCTGCGGGCCTGGGTCGGCGTGGTTTTGGGAAGAACGCCGCCAAGGGTATGCCCTACATTCTCGAGAAGAGGTTGGCGGTCCTGATCTTCCACGGCGGCAAGTCAACGGGCTACGTCGACCCAGCAGAGGCGGCCCCGACTATTGCGCTCATCCAGCAACAGCTCGCCGCCTCGTTGACTGATCCAGGCCAGGACATCTCGTCGGAAGTCGCGACGTTAGATTTAAACATTGAACCGATGGTAGGTGTTGACGACCTGTTGGTCGAGGTGAGTACGTTGGACGCCCAAGGGCTACCCTTGGGTGCCACTGGATCTTCTACCTCCGCAAACTCTCCAGCTTCCTTCCAAGGCTTTACAGGAGCCGAACTTTATACTTCTCCTGATGTTCTGTTAGACCTAGTCAAAAGTACAAGCGGTGGTTAAACCTTGACTAAGACGTCGTAGTCGTCTAAAAAGACGTCGTCGGCGTCATCATCATCTCGCAAGTCTCCGGCTAAAAAACCCCGGAGCAGAGAGGTCTAAAGCTTCCGGGTCTGGCTCCAAATCCTCTAGGAGTAGATCCTCCAGGGAGAGATCACACACTCCAGCGGAGTCAACCGTTCCACTTCCTTTGGTTTCCCCTGTTCAGAGCCACCCGTGCCACCTCCGCAGCAGCTCCGTCTTTGGATTCCAACGCTGGCCTGTTGCAACAAATGGGGATGATCTGGTTGGGACTCTAAAGAACCAGTATGGAACAGATGTTTCTCCCGGTTGTCTGATAGGATCAAACTCCCAGGACAACATTATCGCCGGACTAAGCCAAGCTCCGCTACTACTCCCCCACCTTTGGCACAGGGATAGCTCCAGTTACCACCATATGACTCTCTGCCTCCGTTCAGCATGAACAAATCCCTGGAGAGTGGCGTCATACGCCCCCTTCCAGGACGGGCTTATTTTCTATCCCGGAATGTGGAACTCGAAGGATTGAGGACTTCGAGTTCTACCCGGAAGATCTCCAACCTCCGTTCATCGGCTACGCCAGGCTCACCGCCTCTGCCATGACACGAGATGATAACGGTCCCAAAAGAGCAGTCCTCTATTCACGTGACCCAGGCTCAGAATGGCTCAGTGCTTACGAGGACATGACTGTTCAAACACGAAAATACAGCTTTAAGAGTCCATTTACAATCTTTACAATGGAAGAGGGTACTCCGCTTCCTTTCTTGACAAAGATTGCTACGGTCACTATCCCAGCAGCCCAGAAGGGGGATTCGTTACCTCAGCTAAAGGAAGCGGACCCTACATCTCCTTTACTTCCCTCAACCGGAGATTTGTGGGAAGACCTGCCCAACACTTTTTCTTTTCTGCGGGCAAACTCAAACCAGACTGTGCTATGGAGCAGTTGGTGAGAAGCTGCCTAGACTTCCAGATAGCCAATCATCCAGGCAGAATTTGATGCCAAGTCTAGGCTGGCCAGGTCTATCAATACATGGCCATGACTGAGGTGGCTACCAGTTTCTTATGGTTCTGAGCCACTGTTCAAGCTAATCACCAAGTCACTGACTCAAACGGTGCAGTCTGACATGTTCGAGTTTGCCACAGCCAGAACAAACTGTCGGAAGCATGTCCTCCAAGAAGCAACTATTCGGCATGAACCGAATAAGTTGCTTTCATCAAACATCTGGGGAGCAGACCTCTTCCCAGATGCAATGGTAAAGGAGGTCCAGGCAGAGGCTACGAGGCTTAACCAAAGCCTTAAAGATCGTTGGGGTCTTACGGCAAAGAGACGCCAAGATCAAGCTATCAGAGGTAAGGCTCAGAAGAAACCCAGACGTTTCCAGCCTTACCAAAAGAAACAGCAACGGTTTGCCCAGCCTGTTCCGGCTGTTCCGTTGGTGCAGGCAGCCCAACCTTTTCTACCCTCCAAGGTCTCAATCGCAGCCTATTTATGTGATTTCCCCCCAGCCTCAACCTTCCACCTCTTACGCTCTCTCCCCAGCCTACAATCAAGTCTTCGAGGCCAGGCCTCTCAAGTATGACCGCTCGGGTAGGGGAGGCAGAGGTAAGCGATCCTTTCGTCAGAGAGGATCTGGAGGGTCCCTTAATAGGGGAAAACACTTCAGGGGAGGCCGCGGAGGCTACCAACACCAATGAAGACTTCCAGGTAGGAGGGAGGCTGTTTCACTTCCGCCACCGGTGGAGTTTCAGCAAATGGGCACAAAGCATTGTGTCGAAAGGCCGGTGGTTGGAGTTGGGTGGCGAATCCGCCCCCACCCAGACCTTTCCGCCAACTTCCATCCAAAGAATTGACGGAGTATGCGGAGGACCTCCTTCAGAAAGGAGCAATAGCGAGAGTCAAACAGAGTTTAAAGTTTCAAGGGCGCTTGTTCAGCTTTCCAAAGAAAGGCTCACAAAAAAGAAGGGTAATCTTAGACTTGTCCCGCTTAAACTTGGCCATTCGCTGCGACAAGTTCAAGATGCTCACAATCTCGCAGGTGCGGACCTTACTTCCCCGTGGGGCCGTCACCACCTCTATCGATCTTACAGACGCATACTATCATATCCCTATTGCAAGACACTTTCGCCCGTATCTGGGCTTCAAGATAGGAGATCAGACATTCTCCTTCAAGGTAGTTCCTTCGTCTCAACGTAGCACCCAGGTGTTACGAAGTTGGCGGAAGTGGTAGTTCAACAACTAAGATCGCAAGGGATTATGGTAGTAGCGTATCTCGACGATTGGCTAATCTGGGCTCCAACAGTCGAGGAATGCCACAAAGCAACACTGAAAGTAATCCAGTTCCTGGAATATCTAGGCTTCAGATAAACAGGACCAAATCAAGACTCACTCCAGAGTCAAACTTCAGTGGCTGGGCATTCAATGGAATCTATCCTCCCATACTCTGTCGATTCCATCAGCCAAAAGGAAAGAAATAGCGAAGTCAGTAAAGCAATTTCTAAGTCACAAACTTGCGTCAAGGAGAACCCAGGAAAGGATTCTGGGTTCACTCCAGTTTGCATCAGTGACAAACATCTTGATGAAAGCCAAACTGAAAGACCTAACCAGAATCTGGCGCTCACGAGCAAATGTCAAGGTCCAGGGACAAATTATCCTCAGTCCCTCAGATTCTACGGAATCGTCTACGCCCTTGGGCAAAAGTCAAGAACTATCAATATCAGTACCCCTTCAGTTTCCTCCTCGGGGATTACCATCCACACAGACGCTTCGTTAAGCGGTTGGGGAGGATATTCTCAGTTCAAGAAGGTTCAAGGAACTTGGTCACCTCAGTTCCGTCAGTTCCACATAACGTACTGGAAGCAATGGCCGTGCTCTTGACTCTAAAAAGGTTACGTCCGCCAAAGAACTCCCACATAAAGCTAGTCTTAGACAGCGCAGTGGTAGTCCATTGTATAAAACAGGGGAGGCTCCAAATCACCGTCATCTAAATCATGTCATGGTAGCCCATCTTCTTCCCTGGCGGACAAGTTCAGTTGGCACCTCTCCTCCACCCATATAGCTGGAGTGAGAAACGTCATAGCAGATGCTCTATCCCGATCAGTGCCTCTGGAGTCGGAATGGTCACTGGACAGCAGTTCGTTCCAGTGGATTCTTCAGAGAGTTCCAGGTCTACAAGTGGATCTCTTCGCATCCCAAGCGAACCACAAACTCCCATGTTATGTGGCCCCCAACCTGGACCCTCTGGCCTATGCCACGGACGCCCTGGCCCTAGACTGGAACAACTGGGAGAAAGATTTATGTCTTCCCTCCAGTGAATCTTCTCCTGAAGGTACTGAACAAACTCAGGACATTCAAGGGTCAAGTGGCTCTAGTAGCCCCAGACTGGCCGAAGAGCAATTGGTACCCTCTAATTCTGGAACTGGGTCTTCGCCCTCATTCGAATTCCCAGTCCCAGGCTCTCCCAGTCAGTGCAAACGAAGACTGTGTTCGCTTCCTCAGGAATTCACTCAAAACCCTAACTTTATGGATTTCATGAAGTTTTGCAGCTAAAAGAGAAAGTGAATATTGATCCTCAAAATATTCTTTTCGTTGGAATCTGATAAAAGAGATTCAACTTTGAGACAGTTGATGCTGCAGTCAAAAAGTTAGCAACCTTCCTGAGAGAATCAGATATTAGAATCATGACAATCAATTCAGCTATATCCTTTTTCAGATCTTTATTTGAAAAAGGCTTAGCAGCTAGCACCATTACGACAAACAAGTCAGCCTTGAAAAAGATTTTTCAATTTGGTTTCAGCATAGACTTGACAGACTCCTACATCTCGTCTATTCCCAAGGCTTGTGCTAGACTTAGACCTTCTGTAAGGCCTACGTCAGTATCATGGTTCTTAAATGATGTTCTAAAGCTGGCTTCAGAAAACTGATAATGACACATGTTCATTTATAATGCTCTTAAGAAAAACTCATTTTTATTAAGCTTGGCCTCAGGAGCTAGAATTTCAGAACTGTCGGCATTATCCAGGGATCCGGATCATATTCAATTTCTTCCCACAGGGGAAGTGCTACTTTCTCCGGAACGTAGTTTTATAGCCAAGAATGAAGATCCTTTGATGAGGTGGGAACCATGGAAGGTTGTACCCCTTCCACAAGATATATCTCTTTGCCCAGTATCGACCTTACGAGCCTTTCTGTCCAGGACCTCCTCATCCTCATCAGGTCCTCTCTTTAAGAGAGAAAAGGGTGGTACTTTATCTATTAAAGGCATCAGGCAGCAGATCCTGTACTTTATTAAGCAAGCCAATCCTGACTCCTTCCCTAAAGCACATGATGTCAGGGCAGTAGCCACCTCAATTAACTATTTCCAACATATGAATTTCGATGAGTTTGAAAAAAACACTGGGATGGATGGAAATCGCCGACAGTATTTAAGCGTCATTACTTAAAGTCCTTGGAAGCTCTGAAATTTTCAGCAGTTGCGGCGGGTAACATAGTTTCCCCCGACTCTGCTTAATCTTTAGTAGAAGATCCAGTCCTCCTTTCTACCTATCTCACCCAACAGTTCGTCTATACCTGCCATGTTCATCTACCGTTTACCTTGAGGTCTTAGCTGCTCTTATGATGGGTATATGGGTGTCCTTATTTTTTTTGCTAGGTCACTCACAATTGATTGTATATAATGATCTCTTTGATGTGATCCCCTATTTTTATGCTAGGGGACACATCTTATTTACAATGGTTACGGGTTTTGTATATTAAGTCATATACATTCCCTTTTTATGTTATTATTGAAGTTTGTTCTGTTCAAGTTATTGTATAATTGCTTTGAGTTCTTTGTACATAATATCTATACACAGATACTGATTTCAACTATATTCATGTAAGCCCTGTATATATGTTAAATTTTAAGTTATTTTTAAGAAATATTATTAGCATTAAGTTTAATTTAAGTAATATTTCTATTTTGTATCATTGTGTATATGTATATTTATTAGCAATTATATTCCTTCATTTTATGTTATCTTTTATTTGAGACCCTTTTGTTTTTTTATTTGTTTTTTTTTTCTTTACAATCTTGTGCTATTTCTCTGGTACGATTTCGCGCAGCGACACGAGCTGAGCCCAGAAAAGGGATTTTGACGTAGGAAAAATCTATTTCTGGGCGATTGGCTCGTGTCGCCAGCGAAATCCCGCCCTGCCCATCCCATCGCTCAAGATTTGTCTGCTAACTTCAGGATGGCCACCAGAGGCGCAGCGGTCGGCAGCATGGGATGGAGTAGTAGTAGTTGCTGCCCACTCTGTGGGTCGGCTCCCCTCTTGTGGGGATTTTGTAGTGGGGAGATTCTATTGGCAAGCGGTTCGTGGTAGTGGTCTCACTCGCCATAGTGTTCATACCGACACCCTCTTGGAGGGTGAGCGAGTCAGTTGTACTGACCTTTTCTTTATTTTATTTATTCTCTGGTATGTGTTAGTACATTTACCTTAGAAATAATGGATTAAAGGATATTTCGCTGGCGACACGAGCCAATCGCCCAGAAATAGATTTTTCCTACGTCAAAATCCCTTTGTTAGTATACAATAAAGTTTTGTACATACTTACCCGGCAGATATATACGATTAATGGCCCGCCCAGCCTCCCCTCAGGAGACAGGTGGAAGAGAAAAATTCTGGTTAGAAAACGGGAATGGTTCCTATTCCCGCCACCCAGCGGCGGGAGTGGGCTGGTCACCTGACCTACCTGTCGCGTGTGCCGCGAGTTTTGAATTCTGTCGGGACGTCAGAGACTATAGCTAAGTATATATCTGCCGGGTAAGTATGTACAAAACTTTATTGTATACTAACAATATCATTTTAATTGTTGATAACACCTTATGGTGCGAAGATATAGGCTAACTCAAACAGTAGTTAAGTATCCCAATAATTCATTTGATCATAAAAATTTTCAGTTATTGGTACCTGTTACAACTAGAGTTTCTTTGTATTATACTAATCATAGATGTTATTTTCAATTTTTCTTACCTTCAGAATATGAATGAGAATTAGTTGTGTTTACATGAAAATGTATTTGATGCATTATGAAATGTAACTATGAAAAATATTTTATTTTACAGATACTTGCTTGTGCCCCATCCAATTTGGCAGTAGATAATTTGGTTGAACGACTTGCTGCAGTGGGCGTAAATGTTGTCCGAATTGGTCATCCAGCTCGAGTTACATCTCTTACACAGAAATACACACTTGATGCAATTTTGCATAATTGGTAAGCTAAAGATCCTAATGTCCATCCATCCAAAAAGTTTTTTCATTACCATACACACACACTCACTACATATATATATATATATATATATATATATATATATATATATATATATATATATATATATATATATATATATACATATATATATATATATATATATATATATATATATATATATATATATATATATATATATATATATATATATATATATATATATTATATATATATATGTATATATATACACACACACAGTGTTCCCCCCGTATTCACGGGGGATGTGTACCAGACACCCCAGTGAATAGTTAAAACCCGCGAATAGTTAGAACCACCACTAAAAATGCTTATAACTGCCTATCTTGAAAGTTCAGATACCAAATGTATACCTTTAATAACATCCTACTTCAAATATACCTAAAATTATACTAACCTATTACTGTATTAATCTTTGAGGTTATATTATTAACCCTCTTACGCCGATTGGACGTATTATACGTCGAGATAAATTGTCTGTCGGGTGCTGATTGGATGTATCGTACGTCGACATAGAAAAGTTTTTTTTAAAATACGCGGAAAAATACTTATAGGCCTACCAGCCAAAAACTTTTGAATCACGCGCCTTGGGAGCATGGCTGGGAGTTCACGGATCAAGCTGTTATTTTGTTTAGAAGCGTGACCCAAGTGCGCATGCGCGAAATGCCTCCTTCACGCATCAGCCAGCATCAGCGACGCGTCGTCCGAGAGCGATATTTTGCCGCAATCGTGTTTTGCCTAACTTGTGCGAGAGTTTGAATATTTGTGGTGCTACAGGACGTTCATAGAGATGTCTCAACGACATATGGAACGCGAAAGGTGCGTTTTACCCATCGGAAGGGATCGTGTAAGATGTACTTTGGACTTGGATGCTGGCGAGGGACCAAGCACCCAAGATGACCTCGCGCCTCAACGCCGTTCTGTGTGGATGAAAGTGCTTTAGGATCACAACGTGTGTCTCGAGTGCCTTTAGTAACCCCTAGGAAGCATCAGGGTGTCCTTAGGGGCATTCGTAGGCATTTGGGAGGCCTCCAACCAAGGGACATTGATGCATAATTATCGGAGCTCGATCGGGAGTATGTAGCAAGTCCTCATTTTGATGGCGGTTGGTCATCTAGTGATGAGGACATCACTCCCGATGTCAGTGATGATGAATATTTGCCCCCAATGTCCGTTCGAGGCTCAAATCCCGAAAGTGAGCTCGAATTTAGTGGTTTTAGTGCCTATGAGGGGGAATCTGAGGAGGGGGAGGATGAGGATATAGGGTCTAGTTTTGTCGCCGATGATGATACAGAAAGCGAGGGCCTAAGTGAGGGAGATGGGCCAGTGGGGGGCTTCGTGTGCGAAATCGTGCCCGCCCCCGTGCGCGCGCACGGGCACGTAGAAGGTCGGAGCGTCGCGCCAGCCAAGGTGAAGGTCGGTCATCTGAGAGCGACGAGGGGTGGACAGAGGACCCCACCCCACCTAACATGCACCCATTCATGGCAACACCTGGGCTCACCGTACCTGTTCCTCTCACTGCTCTGGGCTTCATTCAGCTGTTCCTTACGTGGGAATTGCTGGAGTACCTGGTAGCAGAGACGGCGGACTACGCTCGGTACTGCCGTGATGAACTGCGCATGACATTGTCGTATCGCTGGCGGGCTGCAACCTCACCAATATGGCGCATTTTGTGGGGCTCCACATTTATTTTGGATTGATGCCTACTGCCGACGTCAGGCAATATTGGAGGCGTAATTTTTTTTTAAGTACGCCCAATGTGCCCGGCGTTATGCCCCGTGATACTTTCGTGGCGTTGGACAGATATTTCAACGCCTTCAACCGAAGGCCCATACCCCGGAATAACTCCGATTGCCTCATCTTAGTCCGCCCAGTGTTGGAATACATTCGTGAACAGTGCAAAATTCTCGTGGTTCCTGGAAAGAACCTTTCCTTGGATGAAGGGATGATGCCTTACAAAGGACGTCTAAGCATAAAAGTGTATAACCCCAAGAAGCCGAAGAAATATGGAGTGAAATTTTTTTTTTATTACCGAGTCCAACACTGGATACGTCGTGGACTTCTTAGCGTATTCCAGGGTCTTCTCCATGCTTGGGGATCGTTTCCATAACAAGGGATACCACCTGTTTATGGATAATTATTATAACTCGGTATCCCTGGCCCAGGAACTGTATGAAGCAGGTATTCACGTCAGTGGTACCCTTCGGTTGGTGCGTGGGGCCCCGAATGTCCTCAAGAGGTTCGCTAGCCATCCGCAACATCTGGCAAGAGGAGAGACAGAGTGGCAGCGGAAGGGAGCTGTCTTCGTCATCTGTTGGAAGGGGGTCCGACTCGTCCCCATGATTACGACGAGTCATGAACCCATCCAAGAGGATTTCGTACAGCGGAAGAAGACACGTCGACAGGGCCGAGTTGTGTATGAGGAGTTTCGTGCCGAGCGGCCTACCGTCATTGGGCACTACAATTGGCACATGGGAGGAGTTGATCTCTTTGATCAACTCATCCAGTACTATCCCTTCGCCAGGAGAACCAGGAGGTGGACCCAGAAGCTCCTCAAATACATCCTTCAGTTGGCCCTCCAAAATGCCTACATACTGTACTGTGGGTACTACAGTCACGGTCTCCGGAGGATGACCCACTTACAGTTCCTCGAGACAGCCGGGAATGCCCTCATCCACTTTAAGGGGGCCGGCCGGAACGCCTATATATGGAGGTATAGGGCGAAAAATGCAAAGCCATGAAAAAATTCATGGAGCTTCATATGGCAATTGAGAATACTTATACAAAATATTTCGTCAAAATTCCTCTTACTTTCATAGTTACAGGGTAATTAGTTAACGTAACTCAATAAGCCTAAAACATTGATCCGTACAAGAAAATGCAATATTTCCTCTATTATCGTAAATTTTGATAATTATTGTCAAAGAAATTGGGAGAAATGGCATCTGTAGACATTCCCCGAGTCGAGAAGGAGACTCCAGGCCAAGTCCAGTCCTGATAATGATTTAGTGCGATCACAGACTTCGAGTAGTCTACACGTTCCATTTCACCTCTGACATACGCCTGCTTTTACGTATGTTTATGTATGTTTCGGCAAGAATTTCATCATGCCAATGAGGAAAAGACAAGGAAAACATCTCGCTAACATAACAGATGAAGAAAAAAAAAATCGCTCAAGTATTATTACAGAACATCATAATATATGCGTAGTTTAGTGAAGAGAGAGGGGAGGGTTGCTTAGTAACGTCCCCGTCTTGCTTGACAGCACACGTCACACTGTGCCCAAGGCTACGACGATCTTTGAGCAAAGAGATCTTCATTTATGATAAATAACAAAGTTTTGGTTTTTTAAAACCAAAATGGAATATGAAATTCATAATAATCATGATTTATTAAATTGTCTTTGTAAAAAAGAGTACGACCTTCGAGTTTCACCTCTTTGACATTCTCTTGCATTTACGTTGTTTATCTTTGTTTCGGGCAAGAATTTTATCATGCCAAAGAGGGAAAATACAAGGAAAACATCTCGCTAACATAGAAGAAGAAAATTCACTGTAATAAGCCGAGTTAGCAAAGGGGAGAGAGAGAATTGCATAGGAAGGAGTGCCCCAATGCCTTCCTCAAGCAGTGCCCCAGGCTGCGATATATGAGCAAAGGGATCCTTCATTTATGATTAAATTATGATAAATAAAATAGTTTTGGTTTATTAATACACACAAAAAAGAAATATACATTCATAATAATCATTATTTATTAACATTGTCTTTATAGAAATACGAAGGAAAACTTTGAACGACCGTATCTCAAAACTATACTTATTGACCTTCAAAATCTATCTTCTCACTTAGTTTTAAAAGATATAACATTGAAATTTGGTATATAACTCAGACAGACATTATAGAACAATCAAATAGAGCCCTTTTTTCCAATTTTTGTTTCGTATTTTTTTTATAAATTTTTTTTCTCCTGATTTATAGGGATTTATTTTTTTACCATATTGAAAAATTCATATCTTGCAAAAAAAATGACTTTTAGAAAAAAAACTCTCCATTCGATTGGAGGTCTACATCAGGTCTATATATGGTAGTAATCCCAGGTCTTAATATTAAATATCAAGGGAGGAGATAGAATTTGAAAAATGGTTATTTTCGGGATAAATCGTCCTGGCGTCACAAAACTGAAGGTCAGAGGCGAAAATCATATGCGGTTTGGAGATGTCCAAGTCACCTTATTAAGTGGTATGAATATCAAAGTCCTGTCCTTAAAAAAGGGCATTAGCCGGCCGGCCCCCATAATCCTGATGAGTGGCCTTCCATGACTGCCCCCCTGCCCCGAGCTGCAGATCTGCCCCTAGAGGAAAGGGCAGATCTTAGGAGGGCCAACTTCAGTCGTCCTGCTGCTGCTGCCGCCGCCGCCGCCCGCATCACTTCTCGTCGGATAGTGGACCCTGTGTGTTGGCTGCAGCCAAGGATCACACACTGGAGCTCCTAGAAGGGCGCAGGCAGAAACGGTGCCGGGTGTGCCATATGAATGGCAGAAGGAGAGACACCCGGTTCTTCTGTCGCACCTGCAAAATAGCTCTTTGCAGGTTCAGGGAGTGTGGCCCCAAGTACCACAATGCAATCTTCTATTGGCGTGCGCCTGATCAACCGACAGTGGAGGGCGCACGGGACCGCTTCGTTTCCGGCCCATCAGCAGTAAGGGCGTGAGTCTCCCTCCTACACCTGTACCTCGTCATGTCCGAGAGGAAAAAACTGCAAGACTCTTCAATGGAGGAGGGAAAAACTAGAAACTAGTACGAAGAGTCAAGATTACGAGTGAGTATTCTGC
>NC_061095.1:30561043-30599449 GCF_015104395.2 Macrobrachium nipponense | reverse complement strand
GAACTGATGAGCAGAAGCATATAGGTCCCAATGGGCCATGACCTAGGCTAAGCAGGCCAGACGTCCTAACTAACCTAAACAAATATCAAATAAATAATTCAAATGAATAATAATGAAAGAAAGAAAACAATATAATAGGAGAAAAAATCCAGGAGTGTACGACTAACCCGAAGGCAAGTCTACCACTCAAAGCTAGTCGGGGGCCGATACTAAGAGCCGTGGGCTAGGGTCTGGATAGAAGGAGCCTACATAAGGTAAAAGACATGCATGCATGACAAACCCGTGTAGACCGTACCCTAAGTAAAGCGGTATAATTAAAATAGAGCGTACATAAATAAGGGGATGTTCTGGGTATGGGTGACCAAGAACGAACCCACCACGAGGCAGAACCATGCTGCCCCATGCTCCGACCTAGAGTTCGTATTTATACCTAAAAAACGGCAAATACGGGCTCATCCGGGCCGGAAAAAACCAACTAAACAATAAATACTGAGTACTTAACTTAGCTGCTGCGATGGCTGCACGCTCCATGGTAAATAAAATCCAACGAAAGGCACAAAAAACACAGAGAGAAAAAATGGCACGTGCGAATCGTGTGCGCTAACTGAAAGGATGGCCACCAGAGGCGCAGCAGTCGGCAGCATGGGATGGAGTAGTAGTAGTACTTGCTGCCCACTCTGTGGGTCGGCTCCCTCTTGGAGGGGATTTTGTAGTGGGAGATTTCTATTGGCATTTGGCTCGTGTAGTGGTCTCACTCGCCATAGTGTTTCATACCGACACCCTCTTGGAGGGTGAGCGAGTCAGTTTATACTGACCTTTTTCTTTATTTATTTATTCTCTGTATGTGTTTAGTACATTTACCCTAGAAATAATAGATTAAAGGATATTTCGCGCAGCGACACGAGCTGAGCCCAGAAAATAGATTCTAAGAGGCATTTTAAAAATAGAAATAAAAATTTCCAACGCAGATTCTTTCCATGCTAAATGCTCTTCATGAATTGAATTAAAACAAGAAAACATCATTCAGATCTTTAAACAAATACAAATAAGTGAAAATCATTGGTTTTTCAAAAAACTTTAAATTTTCTTATTACCCATCAGTAATTCTAGATTTTTTGTTTGTGATACATCAGACACAAGTGTATTACAAGTGGTTTTTTAAGTGGCTGAAACATAATGGGGGAGTAAGGAATATAATTCATATACTAACTCATATTCTTATACATAAGGTTCAAAAGTTGGCAAGGGTGAACATGGCCCAATACATCAACATCTTATTTCAATAAAGGTTTTAAGGTAACAGAAGCACTGCACTGATGGTGACTTCAGTATGGAGAAAGAGGTACTGTCTGTCAACTTTAATAATAAACTACTCTTTATAAAATAATAATCCTTGCTATCCGTTAAATAATATTTAGCACTGACCAATATGAATCATAAAGTTCAGTCTGTGGGAATCTGGGTGAACCATCAACTCTATGATGAATTTTGATGCAATATGAAATATTCTGATTTTAAAATGCCAAGGGCAGCTGAAATTATGTAAGAACTTATTTCTCTTTATATCCACTGCTTTTCATCTGGCTGGTCACCTCAAAAGCATTTTCAGTGGCTTGTACTATTATGAAAGCATAACATAGTCTGCCTGTTTTATCAACCACCACCACTTAACAGTGGCTTAATTGTACAATCAACTAGAAAAGAAAATAAATTCCACCTAGCTAGGGGTATATGTGAGGTCCAAATTACCTTTGGTAGGAGTTTAGTCCTTCCCTCTATGTCTGATTTTCCATACACAGCTTTCAAATTTATACTGAGAAATTTAGCGATTTTGCACTTACTAATCATTTTATACCTTTTCTTCCATAAGTATTATATTTTCTCAGTACTATTTATTTATTTGTAGTTTATGTATACAGTGGCCTTTTGTTTGTCTGTTTTCACAATATCTAGAACTTCACATATCCATATAGTTGACTCCTGGTATTTGCAGGGGTTAGGGACCATAACCACTTGTTAAAAAATACATTTTTATAATAAAATAAGTTTTAATTATATGTACTTACCCAATAAGTAATTACATAGCTAAGAGTTTCACTCACCCAGCAGTTAATTTCCGAAATGTGTGGATTGCACTAATTTTCTGTTCTGTTTTTGTTGGGCAACAATGACCCCACTCACTTTCGGGGTGAGAGAGAAACCACTTAGCAAAGAGCTCAGTTTGCTTCATGTCTTTAAAAAGAAAAGACCATGCTAGGGATTGGAGGGTGGGCTCTAATTAAAGAATTACTATATAAGTATAATTAAAACTATTTTATTATAAAAATGTCATTTCTGGGCTCAGCCCGTGTCACTACGTGAAATGTCCCTTTAGCACACATTTCTAAGGTAAATTATTGCTAACATACCAGAGAAAAAAGCTAATATGGAAATGCCAGAATATGCTGGCTCCCTCACCTTATTTAAAGGTGTCGGTATGGTTTCTGGGGCGAGTGAAACCACTACCATAGGTCCTTTGCCATTTAGATTCATCCTCCTTCAAAATCCCTCTACTAGAGAGGAGCCGACCTAAAGCCCACTCCTCGCTGCCGTTATGGCTAGCGCCTCTGACGTCATTCCTTTCGTTAGGATGATCCACACCGCACATATTTTTCTGCTCTGTGTTGTGTTCGTTCTGGAATTTCTTAATCGTCATCATGCAATGTCAAGATTCATCTGCATCCAAGTAAGTACTACTATTAATGTTTTATAACATTTTAGACTACCATGGGCCCGTTTAACCGTTTTATTTAGGTTGTTTATGGACGGCGTCCCAGACGGCTTTGTTCCCGAGCCACCTTGTGCGGCTCGTTCCCACGTGTTCCATTGTTTCGTGCTACACTCGGTCTTCTATACCGTTTGTGCTCGAATTATTTAGCAGTACATTATTATTCTATTAATGATGCATTATTGACGTGAAATTTATGCGATTTATGTATTTTATCACACGGAGGGTTGCTTACGAGTTCACTCTAAGCTCGTAGCCTACGTTGTTTCCTTCAGCTCAGAGTTCATGCATGCATGTTCTTTTAGTTGTCAGGTCTCTATGATAGGCTCCCTAAAGGACTCTGGTCCTTTCTCTCATGTCCTGAGCTACCCTGGTCACCGCCCTACGTTTCTATGCATCAGCATAGGCCAGCTGCTATGAGTTGCTAAGATCACCCTTCCTTCTCGGTTGGTCCGATCCAGCTTCTCCAGGACTCTTCTTTCTCTTCTCCATCATATTTCTTTCTTCTCCCCCATGTTTTGTTAGGATGTTATTGGTATTCATGCTTTTCGAGACGGTTCTGGCTGGCCTAGGCCACCTCCGATCACATGGCCTTTCTCACCGCATGGCTTATCCCACGGCCGAGAAGGTTCCAGGCAACCGCTATGAGCCACCCAGCGTCGGTCCCCCATGCTTATTTCCCCCCTCCAGGGGAGAGAAATGCTCGTTCACGTTGTCCCAGGCAACCGATCCGAGCTCCCTCCCTTCCTCCCCCCCACGCGGGGGGATACAGGAGCTAGATGGAGGACACTCGACGCCGGCTCGGCTCCATACCGCTCTCCCCATAGGGTACCAGGGGGACCCCTGCCTGGCCGAGTCTCGGTTGGCCACCAGGCTTGGTTACGCTCGGCTCTCCTCGGCTCTCAGGCCGCGCTCCCCTACCCCAAGTCACCACCCTCCCGCTCCGGCGGATCAGGGTTTCGGCATAGCCAGGTCCCAGGAACAGTGACTTTGGGCGAGCTCCGGCAGCATTTCAATATATCTTATGCATATTTATGTTTATTCTTAACATCCATTATTTTAGTTTAAGTTGGCGGAGACCCCGCTACCCATCCGGGTTTCACCACCCACTTATTCTAATTTTAAGTTTTTACGGCGGGGTTGTCTACCCTGCCACTCTTTATTAGTCCCCTCCTGCTCCTCACCCGCCGTCCCAGTACTCCTCGCTCCGGCATAAAGGCTAGGTGTTACTCCTGTTTCAGTGATCTTTTGTCCTCCGGCAACGCCGGAAACACACTGATTCAAGTTGTTTTACCGACCCTGTCGGACACTCACCATGTTACACGGCAGAAGAGCAGGTAGGGACTAATCCTTAATATTATCTGTCAACTCCGGTGCATCCCAGTGTTATGATATACAGTAGTACCTCAAGATACGAAAGGCTCAACTTACGAAAAACTCGAGATACGAAAGCTAACACGAAAAATTTTACTGCTCTACATACGAAAAGTTTTCAAGATACGAAAGGTTTCTGAAAGTCTGAGATTCGCCCCATAACAATTTTGAAACTCGCACCGCACGCCGCCATCTTAGTTATAGTAGACTCGCCACCATCCTCCTGCTCTCCCATTGGTTCCTGATGCTAGCCAAGCCATGAGATCCTTCTCTCTAATTGGACAGCATCCCTCCCATCATGCATCTTCTATACGTACGTGTTGGCGTGCCTTAGCTCGGCCACTCACGCACCCGAAACTTTACCGTACGCAATCGGCATTCGTTCGGTCCAACGATTTCGTTTATTAACATAAATTCGTTAGTGATTTCGTTGTAGTACATATTATCGTGTTGTGCGAAGACTGTATTGTGTAACTTTACGTAAATTAACGTACAAGATTAACGTAGTCATGGGTCCCAAGAAAGTTGAAATTCACAGAAAGAAGCGCATGCTGTCTTTGGAGACAAAGATGGAGATCATAAAGAAGTATGAAGCTGGTATGCGATTGAGTGTGATCGGAAAGGAATATGGCCGTAATCCGTCGACAATAGGCACCATCCTTAAACAGAAGGATGCCATCAAAGCAACTACACCGTCAAAGTGCATCACTATTTTGTCCAGCAAGAGGAGCCATGTGCACGACGAGATGGAACGGCTGCTCCTCGTCTGGATAAAAGACAAAGAAATCGCTGGCGATACAGTAACGGAGACGGCAATCGCTCACAAGGCCAGTGCTGTTTTCGGCGATTTGATTGCGCAGGCGGAAGATGACGGAGGGGAAGGGACTTCAACGCCAACCCCAGAGTTCAAGGCTTCGCATGGCTGGTTCGAGAAATTCCGTAAACGGACTGGCATCCATTCGGTGGTGCGTCATGGGGAGGCTGCCAGCTCGGACACGAAAGCGGCCGAAGCCTTTAAAAAGACGTTCAACGAGATGATGACCAAGGAAGGCTACAGTTCTCAGCAAGTCTTCAACTGTGATGAGACTGGCCATTTTGGAAAAAAATGCCTCGTCGGACATACATCACGGAGGAAGAGAAGAAGCTACCCGGGCATAAGCCTATGAAAGACAGGCTTACGCTCGCACTTTGTTCGAACGCCGGTGGGGATTGCAAGGTGAAGCCCCTACTGGTGTATCACTCCGAGACTCCTCGAGCCTTCAAGGCCCACAAAGTGTTGAAGGAGAAGCTTCCAGTGATGTGGAGGGCTAATGCAAAAGCCTGGGTAACGAGGCTTTTGTTCACCGAGTGGGTAAATCTGTGTTTCGGCCCGACTGTGAGGAGTATTTTGGAAGAGAAGCGCCTCCCCCTGAAATGTCTGCTGGTGTTGGACAATGCCCCTCCCCACCCTCCTGGCCTCAAGGAAGATATCCTAGCGGAGTATTCCTTCGTTAAGATTCTTTTTCTTCCGCCCAGCAAGTGATAGCGAACTTTAAGAAGCTGTATACGAAACATCTTTTCAAAAGATGTTTCGTCATCACCGATACCACAAACCTCACCTTGCGTGAATTTTGGAAGGAGCATTTCGACATCGTCATTTGCATCCGACTCATCGACCAAGCTTGGCAGGAGGTTTTGAGGCGAACCTTGAATTCCTCGTGGAGGAAACTCTGGCCTGATGCTGTATCCGCCCGAGACTTCGAGGGATTCGACGTGGGCGAAGCTGGTGCTGCTGAGTCCGAAACAGTTGACGATCCCAAAACTGTTTCCCAACCAGATCTTGACAAGATCGTTGCACTCAGCAAGTCCATGGGGCTGGTCGTCGACGAGGACGACATCAACGACCTTCTCAAGGAGCACCAAGAGGAGCTTACGACAGATGACCTGAAGGAGTTGGAGGCCATGCAACATAACGTCGTTCAAGAGGAGTTCTCTAGCAGCGGCGATGAAGAGGAGGAGGAGCCTATGACAACGGCAGAAATTAAGGATGTCTTAGCCACTTTTCATAAAGTGCAATCGTTTATCGAAAAAAGACACCCCGAAAAGGCTCACACAGGTCGTATGCTTGCGCAGTTCGATGACGTTTGCCTGAGTCGTTTCAGGAACATTTGTGAAAAGTAGGCAGAAGCAATCTTCCTTGGATCGTTATTTTTTAAGGAGGCCTTCAGCATTAGCAGGAGTAAGCAAAAAGGAAGAACCAAGTGATAAAAAACAGAAAGTTGAAAGCAAAAAGGAAGAACCAAGTGATGAAAAACAGAACGTTGAAAGTGGTGATGAAGTTGAAATTCTGTAAAAAAAAAAAAAAAAATAAAAAAAAAATAATAAAATATTTTTAGATTTTGTAAGTTAAGTGTTACAGTTTTGTTAAGTGTTTCGTAAATTTTAGTTTTATAGTTTTCCTTAAATTTTTTATGTGTTTTCAAAAGTTAAGTGTACGTACGTACGTACGTTATCTGCCATTTGTCCTCCTCCTCCTCTGCCGCCACTTTCGGAGATAGCCTCACTCGAAAGGTAAGCTTCCACATTTTACGTTACAGTAATAATATTTCTTGTACACTAATATACACTTTATTTACAGATTTTGCATTTTTAGTCTTAATTTAGGTATTGAATGGTCCAAATTGTTGTAGTATTTCATTGTTTATAGGTCAATTTAGCTTTATTATGAAATTTAATGGGGTGTTTTTGGAGGGCTTGGATCGGATTAGCCATTTTACATGTAAAATGTGTTCCAAGATAAGAAAAACTCATTATACGAAGGCGCCGCCTCGAAATGGATTAATTTCGTATCTCGAGGTACCACCGTATCACATCACGGACTTAGTCCAGGATGTTAGTGTTGATATTCATGTATCATTCCACTTAGAAGTCACCCACTGTATGGAGTCGGGCTGTAATGCCGTGCTGCAAGACCCCTGTGGGCACGAGGTTTGCCGGACCCACGCGATCCGGTACAACGAGTCGTTGGTTTGGCACCATGAGAGCTGCACGATCTGCTATGAGTTCATGGATCAGGTCTCCTCCGGGGTAAGTAAGGTTCCGGATACCAAACCTTGACATATTCACTTCAACGACCAATATGATTCATGACATATCAATCAGCATATATTATAAGTTAATCTTAAGTAGCCTTAAGTATTAATACTAACCCTCTCTTTCAGGGTGCCCAAGCGATTCGGGACTCCGCTTTGTCCACCTTGAAGGCCTGGGTTGGTGGGTTTGGACGGAATGTCACCAAGGGCCAACCCTACATTCTGTCTAAGGAGATGGCCACCCTCATCTTCCGGCGGAAAGAGCACCTCCTATGTGGACCCGGAGGCGGCGGCTCCTCTGATTGCCACCATTCAAGAGCAAGTTGCACTAGCCTCGGAGGAACCAGCGAATCAAGAGGTCCTGCAGGAAGTAGCAGCACTCGACATCAACCTCAAGCCCATGGCGGTAGACGGCACAGGTAGGGATGTAAGTGAGGCATGTTTAGTAGGGGCTCAAGGTCTCCCCTTGAGCCCAACTAGAGCTTCTTCCCCTACTTCATCTACTTCTTTCCAGGGATTCACCGGGGATGGGCAATTGGTCAGACCGAAGTTCGCCCTGGCGATCCCTAAAGTCAAAGGTAAGCGTGACTTTAAATCGCTTCAAAAGACACTGTCCAAGAAGTCAATTTCTAGCGTCGCCCATAAACCTTCGGCTCACCATCCCGGAGTGGACAAGACTAAAATGACTTCGTACTTGAAGGGTTCCAAGTCCAAGTCTTCTAGGGATAAGGCTCAGCTCTTCTCCGACCCTGAGCCTTCAACTTATAAAGGAACCCGGCCTAGGACTCCAAAAGAAAAGGTGGAACCTTCACCTTTCGACCCGGACACCTTCTCTGCAAATATCTCGGCCAATATTATGCAGCAGATGGGTAGTCTGGTCGGGAACTTAGTACAGAATAAGTTCCAAGAGATGTTTACCCAGATCTCGTCTTCTTTGGAGGAGTCAGGCCAGTCAATCCGTGCCATCTCGGAGAGACTAGTCACTCAGGAGAACCTCATTGCAGGTCTCCGAGAAAATCCTGCAACCGGTCTTGCACAGCCTGGCATGGTAGCTCAAACCATGCCGGACTCACGTACCCTCCCTACCTTTACGGCAAGCAACCCCTGGAGGATTGCTTCCCACACTCCCTTCGTAGACGGGATGCTGACGTTGGAGGGCTGTGGAACTCGAAGGCTTGAGGACTTCGAGTTCCATCCAGAAGGTTTACAGGCCCCCTTCATCGGCTATGCCCGCCTTACGGAAGCGGCGATGAGGAGAGAAGATAAGATCCCGAAGGAGACAGTCATCCTTTCTCGGGATCAAGCTCAACGTGAATGGCTAAGGAACCTGGGGGAGTGGCAATGCAACAACACCAGGGTCCAAGCCTTTAAAAGTGCCTTCACGATCTTCACTGTGGACGCGGAGACCCCCATCCCATTCACATCGAAGGTAGCAGAGCTCACCTTACAGGCCGCGATGAAAGATGAGCCAATGCCTCAGCTCCAGGAGACGGAACCAACATCCCTCCTGCTCCCTGGAACAGACGATCTATGGTTAGATCTCCCGGCCACCTTTTCGGTCGGAAAACTTAAACCAGACTGTGCCATCTCTCAGTTTAGCGAGAGATTACCCAGGCTTTTGGACAGCCTCATCCAGGCCGAATTTGACGCCAGGATGAGATTGTGCAGATCCCTCAATACTCTAGTTATGACGGAGGTATCGGCTCTGATCTACGGAGAAGAGCCGCTATTCAAAATCATAGTGAAGTCACAATTGTATACAATGCAATGTGACTTATATGATTTCGTCATAGCTAGACGGAATTGTCGGAAACATGTCCTGGCAGAGGCCACCATCCGACATGAGCCTAATAAACTCTTAGCCTCATGCATTTGGGGCGCTGATCTCTTCCCAGCCTCAGTAGTGAACGAAGTTCACTGCGAGGCAACTAGGTTTAACCAGAGCCTAAGGGTTCACTGGGGATTGATCAGCAAACGAAAGTCGGACTCGGCCGCATCAAGTCAGAAAAAGAAGAAGCCTAGGAAATTCCAGCCTTTCCAGGCTCCCCAGCAACAGACAGTGATGCAGGCGGTTCCGGTATCACAAGTACCGCAACCGTCCACCTCCAAGGCGCAGCCACAACAACAGTTTGTGTTGCTGGTGCAACCTCAGCACGCACAAGCTTCGACCTCCTACGCTGCTCCCCGGCTTTCAACCCAGTATTTGAAAGCCAATCCTTTCAGCCATTCAACAGGTTTGGCAGGGGTAGCAGAGCTAGAGGTGCCTTCCGCCAAAGAGGCGGCGGAAGAGCATCTAACCGAGGTAAGAACTTACGAAGAGGACGCGGGACACGTCCTTCCCCGAGCCAGTGGGAATCCTCAGGTAGGAGGGAGACTGTTCCTCTTTCGTCACAGATGGAGGTTCAGCAAATGGGCCCAGAGTATTGTGTCCAAAGGTCTAGGCTGGAGCTGGATCAAAGATCCTCCTCCATCCAAAACCTTCCATCAACAACCAACAGCGGAATTGATAGAGTACGTTCAAGAACTCCTTCAGAAAGGAGTAGTGTCAAGAGTCAAGCATTTAAAATTTCAAGGTCGCTTGTTCAGCGTGCCAAAGAAAGGCTCAAACAAAAGAAGAATAATTCTAGACTTGTCCCGTCTAAACTTATTCATTCGTTGCGACAAGTCCAGAATGCTGACCATCTCGCAGGTGTGGACCTTACTACCCCGTGGGGCCGTCACCACCTCTATAGATCTTACAGACGCATACTATCATGTTCCAGTGGCAAGACACTTCCACCCGTTCCTAGGCCTCAGACTAGGGAACCAAGCATTCTCCTTCAAGGTAATGCCTTTCGGGCTCAATGTAGCCCCCAGAATATTTACAAAACTGGCGGAGACAGTCGTTCAAGAACTCAGGTCTCAAGGAATAATGCTAGTAGCTTATCTGGACGATTGGCTCGTTCGGGCCACAAGCATCGAGGAATGCCACAAAGCAACGGTCAAAGTAATCCAGTTTCTGGAACACCTAGGGTTCAAGATAAACAAAACCAAGTCCTGGCTAACACAGGAGTCTCGCTTTCAGTGGTTAGGCATTCAATGGGACTTGAACTCCCACACTCTATCAATTCCGTCGTTGAAGAAGAAAGAAATAGCCAAGGCAACCAGACAATTTTTCAAGTGCAAACAGACGTCCCAGAGGAACCAGGAAAGGATCCTAGGCTCTCTCCAATTCGCTTCGATAACAGACGTTCTGTTAAAAGCAAAACTGAAGACATAAACCGCATCTGGCGCTCAACAGCAAACAACAGATCCCGAGACAAACTAGCCACTGTCCCGGCAATCTTACGGAAACGACTCCGCCCCTGGACGGAGGTCAAGAATTTGTCGAAGACAATTCCGCTCCAGTTCCCTCCGCTGGCACTAGTTATCCACACAGATGCGTCGCTAACCAGCTGGGGAGGATACTCTCAGTACAAAAAGGTACAGGGAACCTGGTCCCTTCCATTCCGCCAGCTTCATATCAATGTACTGGAAGCTATGGCAGTGTTCCTCACCCTGAAAAAGCTTCATCCAGCCAAGAAATCTCATATCAAACTGGTGATAGACAGTGCAGTGGTAGTATACTGCATCAACAGGGGAGGCTCCAAGTCGAGCCATGTGAACCATGTCATGATAGCCATATTTTCATTGGCAGCCAAGAACAAATGGCACCTGTCCACCACCCATCTAGCGGGAGTAAGGAACGTAGTAGCGGATGCGTTATCTCGTTCAGTCCCCCTGGAGTCAGAGTGGTCCCTGGACAAACAGTCATTCAACTGGGTCTGCCAACAAGTCCCAGGGCTTCAGGTGGATCTCTTCGCCACAGAAACGAATCACAAACTCCCTTGTTATGTGGCTCCCAACCTGGACCCTCTGGCTTATGCCACAGATGCCATGGCTATAGATTGGAATCAGTGGAAGAAAATTTACATCTTTCCTCCAGTGAATCTTCTCTTGAAGATTCTGAACAAACTCAGGACATTCAAGGGACACATTGCTCTAATAGCCCCCAATTGGCCCAAGAGCAATTGGTTCCCACTACTACTGGAATTGGGACTCCGACCTCAACGGATTCCCAATCCCAGGCTATCACAACTAGTACAAACGAAGACTCTGTAAGCTTCCTCAGGGATTCAAAAAACCCTAACTTTATGGATTTCATGAAGTTTGCGGCAAAAAGGGATGCCAATATCGACCCTAAGAATATCCTATTCTTAGAATCGGATAAACGGGAATCAACCCTAGTCAGCATGACTCAGCAGTTAAAAAACTGACTGTATTCCTGAGGAATTCTGAAACACAAACCATGACAACCAATCTGGCCATATCCTTTTTTAGGACACTGTTTGAAAAAGGTTTAGCAGCGAGTACTATTACTACTACTAAATCTGCACTCAAGAAAATCTTCCAGTTTGGATTCAAAATAGACCTAACAGACTATTATTTTTCATCTATCCCCAAGGCCTGCGCTAGACTCAGGCCATCAGAGAGACCCAAGTCTGTGTCATGGTTCTTAAATGATGTTCTCAAACTAGCCTCAGACACTGATAATGAATCATGTGACTTTTTACCCCTCCTGAGGAAAACATTATTCCTTTTAAGTCTAGCTTCAGCAGCCAGGGTATCTGAACTGTCGGCTCTATCTAGAGACTCTGGTCATATAGTTTCTCCCTTCAGGAGAAGTATTACTTCCTCCAGATTGTCAATTTCTACCTAAAAATGAGGACCCACTAGATAGGTGGGCCCCGTGGAAAATTCTCCCACTTCCACAGGACCCATCTTTATGTCCAGTTACTGCCCTAAGAGCATACCTAAATAGGACGGCCCTAAGATCTTCAGGCCCTTTATTTATGAGGGAAAAAGGTTGCACTATTTCCTTAAAAGGAATTAGACAACAAATATTACATTTCATTAAACAAGCCAACCCACAGTCCTTCCCTCGGGTACATGACATTAGGGCAGTGGCTACCTCTATTAACTATTTTCAGCATATGAATTTTGATGATCTGAAGAAGTATACAGGCTGGATATCTCTGACAGTGCTCAAACGCCATTATCTTAAGTCCTTAGAAGCACTTAAATTTCCAGCAGTGGCAGCGGGAAACAGTTTCTCCTGACACTGCTTGAATAGTAGTAAGTAGTTTAATCTAGATCTCTCCTTTCTACCTGCCTCACTGACATTCTTATCGTGGCTCTGCCACCATGTAGCCTTTGTTGTACCTTGGATGCCACATGTTGTACATATTTGTGATGTTTCCTTGTATTTTGATCTTAGGATTAATCACACCTTAATTCAATATTGTATGTAATTTTAAGGTTAACCATTTTGTACTGTATTTACTCTTAAGGTTTCTGTTACCCTTGTTACCCAGTTCGTAACTTTACTCTTAGATTATACCAATTAACCTTAACTGTTTTTTATTCTTTCTTACAATATTCTCTGTGTACTCCATTGTTCCAAGCTTATGTGGCCTTTTCTCTGGTACTATTTCACGTAGCGACACGGGCTGAGCCCAGAAAAGGGATTTTGACGAAGGAAAAATCTATTTCTGGGCAAGGGCCCGTGTCGCCCAGGGAAATGTCCCTTTAGCACACATCTCTAAGGTAAATTATTGCTAACATACCAGAGAAAAAAGCTAATATGGAAATGCCAGAATATTCTGGCTCGCTCACCTTATTTAAAGGTGTCGGTATGGTTTCTGGGGCGAGTGAAACCACTACCATAGGTCCTTTGCCATTTAGATTCATCCTCCTTCAAAATCCCTCTACTAGAGAGGAGCCGACCTAAGGCCCACTCCTTGCTACCGTTACGGCTAGCGCCTCTGACGTCATACCTGCAGTTAGCACCCAAGCTTGGGCCAAAAAGGGGGGGTACAAGAGAAGGGTGGGATTTCACTGGGCGACACGGGCCCTTGCCCAGAAATAGATTTTTCCTTCGTCAAAATCCCTTTTATACCCTTTTTCTGGCATTCTATCATTGCCGCCATATTTTCCAATGACCCTTAGTAGCAGTGATGCTAGCAGTAAAAACTTTTTCAACCCAAAAAAAAGACACAACAGACATACACAAGAATGTGTTTGCATACTCTGCCAATAACCAGCGTTGATACATCTTATCTAAAACATTTGGCAGATTTTAAATGATTTCAAGCATACATATTTTGACATTTTTAATGTAAATTTGCCATTTTTTTTACCAATTTACTTATGTAAAGTTGCATAAACCAATGCATATTTCCTTTAAATTTTGAATACTGCATGTTTATTTGAATCATATTTTTATCATATAAAAGCATGCATGTTTATCAATAATGTTGAATATTTTTAGCATATAACACCATGAAATAAAAAATACCAGAAAATGTAATGCAAAAGCTTTGTAAGTCTGATTACATCATTAGAATATACAACAAAGAATATTCCTGATGCCTGGTACCTCATTTCCTTGTGAATTTAACACAAATAACCCAACAAAAATATCATAAATGGTTTAAAGGGACATAAAAAATGTATTCACTAATACAGGCATAAAATGCATGGATTTACATCCTTTTTAAGTCATACTTACCAATCAGCCTCTCCATTAACGAAAGTGCCAAGCCCTTTGCAGCAGCTTCTTGGGAAAGAATTGTTGGGGGTAACTGACAGTGATCACCAGCTAAAATCACTTTGGGAGCTCTTAATATTGATGGGTAACATGATGCTTCAATTGCCTGGAAAAATAATTATCACTGAGTTTTTCTTGCTCTCAGTAATTAGAGATAGTATCTTCTGGAAAAAAAACTCAAACTGTAATGATTTTTATTTATTTATGGAGGAGAACAAGGAGGGGAAGGTGGGTTGGGAGAGAAAGACGGACTAGGGGAGGAAGCCAGATAAGAAATAGCTAGCTTACGCTCTACCTTCTCAGCCTATGCAATTCCATTTTCTTCCTACAACTTCCTTTTTCTTTATCACTACATTACACAATTCCCTAAATACCTCACACCTTACATTAAGGTCACACACTCACACTCCTGACTTGTACATCAGACAAAAAAAGTTTGCCTGACTATTTCTACCACATACATCCAGTTTTTGTAAAAGTTGTTGTAGCAGAACATAATGTGTTTTCTGCTTCCAATGCAACTATGCAAAATGGGTCACTATACCATGAAGCCGCACAAAAGCCAAAATCTTGAAAGCCTAGCAGAACTAATCGCTACAATGACAAGAATTCAGACAAGAAATAACACATTTCATAACCACCTGGTATAGATCAGGTGGACTAAACAAAGTCAATCAGGGTTAGCCAAGTGTTCATCTTTTTTTGAATGCTGAGTGCACTGACCAGCACAAAATTAAAGTTACCTTTCATAGTAATAAGCTATGTATGACAACTTAAGTTAACTTTAAAAGTAATAAGTTATATATGACAATTAACCCTCATTGCAGTGAATACAAATAAATAAAAATGGAAGGACATTTCCAGTAAGCACATCCTCTTCAAAGGTGTTAAGCAGTTCTGATGCCTTGAATTGGCCCTGCATTAGAGCATTACCACTTTCATAATTTCCTTACTTCTTACATTAGTATTTGCAACTGTCCAGTGACTAAACAAATTGCAATAACCAGGAGTGGCTGGTTTCACATCTAACCTTTGCACATTTAACTTTTGAGAAACATCTAATGAAAGTTTCAGAAAATCCTGCACAAGAGTTAGGTACTGTTTGTAAGGCCTCACTTATTTATAACATTGATGAAACCAATGCAACCTGTTTTAGGTCGCTTGTACTTCCTTTACTAGAAAACTGTTCTCCAGTGTGGATGTCTGCTTCTGCCATAGATTTATCTCTTTTTTTATTATGTCATGGCGATAAGTTTCTGTTTCCTAATAGTGGCAGTTATGACTTGGACAATCAACGGATGGTCTCTTGTTTGTCACTTTCTCATAACTTGTATTTCAATAGAGATCTTTCACATTCACAATTGATCCCCAATCCCCTTTACCTGCCTAGAGTAACTAGATTCACTGAACATAGCACCAATATGCAGTCAACCAACGTGTCTCACTGTTGAACTTCTCAGTTCAGAGGCCCTTTATTCCTCAAACCATTAGACTGCAGAACAGCCTCCCAAAGGATGTCATGAAATTGGAACTTCAGAGTTCAAGCGAAGAAGCAATGAATTACTACCCTAATATTATTCTCCTTGCACTAACTCATTTTTATCTATTTATTAATTTAATAACCTATTTTTTTCTTTTTTAATAAGTGAATCTTTTCTTTTCTTTATGTATGTCCCTTTACCTACTCTTACTTCTTCCTAATGAACACCATACTCTTTGGAAGTTTGAATTTCAGGTCAATGGCTCCTGTGGGCTTGTTCCATATGAATAGTTTCATCTTTTGAATAATCAATAATAATAATAATAAATAATAATAATAATCAATAATAATAATAATAATAATAATAATAATAATAATTTAATAATAATAATAATAATAATAATAATAATATGTGGCGCCGTGGAGGAGTGGGTTAGGTCGTCAATAGACTTAAGTCAAGTTAAGCAACATTGGGGCTGGTCAGTCGTTGGATGGGTGACCGCTCTCCTCGGCGTTGATTCCTTGGGAAAGGATCTTTACCATAATTTCCTCAGTCTACTCAGCTGTAAATGAGTACCTATCCCTGATGGGGTAGGGTCCAGCTATGGGTTAAATAGCAAAACTCAGCAATGATGGAAAGAAATGATGGAATAAACGACAACGACGTAAATGGAACCTCTGGCAACAGAGGAGCTTCGTCCGGCAACCAGGTATTCAACCCAATTGTAGGGGAAGACGGTCAGGTACTTGGAGGTCGTCATCCAGCAACTGATCACCACAACGACAGTAATGAACAAGCCTGAGATTGGAGTACAGAGGCAAAAAGGAAGAAATGGACAAGAGAAGAAAATAAGGGAAAATATGGAGATGCTACATCAGAAGCAACCCGACGGAGAGAGGATATAGAAGAAGATTGGTCAACATCTGGAATGAGAGGAATAAACACCCCCCAAACAGAGCAGAGCTGGCAGACCAAGTAAGGAACATAAAGAAAAAGAACTGGCTCTCCCCAACAGAAAGAGAAGAACTGGAAAGGGAAATGTCACGACAACGAATTACACGAAGCACGAACTGAGAGACGATGCCACAGAAGACGACAGGGAGGATGAGGTATCAAACAACGACACACGAAGAAACACGACGAAGTAACAGAGAGGACGGAATGGGTAGAAAAGATTAGACAATGGATGGAGCCAGATACAGAGAGAACAGATCCCCTCCATGAAAGCCTACCACACCAAGAATTAGGGAGAAAACAAGTGAGGTCAATGAAATAATGGGCCTAATACACACCACCAGTATCACAGAAACAAATAACTTGACATATGCAGGAGCAAGATTAGTAGCAGAACTGATGGGGATTCGAACACAAAACACCACCGTCACAACCAACCCAACAGAAACCAAAACAGCAACCTCCTTGGAAAAGGCGCCTGGAAAAGCAAATCATGGTGATGAGATCTGACTTGAGTAAACTGAAAGAGATGGCAGAGAAAAGGCTAAGAAGCAAGAAAAACAAGGGAGGAACTCAACGAGAAATACAAAGTACAAGAGAGGGGACTAAAATACACAATAGAAGATGTAAAACAGAGGCTTAAGGCCAAAGCACACAAGATCCCAACGGTACATGAACAGGAATAAGGGATACCAACAGAACAAACTATTGCGAACCAATCCAGAAAAAGGCACTAATACAGCCAAACTAAGAGGGAAGACAACCACCCAGAAAAGTTCCTGAAGCCGAATCAAGTAAGAGACTCTGGAAAACATATGGAGCAATCCGGTATCACACAACAAACATGCAACATGGCTCCAGGAAGTCAAGGAAGAAGAAACAGGGAGAATAAAACAAAGATTCACAGACATCACGACAGACACAGTCAACAGACACCACTAAAGAAAATGCCAAACTGGAAAGCCCCAGGTCCCCCGATGAAGTCCATGGATACTGGCTCAAAAACTTCAAGGCCTACACCCACGAATAGCAGAACAACTCCAGCATTGTATCTCAAATCACCAAGCACCCAAATGGATGACCACAGGAAGAACATCCTTAGTACAAAAAGACAAGAGTAAGGGAAATATAAGCCAGTAACTACAGGCCTATCACCTGCCTACCAATAATGTGGAAGTTACTAACAGGTATCATCAGTGAAAGGCTATACAACTACCTAGAGGAGACAAACACCATCCCCCACCAACAGAAAGGCTGCAGAAGGAAGTGTAGGGGCACAAAAGACCAGCTCCTGATAGACAAAATGGTAATGAAGAACAGTAGGAGAAGGAAAACCAACCTAAGCATGGCATGGATAACCTATAAGAAAGCCTTCGACATGATACCACACACATGGCTAATAGAATGCCTGAAAATATATGGGCAGAGGAAAATACCATCAGCTTCCTCAAAAATACAATGCGCAACTGAAATACAATACTTACAAGCTCTGGAAAAAGACTAGCAGAGGTTAATATCAGGAGAGGGATCTTCCAGGGCGACTCACTGTCCCCACTACTCTTCGTAGTAGCCATGATTCCCATGACAAAAGTACTACAGAAGATGGATGCCGGTACCAACTCAAGAAAAGAGGCAACAAAATCAACCATCTGATGTTCATGGACGACATCAAGCTGTATGGTAAGAGCATCAAGGAAATAGATACCCTAATCCAGACTGTAAGGATTGTATCTGGGGACATCAGGATGGAGTTTGGAATAGAAAAATGCGCCTTAGTCAACATACAAAAAGGCAAAGTAACGAGAACTGAAGGGATAAAAAAGCTACCAGATGGGGAGCAACATCAAACACATAGATGAGACAGGATACAAATACCTGGGAATAATGGAAGGAGGAGATATAAAACACCAAGAGATGAAGGACACGATCAGGAAAGAATATATGCAGAGACTTCAAGGCGATACTCAAGTCAAAACTCAACGCCGGAAATATGATAAAAGCCTAACACATGGGCAGTGCCAGTAATCAGATATAGCGCAGGAATAGTGGAATGGACGCAAGGCAGAACTCCGCAGCATAGATCAGAAAAACCAGGAAACATATGACAATACACAAAGCACTACAACCCAAGAGCAAATACGGACAGACTATACATAACACGAAAGGAAGGAGGGAGAGGACTACTAAGTATAGAGGACTGCGTCAACATCGAAAACAAAACACTGGGCAATATCTGAAAACCAGTGAAGACGAGTGGCTAAAGAGTGCATGGGAAGAAGGACTAATAAAAGTAGACGAAGACCCAGAAATATACAGAGACAGGAGAAAGACAGAAAGAACAGAGGACTGGCACAACAAACCAATGCATGGACAATACATGAGACAGACTAAAGAACTAGCCAGCGATGACAATTGGCAATGGCTACAGAGGGGAGAGCTAAAGAAGGAAACTGAAGGAATGATAACAGCGCACAAGATCAGGCCCTAAGAACCAGATATGGTTCAAAAGTATGATAGACGGAAATAACATCTCTCCCATATGTAGGAAGTGCAATACGAAAATTGAAACCATAAACCACATAGCAAGTGAATGCCCGGCACTTGCACAGAACCAGTACAAAAAGAGGCATGATTCTGTGGCAAAAGCCCTCCACTGGAGCCTGTGCAAGAAACATCAGCTACCTTGCAGTAATAAGTGGTTACGAGCACCAACCTGAAGGAGTGATAGAAAACGATCAGGCAAAGATCCTCTGGGACTATGGTATCAGAACGGATAGGGGGATACGTGCAAACAGACCAGACGTGACGTTGATTGACAAAGTCAAGAAGAAAGTATCACTCATTGATGTCGCAATACCATGGGACACCAGAGTTGAAGAGAAAGAGACAGAGAAAAAAAATGGATAAGTATCAAGATCTGAAAATAGAAATAAGAAGGATATGGGATATGCCAGTGGAAATCGTACCCATAATCATAGGAGCACTAGGCACGATCCCAAGATCCCTGAAAAGGAATCTGGAAAAACTAGAGGCTGAAGTAGCTCCGGGCCCTCATGCAGAAGAGTGTGATTCTAGAAACGGCACACATAGTAAGAAAAAGTGATGGACTCCTAAGGAGGCAGGATGCAACCCGGAACCCCACACTATAAATACCACCCAGTCGAATTGGAGGACTGTGATAAGAGCAAAAAAAAAAAAAAATAAAAAAAAAATAAAAAAAAAAAAAAATATAAATATAATAATAATAATAATATAAAAAAAGTGGTACGAGCACCAACCTGAAGGAGTGATAGAAAACGATCAGGCAAAGATCCTCTGGGACTATGGTATCAGAACAGATAGGGTGATACGTGCAAATAGACCAGATGTGACATTGATTGACAAAATCAAGAAGAAAGTATCATTCATTGATGTTGCAATACCATGGGACACCAGAGTTGAAGAGAAAGAAAGGGAAAAAATGGATAAGTATCAAGACCTGAAAATAGAAATAAGAAGGATATGGGATATGCCAGTGGAAATTGTACCAATAATTATAGGAACACTAGGCACGATCCCAAGATCCCTGAAAAGGAATCTGGAAAAACTAGAGGCTGAAGTAGCTCCAGGACTCATGCAGAAGCACTCCACCATTAGCACCTTCATCAGGAGGACCCTCTCACACTGCTCCTCCAGGAATGACACACAGTGAGCTGGAGCATGCTGGCCAGGTCCTTGTCAACAACAGACACACAAATCATGCTGTTGCTGAATCGATAATGAAGAATATGGAAGCCTGGTACCACCAGGAACCCCGCCCTGACATTCCAGAGCCCATCAAGCTTTTCTACAAGGGGCACTTCCACCAGAGGTACAAGGAGGACAAGCAAGCCCTCAAAAACATCATCAAGGAAAACGTCAGCCCCACCCACCCTGACAAAAAGATTAATCTTGTATAATATAATGAAGAAGACAAGCAGCCTGGTGATGAGAAACAACCCTTTGGCTCCCCTGCAGGATCCCTTGAAGATGACGAGTGTGGTCTACCGATACACATGCCCGATCTGAGGATGCCTCAGCAAATACATCAGTATGACCTCCATACATTTCTCCAAGTGAATCTCCTGTCACGCCCAAGAAGGATCCATATTTAAACCATACCAGGACTGCCTATAACAAGCAAATAAAAAGAAATTGTATTACCCCTAATATCAAGATCATAGACCAGACAATGGTTCCCCGACATCTGTGCCTCCTGGAAGCCCTCCATATAGGACTGGAGGAACCTAATTTAAACATCACTCAGGAAATGTTTCTTATCCCCACCGCTGCTGGAGAGCAGCGAACGACCCCCCAACAATGCCAGATAATCAGGAGCCCCCACAGGATGGCAGGACTCCCGCTACAGACGGAGCTCCTAACATCCATCCCCAGGCACACTACTATGCCATTCGCACGACAGAATCTCAGCAACCATCAATACAAGATCCCCAACATTGCCCAAGACCCGCACAGCCGATGAGAATTAAACTCTACGTCTGAACTGCTATAAATACTGTCACGTAGACTCTCTTGCTAGTCCTTCTACCAACTCATGTACAAGATGACCTGCAAGGAGAACGAAATGTCACGTGAACACCAGTTGTACCAGCATCAACACCAGCTGTAAACCAAAGACGACCCCGCCCTGGAATTGAACTACGCCTATGGAATAATGTACTAATGTATGAATATTAATTATAATACTGTATTCCTGTTATTACTCGTGTATTTACTATACAGGCAGTCCCTGGGTTATGACGGGTTCGGCTTACGATGTTCCGAGGTTAAGGCGCTTCTCAATTATATTCATCAGACATTATTTCCAGGGTTTCGACGCATGTTCCAGGGTTACGACGCCTATAACGCTCATCTAGCAGATGAAATATGACACCAAAAATGCAAAATAATAAATATTTGAAGGTTTTTTGATGAAAAATGCAATAAGAATGCAGTTTACATAGTTTTCAGAGCGCCCCAAGCATTAAAAGTAAGGTTTTCTTAGGATTTTTTACGATTTTCGGCTTACAACGCGTCTCAAGAACGGAAACCCCGTTGTAACCCGGGGACTGCCTGTACTGTATTTGTATACAGTATTGATGTGTCAATTGTCCTGACTTTAACATTCAGAGGCTACCATGCATTTCAGGACAATTAACTCAGACTAGCCTATTCACAATTCAAACCATAGGCTAATATAAAGGTACCTCATAGGCCGTGGCTAATATTCTAGGCCTATTCTTAGTTGAAACTGGTACTTAACGTCAGGGATGGTCGATTCTTCATTGCTGTAGTAAGAAATTGAGGGAACAGCTGGCTCCTGTGGTATTTTTAATATTTCTTCTTCACAGTGGGTGGATATATTGTAAAAGCAACTTATTCCTAGTTGTATTCCTTTCATAACAGTAGAACCAACACTGATTCTTACATCGGGCCCCTATACTGGTTCCCTTTTACAAGGGAGAAATACGTCATTTCAAATTAATATAACGGGAGTTACATTTGTTTCCCCTCAGCATTGCTGTACTCATCTCAAACAGAGCAATTTGAGCTTATGCAACTGCGCACTTGGTTACAGTTACGTACTTACGTACATACACTCGATCATAGACAACCTCAACTTCAAGTGGCTAACTTAACCCTCTAACGCCGATTGGACGTATTAAACGTCGAGATAAATTGTCTGTCGGGTACCAATTGGACGTATTAAACGTCGATAAAAAAAGTTTTTTTGAAAATTCGCGGAAAAATACTTATAGGCCTACCAGCCGAAAACTTTTGAATCACGCGCCTTGGGGGATGCTGGGAGCTCACGGATCAAGGCGTTGTTTTGTTTACAATCGTTATGCAGGCGCGCAAGCGCGAATTTCTTTCTTATCACACTAAGTAATATTCAATCATTTACCTTCATTTTGCAACAAATTGGACATCATTAGCACAATATTTCAATTTATGGTGAATTTATGAAAAAAACTTTTTCCTTATGTCCGCGCGGTAACTCTTCCGATAAATTTCTTCGTGCGATTGTCGTAATGTCTGCATCATTTTAAATTAGCCATTACATAAAGTTTTATATATGGAAATGTGTGCAATTTCATGCACAATACACTAAAAACAACCCATGGTTGTACTTTTATCAGTTTTGAAATTTTATTTTCATATAAATACAATAATGTGCAAAAATTTCAACCTTCGGTGAATTTTGACTCTACCGAAATGGTCGAAAAACGCAATTGTAAGCTAAAACTCTTATATTCTAGTAATATTTGATCATTTACCTTAATTTTGCAACAAATTGGAAGTCTCTAGCACAATATTTCGATTTATGGTGAATTTATGAAAAAAAAAACTTTCCTTACGTCCGTGCGGTAAGTCTTCCGAAAAAAATCAGAAATTTTTTCGTGCGATTGTCGTAATATTTGCACCATTTTAAATTAGCCGTTACATAAAGTTTTACATATGAAAATGTGCGCAATTTCATATAGAATACAACAATAAATGATTGAAGGTTGTAGCTTTTCTCATTTTTGAAATATTTGCATATAAATCACGATATATAAAAAAAAACCATGTTTGGTCAACTTTGACTCCACCGAAATAGTCGAAAAACGTAATTGTAAGCTAAAGCTCTTACAGTTTAGTAATATTCAGTTATTTATCTTCCTTTTGAAACAAATTCGAAGTCTTTAGCATAATATTTAGATTTGTGGTGAATTTTAAAAAAAAACTTTCCTTCCCTCCGCGCTCCGATTCTCCGCTGCAAATCTCCGAAATGTGTACGCCGCATTCTCGTAATATTTGCTCCATTTCATATTAGGCATTTCATAGAGTTTTATATATGAAAATGTGCACAATTTTATGTAGAATACAACAAAAAGTAATTGAAGGTTGTAAGCCTTTTCCTTCCATTTTTGAAATATTTGCATATAAAAAAAATATATATATAAAAAATTCGACATTTGGTGAAGTTTAACGCATCCGAAATGGTTGAAAACTGCAATTGTAAGCTAAAACTCTTACAGTATGGTAATATTCAATCATTTATCTTCATTTTGAAACAAATTGGAAGTCTCTAGAACAATATTTAGATTTATGGTGAATTTTTGAAAAAAAAAAAAAAAATTTTACGTCCGCACATTATGAATTCATGCATCATTTTTGTGAAATATTTTTCTCTGTGTTTACTTTGATCGTTTTACAATGTGTTATATATACCAAAAATGATTGCAATTTAGTGTAACAATACAACGAAAAAAAAAATTAACCGTTAGCTTTAAAAAAAAACCAACGATTTTGCCCACTCACAGCGCAATTTGAATACAATTATATATGAAATTTTGTTTTCGCGCTATCATATATCGCATTACAGTGTATTTATATATGATAATGATATTTTTTTCATTTCTGATGGTTGCATACTAAACTTCAGGCAATGACAAAAAAAAGGAGCCAAAAATTAACTCTTAATCTTGAAAACTAAGCTGCTGTGATTTTTTGAAAAAAATATTTTTTCCGCTTCGGCGCTCACTCCCTGAGACCCCCTCGGCATACGGGAGACGTTTTTTATTATGCCCCTTCGGCATAAGAGGGTTAACATCTTGATAAGAAGAAAACCAATTTGGTTTTCCAGTCTAAACCGTTTCCAATGGGTACTGTCATAAATTTTAAATTAATGATTTCCATCATTACAATAATACCGGCATAGATTATGACCCCTGCTTGACCTGAACTGAGATCCTGTTTTAATAAAATAAAAGATCACCTTCAGCATTTTTATAATCTTTAGAAATTCCCAATATGAATATTGGCAAGTTACTCAGAACATCGCTGAGCCAGAGAAGCATATTGTAAGAAAAATAGAAAAAACAATATACTATACATAAAATCAACTTGCTTAATTCTGCCATTCTTATTAATAGTATTTGCCTAAAAGAGGGTCTTTCACTAAAAATAACAATAATAATAATACTTTACTAAGCGTGATGGCTACCTCAGCAGCGTTACACTTGCAAAGATTCTTCTCTATTTTTCGAATAGCAGCTTTTTCCGTACTACTTAAACAGGCTAGTAGAGTGCCTATGGAGGTCATTGACATCAAATACAGGTTCAAGATCGATGTATATATTTTGGCTTATATAGATAAACTATGATATCATAGTCATCAAAATCATTCTCTCTCTCTCTCTCTCTCTCTCTCTCTCTCTCTCTCTCTCTATCGTTTTCTTATAGCGAGCTTTCGTCTGGAGCTGCCAGACATCCTCTAGGCTAGGAAGCTGAGGGTGGACTGCTTCTGGAGTGGTTTGGAGTGGTGGCCGTCCTCCTTATATTTGGGGTCGTCAGCAGGGGTCTGCCCCATGCTGATCTCCTACTGGCTGGCAGCGGCAAGTCTTCTTTATCATTGGTTGCTTGAGCTGGGTCTCAAGCCACTTACGCCATGTCGATGGTTTCATTCTTGTAATCTTCAAGACCTCCTGAGGTGTGTGGTGACGCTGCTGGGCATGAGTAATGTTGCAGGACGTCGTGGCTAATATGATTGTCATTGCCTGCAGGAGTATCTCGTTTGGGGGCGTTGTCTTCCGTAGAGTTGTCGTGGTCGGTGGTGTCATTGTTGGTGGCAGGTCTTCTCATACTTGTTAGGAGAGATTCTTCCTGCATTGTATTCAGTGTTGGTTTTATTTGCTGGAAAAGAAGCGCCACCAACAGGTGCAACCGACGGGCATCAGGGGCCTTTCCGATGATCTTGGTGTTCTGGATGATCATATCCTGGGAGATGGCCTCTTGATGTTTGGTACGAGCATGGTTCTTCATGGCTCCCTCTTGGGCGTGGCAGGAGAGTCTCTTAGATAGGCGCATGCTAGTCATGCCAACGTAGGCACCACTGCAGCCCCGAACTAGCCATGGTATACCATATATGTCTGCTTCAGGGGGTTTTGTATCTGTGGGGTGGGGTTATTTTTCATAATTAGGTCATACGTCCTCCGATTCTGGTTATATATAATCAAGTAAATTTTTGGGTATTGTCGATCGGGATTACATTGTCGGAAATAATCTTATTAACGGATTCCTCTTCTTCAAGTAATGGGAACTTATGAAGGCTTTATAATACAGCTTGATATTATCCTGGGGGTGGGGCTGTGGGTTGTCAGTACCGTACCATTTCTCCAGGGCTGTACAGACTTCTCTACTTATTAATTTATTTGAATACCTGTTATTTACAAGTACTTGGGAGGCGCAGTCGAGTTCCTGTTGAGTGTCCTGCCAGGTCGAGCAGTGGGAGAGGGCTCTCCTGACAAAGGGGCACTTGCTGTCACTGTTGAGGCAAAGTCTAAGGTTGGTCTTCTTTGTGCAGACAGAAGTACGGAGGCCATCTTCCGTCTTACTTACAAGGATGTCGAGGAAGGGGAGCCAATCATCAGTGCTGTATTCAACTGTGTAATTCAGAACGCTGCACTGCTGAAATGGCTGACGTTGGGCTTCTACCTCATCCTTGGCATTGACTTGAACAAAGATATCATCAATATAAGGGCCATATCTGAGGGGTTGCTGCATCCTGGCAAAGACTCGTTCCTCCATGGTGCCCATGTAAAAGTTAGCGAAGAGGACCCCCAGTGAGGAGCCCATCACCAAGCCAACCTTCTGGCGGTACATCTGGCCAGGGTGAGTGGAGAAAGGGGCCTTCTTGGTGCAAATCCCCAGCAGTGTACGGAGTGAGGCTTCAGGTATGTTGAGGGGCACTGTCGACTTACTACTGTAGACACACTCAAGGATGATATTGATGGTTTCATCGACAGGCACGTTCGTAAACAGGGACTCCATGTCCAGTGAGGTGATAATCCCGGTGCCAGAGGTGTTCAGTATCCAGCTTCTCGTGATATTCAGCAGTATCAATCAAGATGAAGGCTGCCCTCTTGTCTGCACATTGCCCCGTGATGTTCTCTTTCTCCTTCAATTCCTTCACTGATTTTTTCATCCCCTCGAAGCCCAGAACATCGTGAGAACTACTGACGCCCTTCAGCCCCTCCTACTTGGTGAAGCCCTTACAGAATTCGAGCGCCTGACAAGAAACCCAACAGATGACATCAAGAGGGAAGCCAAGAGAGTCATTGGCGCATTGAATGCTGCGACAAACGCTGTCCACCTCCCGCCCATACAAGGAGACTACAATCTGTTATTTATATGGTAACATAAAAACCCACAAACAAGGAAACCTCCTCTGGCCGATCATCAGCCAGACACCCACCCCTACTTACACCTTGGCAAAACGCCTTAGTCAAATTTTGACCCCTTACGTCCCAAGTCAGTACAGCCTGCAGTCGTCAGTAGAATTCCCAGAAGCCATCAAGGATGCCCAAGGCACTGGGATTATTGTCTCGCTGGACATGGAGTCCCTGTTTACGATGTGCCTGTTGATGAAACCATCGATATCATCCTTGAGCGTGTCTACAGGAGAGTCAGTCGACAGCGTCCCTCTACATACCCGAAGCCTCTCTCCGTACAATGCTGAGGATCTGCACTAAGAAGGCCCCTTTCTCCACCCACTGTGGCCAGATGTACCGCCAGAGGGATGGCATAGTGATGGGCTTACCACAGGGGATCCTCTTCCCTAACTTTTACATGGGCACCGTGGAGGAACAAGTCTTTGCCAGGATGCAGCAACTCTGCAGATTTGACCCTTATATCAACGATATCTTTGTTCAAGTCAACGCCAAGGATGAGGTAGAAGCCCTCCATTAGGCATTTCAGCAGTGCAACGTGCTGAATTACACAGTTTAATACAGCACTGACGATTGGCTCCCCTTCCTTGACATCCTAGTGTGTAAGACGGATGACAGCCTCCGTACTTCTGTCTACACAAAGAAGACCAACCTTGGACTTTGCCTCAACAATGACAGCAAGTGCCACGGCAGATTCAAAAGCATGACCGTCAGGGCCTTCGTCAGGAGAGCCCTCTCCCACTGCTCGACCTGGCAGGACACTCCTCAGGAACTCGACTGCACTTCCCAAGTACTTGTAAATAACGGGTATTCGAATAAAGAATTAATAAGTAGAGAAGTCCATACAGCCCTGGAGAAATTGTACGGTAGTGATAACCTACAGCCCCAGCCCAGGATAATATCAAGCTGTATTATAAAGCCTTCATGAGTTCCCATTACCATGAAGAAGAGGACTCCGTTAAGATTATATCCGACAATGTAATCCTGATTGACGACACCAAGAAAACTGACTTGATTATATATTACCAGAATCGGAGGACGTGTGACCTAATTATGAAAAATAACCCCTTCCCACAGGTACGAGACCCCCTGAAACAGACGTATGTGGTATACCAATACACATGCCCAGTCTGCGGTTAAAGCGGCGCCTACATTGGTATGACTAGCATGCGTCTGTCTAAGATACTCTCCTGCCACGCCCAAGAGGGGGATATTAAGAACCATGCCCGTACCAAACATCAAGAGGCCATCTCCTGGGATGTGATCATCCAGAACACTAAGATCATTGGGAAGGCCCCTGATGCCCGTCGGTTGCGCCTGCTGGAGTTGCTTCTCATGCAGCAAATAAAACCAACACTGAATACAATGCAGGAAGAATTTCTCCTCCTCACGAGTATGAAAAGACCTGCCACCAACAATGACACCACTTACCATGACAGCTCTATGGAAGTCAATGCCCCCAAACGAGATACTTCTTCAGGCAACAAGAACCAAATTAGCTGTGACGTCCCACACCGTTACGCTACGCCAATCAGCATCACCGCACACCTCAGGAGGTCTAGAAGATTACAAGTATGAAACCAACGACATGGCAAAAGTGGCTTGAGACCCGGCTCAGGCGACCAATGATAAAGAAGACTTGCCGCTGCCAGCCAGTAGATCAGCATGGGGCAGACTCCCTCCTGACGACCCCACATATAAGGAGGATGGATACCACTCCAATAGCAGTCCACCCTCAGCTTCCTAGCCTAGAAGATGTCTGGCAGCTCCAGACAGAAGCTCGCTATAAGAAAACGAGAGAGAGAGAGAGAGAGAGAGAGAGAGAGAGAGAGAGAGAGAGAGAGAGAGAGAGAGAGAGAGAAAGCCATGAATGACTTTAATGACTATGATGTCATAGTTAATCTGTATAAACTGAAATATGTATACATCAATCTTGAACCTGTATTTGATAATGACCTCCATAGGCGCTCTACTAGCCTGTTTAAGTAGTACAAAAAAAGCCGCTATTCGAAAAATAGAGAAGAATCTCTATAAGTGGAATGCTGCTGAGGTAGCCATCACATTTAATAAAGTATGCTTCAGAAAGGGTCTGCTTCCTAAATAATAATAATAATAATAAAGTATCCAATAATGGTACATCATTCATGATACCACTCAATTCTATATATAAAATAAAAATGACCTTAGTATTTGATACTCTACCATATTAAGGGAATCTTTATCATTCAAGAAATTACCTGCGAACATTCGTCGATGACTACTAAATCCAAGTGTTCCTGTGGGAGGTGTCGAAGTGGACCATCATTTCCACAACTAGTAAGAGTAGCTAAAATAACATCACAGGTTGTCAAGATTTGCTTGGTTAATCTCGTTTCTCTGAAAATCAAAAATGAAAAAAACTAAGTTAATAAATATTCAAGTATGTCTATGAAATCACTAAAAATTGCATGATGTTTAAAAAATCCAGTAGGTAGCTGTATAAAAAAAATCTTTAAACATAAAGAATACCAAATTTTCTCATATCCAGAGCTGTAGTTTGCATGGACTTTCATGTGATTCAAACAGAGACATAGACTTTAGAATTAAAATATTCATGGGTAGCAGATGTGATCACCAAAGCAAATGAACTAGTAAATTCTAAAGACAGAAAACCAACTTATTTCTCACTGTACTTCACTCTTCTGTTAATACCGACCAGCTGGACTATCAAAGAGTTTCCTATCAACTATTATCCAGTGTTTTAATAACCCCATAAATTCCAAATGCAATTCAGAATTTAAGTGCAATTTTTAAATACTGTGTACAGTGGTGGATCTAGAAATCTTTCATGGTGAGGGCCTAGGATTTCATTGATACTATATATACACATGTATATATAGATATGGTATTTTGAAGACACTTCATGATTATGAATTCCGAGGAGAATTATTATTCATCCAAGCTTTCCTAAAAAATCGAAGGATCAGGGTTAAAGTTGGATACTCATTTTCATCTCTTTACAGCCAAGAAGAATGAGTTCCACAGGGAAGTGTCCTTAGTGTGACACTGTTCGCTTTGTGCATTAACCCTTAAACGCCTATTGGACATATTTTACAGCGACGAAAATTGTCTGTCGGGGGCTTAATTGACGTAAAATATGTCGACACTGGAAAGTTTTTTTAAATATTTGCGGAAAAAAAGTTATAGGCCTACTTGGCGAAAAATTATGAATCACGTGACTTGAGGGATGCTGGGAGTTCACGGATCAAGCTGTTGTTTTGTTTAGAATTGTTACCCAGGCGCGCATGCACGAATTTCTTTCTTCTCGCACTAAAAAGCTGCTGGCATAAGGATGAATAGGTTAAGCTGCACTAAGTATTAGTAGGTGGCATGGCAAGTTCAGAGCTGATAGGTCCCCACCAGGTGACATGGCAAGTTCAGAGCCGATAGGTCCCCACCAGAGAGCAAGGGTGGCCTCTGATGTCATGGCTCCTTTGAGATATTGCCAGGACAGAGTGGTTAACCTGCATCTCATCCTAACAAGATTAAGTGTCTTTCCAATGTCATCTACGTGTTCTTTATCCATCTTCATATGCTGCTAATTGCTAACAGAAACCCAAAATATATAAGAGGGTCAGTGATCCCTCATAAGGCTTTCATCCCAATGTTTGTCTTGCATTCCCTTCCAACATAGTTGGGTAAGTCATTTCCTCGTCATATAGTTGATATACCTACAGGTTATTTAGACCTCTTTATTCATTGTTAATTCTTCACAGGGTCCTCGCCATGAAGGGAAATGATCCCTCGCAGGATTTTTACCAGACCATTTTCATATGGGAAGTTGGGATTCTTTTCTCAGGAGTTGGCAATTTTCTCACCTGTCAATGTCTTTTATATGTTCCTCTGAGGAGAGAAGAGACTACACTACAAAAACACATGTTTTGATGAAAGAAAGCTGCTTATTTGATAGCTCTCCTTGATATAAGGGCAAAAAGATCTTTAGAGGATATTTCTTTCGCAAACCTGGCGTGTGAACAGAATAAAAAGCCTTCATGCCCGAAGACTCTTTATATTCCAACACTGTACCAAATAGATTATGTATTTACCCTAGACAAGTGTCATCTTGTTGCCAGTTAATGATAGGTGAATAATGTATTAGATTATTTTTAAAATGTTAAATACTTAAGAATGGTAGTGCTAAATAGTTAAGAATGGTAGCTGCTAGTTTTCTCCTCTCCGGTGTTTGGCTTGTTGTATGTTTTTGCTAATCCTCTTTTTCAAATTCCATATTTGGTGATTTCTGGGCTCAGTTCGTGTCGCTGCGCGAAATATCCTTTAATCCATTATTTCTAAGGTAAATGCACTAACACATACCAGAGAATAAATAAAATAAAGAAAAGGTCAGTACTACTGACTCGCTCACCCTCCAAGAGGGTGTCGGTATGAACACTAGGGCGAGTGAGACCACTACCACGAACCACTTACCAATAGAAATCTACCTACTAAAACCCCCACAAGAGGGGAGCCGACCCACAGAGTGGGCAGCAACTACTACTACTCCATCCCATGCTGCCGACTGCTGCGCCTCTGGTGGCCATCCTTTTCAGTTAGCGCACTGCGTACACACGTGCCCTTTTTTGCTCTGTGTTTTTGTGCCCCTTTCTTGGATTTACTAATAGGAGCGTGCAGCCATCGCAGCAGCTAAGTTAAGTAATCGTTATTGTTGCTATTGGGTTTCTTCCAGCCTTGAGTCAGTATTGCCGTTGTTTTTAGGTATAAATACTGGCTCTTGTCGGAAGCATGGCGGCATTGTTCTGCCTCTGTGGCGGGTTCCGTTCTTGGTCTTCCATACCTAGAACCTTCCCTTATTACTTTACGCTCTATTGCTAGTTATCTATATTATGTTAGGGGTCCAGCCTACTGGGTTTATGTCATGCATGCATGTCTCCTTTACCTTGCGTAGGCACCTTCCATCCAGACCCTAGCCACAGCTCTTAGTATCGGCCCCGGCTAGCTTTGAGTGGTAGACTTTCTTTCGGGTTAGTCGTACACTCCTGGATTTTTTCTCCTACTGATCTACTTTCTTACTTTATTTTAATATAATTTTTAGTTATTTTATATATTTTAGGTAGCCTACGGCGTCTGGCATATTACGTAGCCTAGGTTCCGTATTTCATTGGTCCCCACCAGTTTATTGCTTCTCATCAGTTCGGTTGCTTCTGTATGCATCTCACTGATTAGTTGGTTGCTTTAACCTAGGCTATGTTTATTCGTGGTATTTCTCATGTTACCGCTCCGTGGTCACCATGTGATCGCGAAGCAGCCAGGCGCCCGTCCAGTCACCTTACCCTCCTCCCGCTCTTCCATATTGGGCCGGGGGGGGGTAGGTCTGCCTCGCTCGCTCCACATACCCGTGCCTGCCTCCCTCTCTTCCTAGGCTGGAGGAGTAGGGGGGCTGGACAGACCCAGGACTGGACTTGACCGTTCTCTTTGCTTCATGGCGCGCATCGGATGACTAAGGGGGGGACTGGCCTTCCCCCCCCCGTCGTTACTCCGTCGCTCCGTTGTTGGCTCGCGTCTGTTTCGCCCTCTCGTCCTTCCCGGTTACTGGTGCTTTTTTATTTTTAGTTTACCGGAGCTCCGGCGGGCATTCACGTGGAAGGTTGCTAGTTCACCCTTGCGGGCGGACTGCAGGCGTACAGTTGGTCTTTCCTAACCACCCCGTCTCGCTGATATCGCGACACGAACACCGCCGCGCACGGAATTATTCCGGTACGTACCAGTGCTTTAGGCTTAAGTGTTTAGTGTTTAATTTATACTATAGTAAGTTTAATTTAAGCTAGCCTAAGCCGAATCCCTCCGTTACCTACGTTATCACACGGACCTCTCCGGGCCGGGGGTTCTAGCCTATTCAGGAGGTAAAGGGAGGGGTATGCCCAAAAATTTTTTCGCGCTCCGGCATGCAGCGGAGTTCTTTTAGCCTACTAGCCTGTAAGTGATGTCTTTACGGTACTCATGTATCTTTTCACTTACAGACCACCAACTGTGAGCATCCAGGATGCAAATGCCATGCTCCAGGACCCCTAGTGGACATGAAGTCTGCAGTCCCATGCTCCATGCGCGACTCCGCACGGAATCTACAGGTCTGGTTCCATGAAACCTGCACCATTTGCTACGACCTTGTGAGTCAGCTCTTGGACGGGGTAAGTATTCCCAACTCCGTTCGGTAATCCCAAGGAAGGTTTTAGTTCTTAAGTTTAATTTTAATCTCTTATTTTAAGCTTAAGCTCTTTTTATATGGGATGTTGCTTCCCCTATGTCTTTAGACTAAGCCTATTGCTTAAGTTTTAATCTTAAGTTTAAACTTAAAACTAATGAATGCCCTCTCTTCCAGGCTCCCGCCGTTAGAGATACCGCCCTGGCAACCCTGAGGGCTTGGGTCGGCGGTTTCGGTAAGAACGCCGCCAAGGGACAACCCTACATTCTGGAGAAGAGGTTGGCTGTCCTAATCTTCCCCGGCGGCAAGTCAACGGGTTACGTCGACCCGGCAGACGCAGCCCCGACTATGGCGGCGATTCAACAACAGCTCGCAGCTTCGTTAAAGGAACCAGGCCAAGATATCTCGTCGGACGTCGCGACACTTGATTTAAATATAGAGCCCATGGTAGGTGTTGACGACCTGTTGGTCGAGGTAGGTACGTTGGACGCCCAAGGGCTTCCCTTGGGCGCCACTGGGTCTTCTACTCCTGCTAACTCTCCAGCTTCCTTCCAAGGCTTTACAGGAGCTGAGCTCCTTTATACTTCTCCTGACGCTTCAGTAAGACCTAAGGTCAAGGGTCAGACGGTTGTAAAAACCCTCAAAAAGACGTCGTCGTCGTCCAAAAAGACTTCGTCGGCGTCAACATCTCGTAAGTCTCCGGCTACAAACCCCTGAGTGGAGAGGTCTAGAGCTTCTGGGTCTAGCTCCAAATCCTCAAGGAGCAGGTCTTCCAAGGAGAGGCCACATACTCCGGCGGAGTCAGCCGTTTCTCCTCTCCCCTTGGTACCTGTCCCGAGTTACCCAACCACCTCCGCAGCAGCTCCGGCTTTGGATCCCAATGCTGGACTGTTGCAACACATGGGGGACTTGGTCGGCTCTCTGAAGAGCAGTATGGAGCAGATGTTCTCCCGGTTGTCCGACAGGATCACGTCCCAGGATAACATCATCGCCGAACTTAGCCAGGCTCCTCTAGCTACTCCCCCACCTTTCGGCACGGAATAGCTCAGCTCCCACCTCATGACTCTCTGCCTCCGTTCTCGAGAATAAAACCCCTGGAGGGTGGCGTCATACGCCCCTTTCCAGGACGGTCTTATTTCAATTCCGGAGTGTGGTACTCGAAGGGTTGAGGACTTCGAGTTCTACCTGGAGGGTCTACAACCACCGTTCATTGGCTACGCCAGATTCACTGACGCAGCCATGACTAGAGATGACAAGGTCCCTAAGGAGACAGTCCTCTACTCACGTGACCAGGCTCAAAGAGAATGGCTCAGGTGTTTAGAGGACATGGATTGTTCTAACACGAAAATTCAACCTTTCAAGAGTCCCTTCACCATTTTCACAATGGAGGAGGGAACTCCGCTTCCCTTCCTTACCAAAATAGCTACGGTCACTATCCCGGCGGCCCAGAAGGGGGAGTCGTTGCCACAAGCTAAGGGAAGCAGACCCCACATCTCCTTTGCTCCCCTCACTCGAGAATTGTGGGGAAGATTTACCCAACACTTTTTCGGCGGGCAAACTCAAGCCAGACTGTGCTATGGATCAATTTGGTGAGAAGCTGCCTAGACTTCCGGACAGCCTCATTCAGGCTAAATTTGAGGCCAAGACTAGGCTAGCTAGGTCCATTAACACCATGGCAATGACGGAAGTGGCAACCATTTCTTACGACTCTGAGCCACTCTTTAAGCTTCTCACCAAGTCACTGACGCAAACAGTTCAGTCTGACATGTTTGAGTTCGCTACAGCCAGACTAACTGTCGGAAACATGTCCTCCAGGAAGCAACTATTCGTCATGAGCCGAATAAGTTGCTTTCATCCAAACATCTGGGGAGCAGAGCTCTTCCCTGATGCAATGGTAAAGGAGGTCCAGGCGGAAGCGACAAGGCTTAACCAAAGCCTTAAGGATCGTTGGGGTCTCACCGCAAAGAGACGCCAAGACCAATCAGCAAGGGGTAAGGCTCAGAGGAAACCCAGACGTTTTCAGCCTTACCAGAAAAAGCAACAACGCTTCGCCCAGGCTGTTTCGACTGTTCCGTTGGTACAGTCAGCCCAACCCTCTACCTCCAAGGCTCAATCACAGCCCATCTACGTGATTTCCCCCCAGCCTCAACCTTCCACCTCTTACGCTGTCTCCCCAGCCTTCACCAAGTGTTCGAAGGCCAGGCCTTTCAGCAGTACGACCGCTCGGGTAGGGGAGGCAGAGGTAAGGGATCCTTTCGTCAGAAAGGATCAGGAAGGTCTCTTAACAGGGGAAAACACTTCCGGGGAGGCCGCGGAGGTTACTCAACCCACCAGCAATGAGAACTTGAAGGTAGGAGGGAGTCTGTTTCTCTTCCGCCACCGGTGGGGATTCAGCAAGTGGGCACAAAGTATTGTGTCGAAAGGCCTGGGTTGGAGTTGGATTGCGAATCCGCCTCCACCCAGACCTTTCCTTCAACTTCCATCAAAAGAATTGACGGAGTATGCGGAGGACCTCCTTCAGAAAGGAGCAATAGCGAGAGTCAACAGATTAAAATTTTCAAGCGCTTATTCAGCGTTCCAAAGAAAGGCTCACAAAAAAGAAGGGTAATCTTAGACTTATCCCGTTTAGACTTGGCCATTCGCTGCGACAAGTTCAAAATGCTCACCATCTCGCAGGTGCGGACCTTACTTCCCCGTGGGGCCGTCACCACCTCTATCGATCTTACAGACGCATACTATCATATCCCTATTGCAAGACACTTTTCGCTCTTATCTGGGCTTCAAGATAGGAGATCAAGCATTCTCCTTCAAGGTAGTTCCCTTCGGTCTGAACGTGGCACCCAGGGTGTTCACGAAGTTGGCGGAAGTAGTCGTCCAACAACTGAGGTCTCAGGGGATAATGGTAGTAGCGTATCTCGACGATTGGTTGATTGGGCTCCAACAGTCTAGGAATGTCGCAAAGCCACACTGAAAGTAATCCAGTTCCTAGAGTACCTGGGTTCAAGATAAACAGGACAAAATCAAGACTCACTCCGGAGTCCAACTTTCAGTGGCTGGGCATTCAATGGAATCTATCCTCCCATACTCTGTCGATTCCATCAGCCAGGAAAGAAAATAGCGAAGTCAGTAAAGCAATTTCTAGGACACAAATTTGCTTCAAGAGAGCCAGGAAAGAATCCTGGTTCACTCCAATTTTGCCTCAGTGACAAGCATCTTGATGAAAGCCAAACTGAAAGACCTAACCAGAATCTGGCGCTCACGAGCAAATGTCAGATCCAGGGACAAGTTGTCATCAGTCCCACAGATTCTACCGGAATCGTCTACGCCCTTGGGCAAAAGTGAAGAACCTGTCAATATCAGTACCCCTTCAGTTTCCTCCTCCGGGGATTACCATCCACACAGACGCTTCATTAAGCGGCTGGGGAGGATATTCTCAGTTCAAGAAGGTTCAAGGAACCTGGTCACCCCAGTTCCGCCAGCTTCACATAAACGTACTAGAAGCGATGGCAGTGTTCTTGACTCTGAAAAGGTTACGTCCGCCAAAGAACTCCCACATAAAGCTAGTTCTGGACAGCGCAGTGGTAGTCCATTGCGTAAACAGGGGAGGCTCCAAGTAACGACATCTGAATCATGTCATGGTAGCCATCTTCTCCCTGGCGGACAAGTTCAGTTGGCACCTCTCCTCCACCCATATAGCTGGAGTGAGAAACGTCATAGCAGATGCTCTATCCCGCTCAGTTCCTCTGGAGTCGGAATGGTCACTAGACAACAGTTCGTTCCAATGGATTCTCCGGAGGGTTCCAGGTCTACAAGTAGATCTATTCGCATCCCAAGCGAACCACAAACTCCCATGTTATGTGGCCCCCAACCTGGACCCTCTGGCCTATGCCACGGACGCCCTGTCCATAGATTGGAACAACTGGAGAAGATTTATGTCTTTCCTCCAGTGAATCTTCTCCTGAAGGTACTGAACAAACTCAGGACGTTCAAGGGTCAAGTAGCTCTAGTAGCCCCAGACTGGCCGAAGAGCAATTGGTACCCTCTGATTCTGGAACTGGGGCTTCGTCCTCTTCGAATTCCCAATCCCAGGCTCTCCCAGTCAGTACAAACGAAGACTGTGTTCGCTTCCTCAGGAATTCTCAAAACCCTAACTTTATGGACTTCATGAAGTTTGCGGCTAAAAAAGATGCAAATATTGATCCACGAAATATTCTTTTCTTGGAATCTGATAAAAGAGATTCAACTTTGAGACAGTATGATGCTGCAGTCAAAAAGTTGGCAACCTTCCTGAGAGAATCAGATATTAGAATCATGACAATCAATTCAGCTATATCCTTTTTCAGATCTTTATTTGAAAAAGGCTTAGCAGCTAGCACTATTACGACAAACAAGTCAGCCTTGAAGAAGATTTTTTCAAACTCGGGTTCAACATAGACTTGACAGACTCTTACTTCTCGTCTATTCCAAGGCTTGTGCTAGACTTAGACCTTCAGTGAGGCCTACGTCAGTATCGTGGTTCTTGAATGATGTTCTAAAGCTGGCTTCAGAAACAGACAATATGACATGTTCATTTATAAGTTCTTAAGAAAAACTCTATTTTTATTAGCTTGGCTTCAGGAGCTAGAATTTCAGACTGTCGCGTTATCCAGAGATCCGAATCATATAGAATTTCTTCCCACAGGGGAAAGTTCTACTTTCTCTGGAACGTAGCTTTTTAGCAAAGAATGAGGATCCTTTGATGAGGTGGGAACCGTGGAAGGTTATACCCCTTCCACAAGATGTTTCTCTTTGTCCAGTATCGACCTTACGAGCCTTTCTGTCCAGGACATCCTCATCCTCGTCGGGTCCTCTCTTTCAGAGAGAAAAAGGTGGTACTTTATCTATTAAAGGTATCAGGCAACAGATCCTGTACTTTATTAAGCAAGCCAACCCTGATTCCTTCCCTAAAGCTCATGATGTCAGGGCAGTTGCCACATCAATTAACTATTTCCAACACATGAATTTTTGATTTTGGATTTAAAAAAGTATACTGGATGGAAATCGCCGACAGTATTTAAGCGTCATTACTTAAAGTCCTTGGAAGCTCTGAAATTTTCAGCAGTTGCGGCGGGTAACGTAGTTTCCCCCGACTCTGCTTAATCTTAAGTTGGAAGATCCAGTTCTCCTTTCTACCTATCTCATTCAACAGTTTGTCTATACCTACCATGTTCATCTACATCTACCTTGAGTCTTAGCTGCTCTTGTGATGGTACAGTGGGTGTCCCTTATTTTTTTGCTAGGGTCACCCACAATTGTTTGTATATTCTGATCTCTATGATGTGGTCCCCTTATTTTTATGCTAGGGTGACACATCTACATTGCAATGGTTACGGGTTTTGTATACTAAGTCATATACATTTGTTTACTATATTATTGTCTAAGTTTGTTCAAATTCAGTTTATTATTATAATTGCTTTATTTACTTTGTACATATTAACTATACACAAATGTTAAGATCAACATATATTCCATGTAAGCCCTGTACATATATGTTAACTTTAAGTTAATTTTAAGGATATTTTTCTAACTTGTATAATTGTGTATATGTATATTCTTAGCAATTATATTTCTTTATTTTATTTTAAGTTTTATTGAGACTTATTTATTTATTTTCTTTACAATCTTGCGCTAATTCTCTGGTACGATTTCGCGCAGCGACACGAA
>NC_061095.1:30543565-30560543 GCF_015104395.2 Macrobrachium nipponense | reverse complement strand
AGCAGACCACCGTCGCCTCCGCCTCCTTAGAGGCCCTACACATCGGGAAGGAGAGACCCAGCCTAACACCACTCAAGAGACTTCACTCCTCCCGACGGTGGCACGATAGGGCGCTGCCCGCCGGCACCATAGAGCCGATCGAACGGACCAATCAGGTGCCCCTGCCCAATACTATGCTCCCAGTCTCCAGCGTCCGCACGCGAAGAGCATGCGAGCTTCCACCTCTGCAAGACGGCTTGACTCAGGGACTTAATCCTCTGTTCAGCCAATGAAAACGCAGCGCCCATCAGACAGAGCACCTGGGACACAATAAATACCGCCGAACGACCCCATTCCAATCAGTTCACCGCTCACCTTTCCTTGAAAATGAACCGATGATACGGTTGGAAACGTTTGGAATTCCATTACTAAGATTTGTTAATCACTTTTGTTATCATAACAATAAATTAGTATTTTTAGAAAACATTTCTTTAACCAAGATATGAACATCGGCCAGCTATTAGCAAATATCAGCCCTGATGAGAAGAGAATAATAAGAAGAATTGAAAAGACCATATATAAAATCAATTCCACTGATGCTGCCATCATCTTTAACAAACATGTTTAAGAGAGGGTCTCCTACCTTCATATATATTATTATTATTATTATTATTATTATTATTATTATTATTATTATTATTATTATTATTATTATTATTATTATTATTATTATTATTATTATTATTATTATTATTATTATTATTATTATTATTCAAAAGATGAAACCTACATATGGAACAAGCCCACAGGAGCCATTGACCTGAAACTCAAGCTTCCAAAGAGTATGGTGTTCATTAGGAAGAAGTAAGAGTAGGTAAAGGGACATACATAAAGAAAAGATTCACTTATTAAAAAAGGAAAAAATAGGTTATTAAATTAATAAATAGATAAAAATGAGTTAGTGCAAGGAGAATAATATTAGAGTAGTAATTCATTGCATCTTCGCTTGAACTTCTAAAGTTCCAATTTCATGACATCCTTTGGGAGGCTGTTCCGCAGTCCAATGGTTTGAGGAATAAAGGGCCTCTGAACTGAGAAGTTCAACAGTGAGACACATTGACTGCATATTGGTGCTGCTGTTCAGTGAATCTAGTTACTCTTGGCAGGTAAAAGGGATCGGGGATCAATTGTGAATGTGAAAGATCTCTATTGAAATACAAGTTAAGAGAAAGTGACAAACAAGAGACCATCTGTTGATTGTCCAAGTCATAACTGCCACTATTAGGAAACAGAAACTATCGCTATGACATAATAAAAAAAAGAGATAAATCTATGGCAGCAGACATCCACACTGGAGAACAGTTTTCTAGAAGGAAGTACAAGCGACCTAAAACAGGTTGCATTGGTTTTATCAATGTTATAAATAAGTGAGACCTTACAAACAGTACCTAACTCTTGTGCAGCATTTTCTGAAACTTTCATTAGATGTTTCTCAAAAGTTAAATGCGCAAAAGTTAGATGTGAAACCAGCCACTCCTGGTTATTGCAATTTGTTTAGTCACTGGACAGTTGCAAATACTAATGTAAGAAGTAAGGAAATTATGAAAGTGGTAATGCTCTAATGCAGGGCCAATTCAAGGCATCAGAACTGCTTAACACCTTTGAAGAGGATGTGCTTACTGGAAATGTCCTTCCATTTTTATTTATTTTTATTCACTGCAATGAGGGTTATTTGTCATATATAACTTATTACTTTTAAAGTTAACTTAAGTTGTCATACATAGCTTATTACTATGAAAGGTAACTTTAATTTTGTGCTGGTCAGTGCACTCAGCATTCAAAAAAAGATGAACACTTGGCTAACCCTGATTGACTTTGTTTAGTCCACCTGATCTATACCAGATGGTTATGAAATGTGTTATTTCTTGTCTGAAATCTTGTCATTGTAGCGATTAGTTCTGCTAGGCTTTCAAGATTTTGGCTTTTGTGCTGCTTTATGGTATAGTGACCCATTTTGCATAGTTGCATTGGAAGCAGAAAACACATTAGGTTCTGCTACAACAACTTTTACAAAAACTGGATGTATGTGGTAGAAATAGTCAGGCAAACTTTTTTTGTCTGATGTACGAGTCAGGAATGTGAGTGTGTGACCTTAATGTAAGGTGTGAGGTATTTAGGGAATTGTGTAATGTAGTGATAAAGAAAAAGGAAGTTGTAGGAAGAAAATGGAATTGCATAGACTGAGAAGGTAGAGCATAAGCTAGCTATTTCTTATCTGGCTTCCTCACCTAGTCCGTCTTTCTCTCCCAACGCACCTTCCCCTCCTTGTTGTTCTCCTCCATAAGTTAATAAAAATCATTACAGTTTGAGTTTTTTCCAGAAGATACTATCTCTAATTACTGAGAGCAAGAAAAACTCAGTGATAATTATTTTTCCAGGCAATTGAAGCATCATGTTACCCATCAATATTAAGAGCTCCCAAAGTGATTTTAGCTGGTGATCACTGTCAGTTACCCCCAACAATTCTTTCCCAAGAAGCTGCTGCAAAGGGCTTGGCACTTTCATTAATGGAGAGGCTGATTGGTAAGTATGACTTTTAAAGGATGTAAATCCATGCATTTTGTGTCTGTATTAGTGAATACATTTTTTATGTCCTTTTAAACCATTTATATTTTTGTTGGGTTATTTGTGTTAAATTCACAAGTAAATGAGGTACTAGGCATCAGGAATATTCTTTGTTGTATATTCTAATGATGTAATCAGACTTACAAAGCTTTTGCATTACATTTTCTGGTATTTTTTATTTCATGGTTTTATATGCTAAAAATATTCAACATTATTGATAAACATGCATGCTTTTATATGATAAAAATATGATTCAAATAAACATGCAGTATTCAAAATTGAAAGGAAATATGCATTGGTTTATGCAACTTTACATAAGTAAATTGGTAACAAAAAAGGGCAAATTTACATTAAAAATGTCAAAATATGTATGCTTGAAATCATTTAAAATCTGCCAAATGTTTTAAATAAGATATGTGTCAACGCTGGTTATTGGCAGAGTATGCAAACACATTCTTGTGTATGTCTGTTGTGTCTTTTTTTGGGTTGAAAAAGTTTTTACTGCTAGCATCACTGCTACTAAGGGTCATTCGAAAATAAGGCGGCAATGATAGAATGCCAGAAAAAGGGTATAAAAGGGATTTTGACGAAGGAAAAATCTATTTCTGGGCAAGGGCCCGTGTCGCCCAGGGAAATGTCCCTTTAGCACACATTTCTAAGGTAAATTATTGCTAACATACCAGAGAAAAAAGCTAATATGGAGATGCCAGAATATTCTGGCTCGCTCACCTTATTTAAAGGTGTCGGTATGGTTTCTGGGGCGAGTGAAACCACTACCATAGGTCCTTTGCCATTTAGATTCATCCTCCTTCAAAATCCCTCTACTAGAGAGGAGCCGACATAAGGCCCACTCCTTGCTACCGTTACGGCTAGCGCCTCTGACGTCATACCTGCAGTTAGCACCCAAGCTTGGGCCAAAAAGGGGGGTTACAAGAGAAGGGTGGGATTTCACTGGGCGACACGGGCCCTTGCCCAGAAATAGATTTTCCCTTCATCAAAATCCCTTTTCTGGGCTCAGCCCGTGTCGCTACGTGAAATAGTACCAGAGAAATGGCCACATAAGCTTGGAACAATGGAGTACACAAAGAATATTGTAGGAAAGAATAAAAAACAGTTAAGGTTAATTGGTATAATCTAAGAGTAAAGTTACGAACTGGGTAACAAGGGTAACTGAAACCTTAAGAGTAAATACAGTACAAAATGGTTAACCTTAAAATTACATACAATATTGAATTAAGGTGTGATTAATCCTAAGAACAAAATACAAGGAAACATCACAAATATGTACAACATGTGGCATCTAAGGTACAACAAAGGCTACATGGTGGCAGAGCCACGATAAGAATGTCAGTGAGGCAGGTAGAAAGGAGAGATCTAGATTAAACTACTTACTACTATTCAAGCAGTGTCAGGAGAAACTGTGTTTCCCGCTGCCACTGCTGGAAATTTAAGTGCTTCTAAGGACTTAAGATAATGGCGTTTGAACACTGTCAGAGATTTCCAGCCTGTATACTTCTTCAGATCATCAAAATTCATATGTTGAAAATAGTTAATAGAGGTAGCCACTGCCCTAATGTCATGTACCCGAGGGAAGGACTGTGGGTTGGCTTGTTTAATGAAATGTAATATTTGTTGTCTAATTCCTTTTAAGGAAATAGTGCCACCTTTTTCTCTCATAAATAAAGGGCCTGAAGATCTTAGGGCCGTCCTATTTAGGTATGCTCTTAGGGCAGTAACTGGACATAAGGATGGGTCCTGTGGAAGTGGGAGAATTTTCCACGGGGCCCACCTATCTAGTGGGTCCTCATTTTTAGCTAGAAATTGACGATCTGGAGAGAGTAACATTTCTCCTGAAGGGAGAAACTCTATATGACCAGAGTCTCTAGATAGAGCCGACAGTTCAGATACCCTTGCTCCTGAAGCTAGACTTAAAAGGAATAATGTTTTCCTCAGGAGGGGTAAAAAGTCACATGATTCATTATCAGTGTCAGAGGCTAGTTTGAGAACAACATTTAAGAACCATGACACAGACTTGGGTCTCTCTGATGGCCTGAGTAGCGCAGGTCTTGGGGATAGATGAAAAATAAGAGTCTGTTAGGTCTATTTTGAATCCAAACTGGAAGATTTTCTTGAGTGCAGATTTAGTAGTAGTAATAGTACTCGCTGCTAAACCTTTTTCAAACAGTGTCCTAAAAAAGGATATGGCCAGATTGGTTGTCATGGTTTGTGTTTCAGAATTCCTCAGGAATACAGCTAGTTTTTTAACTGCTGAGTCATGCTGACTAGGGTTGATTCCCGTTTATCCGATTCTAAGAATAGGATATTCTTAGGGTCGATATTGGCATCCCTTTTTGCCGCAAACTTCATGAAATCCATAAAGTTAGGGTTTTCTGAATCCCTGAGGAAGCGTACACAGTCTTCGTTTGTACTAGTTGTGATAGCCTGGGATTGGGAATCCGTTGAGGTCGGAGTCCCAATTCCAGTAGTAGTGGGAACCAATTGCTCTTGGGCCAATTGGGGGCTATTAGAGCAATGTGTCCCTTGAACGTCCTCCAAGAGAAGATTCACTGGAGGAAAGATGTAAATCTTCTTCCACTGATTCCAATCTATAGCCATGGCATCTGTGGCATATGCCAGAGGGTCCAGGTTGGGAGCCACATAACAAGGGAGTTTGTGATTCGATTCTGTGGCGAAGAGATCCACCTGAAGCCCTGGGACTTGTTGGCAGACCCAGTTGAATGACTGTTTGTCCAGGGACCACTCTGACTCCAGGGGGACTGAACGAGATAGCGCATCCGCTACTATGTTCCTTACTCCCGCTAGATGGGTGGCGGACAGGTGCCATTTGTTCTTGGCTGCCAATGAAAATATGGCTATCATGACATGGTTCACATGGCTCGACTTGGAGCCTCCCCTGTTGATGCAGTGTACTACCACTGCACTGTCCAGCACCAGTTTGATATGAGATTTCTTGGCTGGATGAAGCTTTTTCAGGGTGAGGAACACTGCCATAGCTTCCAATACATTGATATGAAGCTGGCGGAATGGAAGGGACCAGGTTCCCTGTACCTTTTTGTACTGAGAATATCCTCCCCAGCTGGTTAGTGATGCATCTGTGTGGATAACTAGTGCCGGCGGAGGGAACTGAATGGGAATTGTCTTCGACAAATTCTTGACCTCCATCCAGGGGCGGAGTCATTTCCGTAAGATTGCCGGGACAGTGGCTAGTTTGTCTCAGGATCTGTTGTTTGCTCTTGAGCGCCAGATGCGGTTTATGTCTTTCAGTTTTGCTTTTAACAGAACGTCTGTTATCGAAGCGAATTGGAGACAGCCTAGGATCCTTTCCTGGTTCCTCTGGGACGTCTGTTTGCTTGAGAAATTGTCTGGTTGCCTTGGCTATTTCTTTCTTCTTCAACGACGGAATTGATAGAGTGTGGGAGTTCAAGTGTTTTGAATGCCTAACCACTGAAAGCGAGACTCCGGTGTTAGCCGGGACTTGGTTTTGTTTATCTGGAACCCTAGGTGTTCCAGAAACTGGATTACTTTGACCGTTGCTTTGTAGCATTCCTCGATGCTTGTGGCCCAAACGAGCCAATCGTCCAGATAAGCTACTAGCATTATTCCTTGAGACCTGAGTTCTTGAACGACTGTCTCCGCCAGTTTTGTAAATATTCTGGGGGCTACATTGAGCCCGAAAGGCATTACCTTGAAGGAGAATGCTTGGTTCCCTAGTCTAAGGCCTAGGAACGGGTGGAAGTGTCTTGCTACTGGAACATGATAGTATGCGTCTGTAAGATCTATAGAGGTGGTGACGGCCCCACGGGGTAGTAAGGTCCACACCTGCGAGATGGTCAGCATTTTGGACTTGTCGCAACAAATGAATAAGTTTAGACGGGACAAGTCTAGAATTATTCTTCGTTTGTTTGAGCCTTTCTTTGGCACGCTGAACAAGCGACCTTGAAATTTTAAATGCTTGACTCTTGACACTACTCCTTTCTGAAGGAATTCTTGAACGTACTCTATCAATTCTGCTGTTGGTTGTTGATGGAAGGTTTTGGATGGAGGAGGATCTTTGATCCAGCTCCAGCCTAGACCTTTGGACACAATACTCTGGGCCCATTTGCTGAACCTCCATCTGTGACGAAAGAGGAACAGTCTCCCTCCTACCTGAGGATTCCCACTGGCTCGGGGAAGGACGTGTCCCGCGTCCTCCTCGTAAGTTCTTACCTCGGTTAGATGCTCTTCCGCCGCCTCTTTGGCAGAAGGTGCCTCTAGCTCTGCTACCCCTGCCAAACCTGTTGAATGGCTGAAAGGATTGGCTTTCAAATACTGGGTTGAAAGCCGGGGAGACAGCGTAGCAGGTCGAAGCTTGTGCGTGCTGAGGTTGCGCCAGCAACACAAACTGTTATTGTGGCTGCGCCTTGGAGGTGGACGGTTGCGGTACTTGTGATACTGGAACCGCCTGCATCACTGTCTGTTGCTGGGGAGCCTGGAAAGGCTGGAATTTCCTAGGCTTCTTCTTTTTCTGACGTGATGCGGCCGAGTCCGACTTTAGTTTGCTGATCAATCCCCAGTGAACCCTTAGGCTCTGGTTAAACCTAGTTGCCTCGCAGTGAACTTCGTTCACTACTGAGGCTGGGAAGAGATCAGTGCCCCAAATGGAGGAGGCTAAGAGTTTATAAGGCTCATGTCGGATGGTGGCCTCTGACAGGACAGGTTTCCGACAATTCCGTCTAGCTATGACGAAATCATATAAGTCACATTGCATTGTATACAATTGTGACTTCACTATGATTTTGAATAGCGGCTCTTCTCCGTAGATCAGAGCCGATACCTCCGTCATAACTAGAGTATTGAGGAATCTGCACAATCTCATCCTGGCGTCAAATTCGGCCTGGATGAGGCTGTCCAAAAGCCTGGGTAATCTCTCGCTAAACTGAGAGATGGCACAGTCTGGTTTAAGTTTTCCGACCGAAAAGGTGGCCGGGAGATCTAACCATAGATCGTCTGTTCCAGGGAGCAGGAGGGATGGTGGTTCCGTCTCACAGAGCTGAGGCATTGGCTCATCTTTCATCGCGGCCTGTAAGGTGAGCTCTGCTACCTTCGATGTGAACGGGATGGGGGTCTCCGCTTCCACAGTGAAGATCGTGAAGGCGCTTTTAAAGGCTTGGACCCTGGTGTTGTTGCATTGCCACTCCTCCAGGTTCCTTAGCCATTCACGTTGAGCTTGATCCCGAGAAAGGATGACTGTCTCCTTCGGGATCTTATCTTCTCTCCTCATTGCTGCTTCCGTAAGGTGGGCATAGCCGATGAAGGGGGCTTGTAAACCTTCTGGATGGAACTCGAAGTCCTCAAGCCTTCGAGTTCCACAGCCCTCCAACGTCAGCATCCTGTCTACGAAGGGAGTGTGGGAAGCAATCCTCCAGGGGTTGCTTGCCGTAAAGGTAGGGAGGGTACGTGAGTCTGGCATGGTTTGAGCTACCATGCCAGGCTGTGCAAGACCGGGGTTGCAGGATTTTCTCGGAGACTTGCAATGAGGTTCTCCTGAGTGACTAGTCTCTCCAGGATGGCACGGATTGACTGGCCTGACTCCTTCAAAGAAGACGAGATCTGGGTAAACATCTCTTGGAACTTATTCTGTACTAAGTTCCCGACCAGACTACCCATCTGCTGCATAATATTGGCCGAGATATTTGCAGAGAAGGTGTCCGGGTCGAAAGGTGAAGGTTCCACCTTTTCTTTTGAAGTCCTAGGCCGGGTTCCTTTATAAGTTGAAGGCTCAGGGTCGGAGAAGAGCTGAGCCTTGTCCCTAGAAGACTTGGACTTGGAACCCTTCAAGTACGAAGTCATTTTAGTTTTGTCCACTCTGGGATGGTGAGCCGAAGGTTTATGGGCGATGCTAGAAGTTGACGTCTTGGACAGCGTCTTTTGAAGCGAATTAAAGTCACGCTTACCTTTGACTTTAGGGATCGCCAGGGCAGACTTCGGTCTGACCGATTGCCCATTCCCGTGTGAATCCCTGGAAAGAAGTAGATGAAGTAGGGGAAGAAGCTCTAGTTGGGCTCAAGGGGTGACCTTGAGCCCCTACTAAACCTGCCTCACTTACATCCCTACCTGTGCCGTCTACCGCCATGGGCTTGAGGTTGATGTCGAGTGCTGCTACTTCCTGCAGGACCTCTTGATTTGCTGGTTCCTCCGAGGCTAGTGCAACTTGCTCTTGAATGGTGGGAATCAGAGGAGCCACCGCCTCCGGGTCCACATAGGAGGCGCTCTTTCCGCCGGGGAAGATGAGGGTGGCCATCTCCTTGGACAGAGTGTAGGGTTGGCCCTTGGTGACATTAAGTCCAAACCCACCAACCCAGGCCTTCACGGGTTGGACAAAAGCTGAGTCCCCAGAGATCGTGCTTGGGCACCCTGAAAGAGGGTTAGTATTAATACTTAAGGCTACTTAAGATTACTTTAATAATATATGCTGATTGATATACATCAACGAAATCATATTGGTCATTGAAGTGAATATGTCAAGGTTTGGTATCTGGAACCTTACTTACCCCGGAGGAGACCTGATCCACGAACTCATAGCAGATCGTGCAGCTCTCATGGTGCCAAACCAACGACTCGTTGTACCGGATCGCACAGGTAGCGTGGGTCCGGCAAACCTCGTGCCCACAGGGGTCTTGCAGCACGGCATTACAGCCCGACTCCATACAGTGGGTGACCTGTAAGTGAAATGATACATGAATATCAACACTAACATCCTGGACTAAGTCCGTGATGTGATACAGTGGTACCTCGAGGTACGAAATTAATCCGTTCCGAGGCGGCCTTCGTATAATGAGTTTTTCGTATCTTGGAACACATTTTACATGTAAAATGGCTAATCCGTTCCAAGCCCTCCAAAAACACTCCATTAAATTTCATAATAAAGCTAAATTGACCTATAAACAATGAAATACTACAACAATTTGGACCATTCAATACCTAAATTAAGACTAAAAATGCAAAACCTGTAAATAAAGTGTATATTAGTGTACAAGAAATATTATTACTGTAACGTAAAATGTGGAAGCTTACCTTTCGAGTGAGGCTATCTCCGAAAGTGGCGGCAGAGGAGGAGGAGGACGAACGGCAGATAACGTACGTACGTACGTACACTTAACTTTACGAAAACACATAAAAAATTTAAGGAAAACTTTAAAACTAAAATTTACGAAACACATTAACAAAACTGTAACACTTAACTTACAAAAATCTAAAAATAAATTTTTTTTTTCTTTTTTTTATTTGTAACTTTTTTTTTTACTTTTTACATAGGCTTCTTTTTTTTTTTTTTTTTTTTTTTTTTTTTTTTTTTTTACAGAATTTCAACTTCATCACCACTTTCAAGGTTCTGTTTTTCATCACTTGGTTCTTCCTTTTTGCTTTCAACTTTCTGCTTTTTATCACTTGGTTCTTCCTTTTTGCTTACTCCTGCTAATGCTGAAGGCCTCTTTAAAAAATAACGATCCAAGGAAGATTGCTTCTGCCTACTTTTCACAGTGTTCCTGAAACGACTCAGGCAAACGTCATCGAACAACTGCGGGCAAGCATAACGACCTGTGTGAGCCTTTTCGGGGTGTCTTTTTTCGATAAACGATTGCACTTTATAAAAAGCAGCTAAGCCAAATCCCTTAATGTTTCTGCCGTTTCAAAGGCTCCTCCTCCTCTTCATCGCTGCTGCTAGAGAACTCTTGAACGACGTTATGTTGCATGGCCTCCAACTCCTTCAGGTCATCCGTCGTAAGCTCCTCTTGGTGCTCCTCGGGAAGGTCGTTGATGTCGTCCTCGTCGACAACCAGCTCCATGGACTTGCCGAGTGCAACTATCTTGTCAAGATGTGGTTGGGAAACAGTTTCGGGATCGTCAACTGTTTCTGACACAGCAGCACCAGCTTCGCCCACGTCGAATCCCTCGAAGTCTCGGGCGGATACGGCATCAGGCCAGAGTTTCCTCCACGAGGAATTCAAGGTTCGCCTCGAAACCTCATGCCAAGCTTGTCGATGAGGTCGATGCAAATGACGATGTCGAAATGCTCCTTCCAAAATTCACGCAAGGTGAGGTTTGTGGTATTGGTGATGTCGAAACATCTTTTGAAAAGATGTTTCGTGTACAGCTTCTTAAAGTTCGCTATCACTTGCTGGGCGGAAGAAAAAGAATCTTAACGAAGGAATACTCCGCTAGGATATCTTCCTCGAGGCCAGGAGGGTGGGGAGGGCCATTGTCCAACACCAGCAGACATTTCAGGGGGAGGCGCATCTCTTGCAAAAAAATCTTCACAGATTTACCCACTCGTTGAACAAAAGCCTCGTTACCCAGGCTTTTGCATTAGCCCTCCACATCACTGGAAGCTTCTCCTTCAACACTTTGTGGGCCTTGAAGGCTTGAGGAGTCTCGGAGTGATACACCAGTAGGGGCTTCACCTTGCAATCCCCACTGGCGTTTGAACAAAGTGCGAGCGTAAGCCTGTCTTTCATAGGCTTATGCCCGGGTAGCTTCTTCTCTTCCTCCATGATGTATGTCCGACGAGGCATTTTTTTCCAAAAGAGGCCAGTCTCATCACAGTTGAAGACTTGCTGAGAACTGTAGCCTTCCTTGGTCATCATCTCGTCGAACGTCTTTTTAAAAGCTTCGGCCGCTTTCATGTCCGAGCTGGCAGCCTCCCCATGACGCACCATCGAATGGATGCCAGTCCGTTTACGGAATTTCTCGAACCAGCCATGCGAAGCCTTGAACTCTGGGGTTGGCGTTGAAGTCCCTTCCCCTCCGTCGTCTTCCGCCTGCGCAATCAAATCGCCGAAAATAGCACTGGCCTTGTGAGCGATTGCCGTCTCCGTTACTGTATCGCCAGCGATTTCTTTGTCTTTTATCCAGATGAGGAGCAGCCGTTCCATCTCGTTGTGCACATGGCTCCTCTTGCTGGACAAAATAGTGATGCCCTTGGACAGTGTAGTTGCTTTGATGGCATCCTTCTGTTTAAGGATGGTGCCTATTGTCGACGGATTACGGCCGTTTTCCTTTGCGATCACACTCAATCGCACACCAGCTTTGTACTTCTTTATGATCTCCATCTTTGTCTCCAAAGACAGCATGTGCTTCTTTCCGTGAATTTCAACTTTCTTGGGACCCATGACTACGTTAATCTTGTACGTTAATTTACATAAAGTTACACAATACAGTCTTCGCACAACACGATAATATGTACTGCAACGAAATCACTAACGAATTTATGTTACTAAACGAAATCGTTGGACTGAACGAATGCCAATTGCGTACGGTAAAGTTTCGGGTGCGGAGTGGCCGAGCTAAGGCACGCCAACACGTACGTATAGAAGATGCATGATGGGAGGGATGCTGTCCAATTAGAGAGAAGGATCTCATGGCTTGGCTAGCATCAGGAACCAATGGGAGAGCAGGAGGATGGTGGCGAGTCTACTATAACTAAGATGGTAGCGTGTAGCGCAAGTTTCAAAATTGTTATGGGGCGAATCTCGGACTTTCAGAAGCCTTTCGTATCTTGAAAACTTTTCGTATGTAGAGCAGTAAAATTTTTCGTCTTTGCTTTCGTAACTTGGATTTTTCGTAAGTTGAGCCTTTCGTATCTCGAGGTACTACTGTATATCATAACACTGGGATGCACCGGAGTTGACAGATGATAATAAGGATTAGTCCTTACCTGCTCTTCTGCCGTGTAACGTGGTGAGTGTCCGACAGGGTCGGTAAAACAACTTGAACCAGTGTGACAAAAGATCACTGAAACAGGAGTAACACCTAGCCTTTATGCCGGAGCGAGGAGTACTGGGACGGCAGGTAAGGAGCAGGAGGGGACCAATAAAGAGTGGTGGGGTAGACAACCCCGCCGTAAAAACTTAAAATTAGAATAAGTGGGTGGTGAAACCCGGATGGGTAGCCGGGTCTCCACCAACTTAAACTAAAATAATGGATGTTAAGAATAAACATAAACATGCATAAGATATATTGAAATGCTGCCGGAGCTCGCCCAGAGTCACTGGTCCTGGGACCTGGCTATGCCGGAGCCCTGATCCGCCGGAGCGGGAGGGTGGTGACTTGGGGTAGGGGAGCGCGGCCTGAGAGCCGAGGAGAGCCGAGCGTAACCGAGCCTGGTGGCCAACCGAGACTCGGCCAGGCAGGGGTCCGAGCCAGCGTCGAGTGTCCTCCATCTAACTCCTGTATCCCCCCGCGTGGGGGGGAGGAAGGGAGGGAGCTCGGATCAGTTGCCTGGGACAATGTGAACGAGCGTTTCTCCCCCCTGGAGGGGGGAAATAAGCATGGGGGACCGACCCTGGGTGGCTCATAGCGGTCGCCTGGAACCTTCTCGGCCGTGGGATAAGCCATGCGGTGAGAAAAGCCATGTGATCGGAGGTGGCCTAGGCCAGCCAGAACCGTCTCGTAAAGCATGAATACCAATAACATCCTAACAAAACACGGGGGAGAAGGAAGAAATATGATGGAGAAGAGAAAGAAGAGTCCTGGAGAATCTGGATCGGACCAACCGAGAAGGAAGGGTGATCTTAGCGACTCATAGCAGCTGGCCTATGCTGATACGTAGAAACGTAGGGCGGTGACCAGGGTAGCTCAGGACATGAGAGAAAGGACCAGAGTCCTTTAGGGAGCCTATCATAGAGACCTGACAACTAAAAGAACATGCATGCATGAACTCTGAGCTGAAGGAAACGACGTAGGCTACGAGCTAAATAATTCGAGCACAAACGGTATAGAAGACCGAGTGTAGCACGAAACGGAACACGTGGGAGTGAGCCGCACATGGCGGCTCGGGAACAAAGCCGTCTGGGACGCCGTCCATAAACAACCTAAATAAAACGGTTAAATGGGCCCATGGCAGTCTTAAATGTTATAAAACATTAATAGCAGTACTTAACTTGGATGCAGATGAATTTTGATGTTGCATGATGACGATTAAGAAATTCCAGAACGAACACAACACAGAGCAGAAAAATATGTGCGGTGTGGATCGTCCTAACGAAAGGAATGACGTCAGAGGCGCTAGCCGTAATGGCAGCGAGGAGTGGGCTTTAGATCGGCTCCTCTCTAGTAGAGGGATTTTGAAGGAGGATGAATCTAAATGGCAAAGGACCTATGGTAGTGATTTCACTCGCCCCAGAAACCATACCGACACCTTTAAATAAGGTGAGCGAGCCAGCATATTCTGGCATTTCCATATTAGCTTTTTTCTCTGGTATGTTAGCAATAATTTACCTTAGAAATGTTGTGCTAAAGGGACATTTCACGTAGCGACACGGGCTGAGCCCAGAAATGACATTTTTATAATAAAATAGTTTTAATTATACTTACCTTGTAATTATTTAATTAGAGCCCACCCTCCAATCCCTAGCATGGTCTTTTCTTTTTAAAGACATGAAGCAAACTGAGCTCTTTGCTAAGTGGTTCCTCTCTTACCCCGAAAGTGAGTGGGGTCATTGTTGCCCAACAAAAACAGAACAGAAAATTAGTGCAATCCACACATTTCGGAAATTAACTGCTGGGTGAGTGAAACTCTTAGCTATGTAATTACATACTGGGTAAGTACATATAATTACACTGTAAAACTTATTTTATTATAAAAAAGGGATTTTGACGTAGGAAAAATCTATTTCTGGGCGAGGAAGCCGTGTCGCCCAGTGAAATATATGTCTGCTTTAGCACTATTTCTAGTAAAATATTGCTATAATACCAGAGAACTGCTAAATTGGACATGTCAGAAGCTTCTGACTCGCTCACCTATATAAAAGGTGTCGGTATAAAACTGGGGCGAGTGTTAAACACTACCACAGCAACCCCTCCAATTAGCCTTTTCCTCATCAAAAGACCCTAAATACGGGGAGCCGACCCATAGGTCACACCTAGCTACCCCGTTGAAGGCGTCTGTGACGTCATACTTATCGATAGCAATGAAGCTTGGTGCACTGCAAGGGGGGGAAAAAACTAGGGGGGGGATTTCACTGGGCGACACGGCTTCCTCGCCCAGAAATAGATTTTTCCTACGTCAAAATCCCTTTTCTGGGCTCAGCCGTGTCGCTCCCGTGAAATTGTACCAGAGAAACACCAAGCTACATCACCCTGAAACGAAATAGAATATTAATTGTATAAATTAACACCATTTACACCAAGTCAAATAACAAAGAAATGTGCTGCGGTAGAATGTTAATAATGCGGCATAAATGAAAAATATTCATATGACACAAGGACAGTACTAATATTGATGTTGTAGCAGGAGACCACTGACCTCCCTACAGCTATTGCTGATATTTAAGATCCTCCAAAGACTTAAGGTAATGCTTTGGAAAACCCAGTGCGACTTCCAACCAGTATACTTCTTCAGATCATCAAAGTACATATATTTGAAGAAATTTACAGAAGTTGTTTATAGACCGAATACACGAGCTTTGGGAAAGGACCCTGGGCTGTCTTTCTTGGTAAAATACCACAAAAAACTGGCTGCGCAATGCCCTTTAGATATGGTACCTACCACCGCCTCACATGAAAAAGGGGGGGGGAGGGGAGGGGCCCTTCGGAAAGGTAGATGTTCCAGATAAATAGTCCTTAGGAGTTTTAACAGGACATAAAGAAGGATGTTGCGGAATCGGAACAATCTTCCATGGTGATCACCTTACCAAAGGGTTTTCTTATTCTTAGCCATAAAAATATTTATTTGGTGAAAGCAACACGTCACCCGAGGAAAGGAATTCTATATGCCCTTGGCCACTAGATAAAGATGACATCTGCGATGTTCTGGCACCTGAAGCCAGACTATAAATAAACAGTGCCTTACGCAAAAGGGTTTGGCAATCACATTGAAGTTGTCTGTTTTAGAGTCTAACCTGAGAACATCGTTAAGAAACCATGACATGACGACGGCCCTGTGAATAAGCCGCAGGCGTGCATAAGCCCTTGGGATTGGGGTGAAATAAGACTCAGACAGATTTATACCAAACCCGAGAAGAAAATCTTTTTTCAGAGCTGATTTAGTGGTTGTTATTGTGGCAACTGCCAAGCCTTGTTCGAATAAAGTCCTGAAGAATATTATAGCCACGTTCATTGTCATTACTTTTGACATTTGATTCCCTGAGAATGTAGGCAATTGTTTAACTGCTGAACCATATTGGCGAAGTGTAGATTCTCTTTTGTCTGACTCCAAGAACAAAATGTTCTGTGGATCAATGTCCCCTATCCTCCTACCTGCAAACTTCATGAAATCCATAAAGATAGGGGTTTTGTGAAGACCTGAGGAATCGAACACAGTCACCGTTTGAACTTGTTTGCGACAGCCTCAAGTCGGGAGAGGGTGAGGATGAAGACCTAGTTCCATAGGAAGGGGGAACCAATTGTTCTTGGGCCAGTAAGGAGCTATGAGAGCCACCTGACCTTTGAAGGATTTCAACTTGTGCAGCACCTTCAGGAGAAGGTTCACTGGGAGGGGGAATAAATAAACCTCCCTCCACTGGTTCCAACCTATACTCAGGGCTCCGTCCAGCGTATGCTAGGGTCCATATTTGGGGCTACGTAACAAAGGCAGCTTGTGGTTTGCCCCTGTAGCGAACATATCTACTTCCATACCCGGTAACTCTCCTACAAACCCTCTTGAAGGATTCCTGGTCCAGTGACCATTCTGATTCCAGGGGGACTGACCGGGACAGTGCGTCTGCTACTACATTGTGGACTCCTGCCAGATGGGTAGCCGATAGATGCCAGGTGTTCTTGTCAGCTAGAGAAAAAGTTGCTATCAGCACGTGGTTCACATGACTTGACTTTTGAACCACTCTGTTTATACCGTGTATCACTACCGCACTGTCGAGAGCCAATCTGATATGAGTCTCCTCCGGAGGACAGAGCTTCATTAGGTCAGAAACACTGCCCATAGCTTCCAGGATGTTGATGTGAAGCTTTTGGAACTGAGGTGACCAAGTACCCTGAACCTTGTCGTGCTGTGAATACCTCCCAACCTGACAGTGATGCGACTGTATGCACCAGTAGGGTCGGGGGAGGGAACTGCAACTGTAACTCTTTGGCTAGGTTTTTCGGCCATTGCCCATGGACGTAGACGTTCCTTGGGAATCAGAGGTACCCGGCCGAACTTGTCGCGACACTTGGCATTGGCCTTTGAAACGTCAAACTCGATTGGTGTCCTTGAGCTTGGCTTTCAACAGAACGTCTGTGACTGAGGCAAATTGGAGCGAGCCTAGGATCGTCTCCTGGTTCCTTCTCGAGCCTTTTTGGGCATTTTAAGAATTGGCTTGTTACCTTGGCATCCCCTTCCCTGATGGAATGGAACGATTGTGTGAATCCAAGCCCCAATGGA
>NC_061095.1:30538552-30543065 GCF_015104395.2 Macrobrachium nipponense | reverse complement strand
TTCTTTTTTCTTTCATAAACAAGACACAATTGTAACCACAGCCTTCCATGGTTTTATCACTTTTACTATATTTTTATATAGCAACTTTCTTATCAGTTGTTACCATATTGTTTTACCATACATTAGAGGCTGGCTGTTACACTTACAGTATCCATTTGCCTGAGTCAAATACGTAGGCTATTACAGCTACTACGTATATTTGTTAAAATAATTTAAATGGCAGTGAAACTTATATTTAACTTATTGAATCATATTATGCTGCATTATTATCATGTATGCATATCGTCATTATAACGAAAAAATAATCACCTGCCATACACATTTATGTAGGCTAGGCTAATGCTTACAAAATCAGCTGAGATAAGTTGCAAAAAGAAACAGATTATTACTGGAATAATTATTCTTCTATTTCCAAATAAAACAAATGTAAAATGGTATATTAACCCTTAAACGCCGAGCCGCTATTTCCCAAAGTGTCTCTTGTATGCTGGTGGCATTTGGGAGTTAGCGCCGAAGCGGAAAAAAAGTTTTTTTTCAAAAAATCACAGCACGCTTAGTTTTTAAGATTAAGAGTTAATTTTTTGGCTCCTTTTTTTTCATTACCTGAAGTTTAGTATGCAACCATCAGAAATGACAAAAAATATCATTATCATATATAAATATTGGAATATATGAGTGTGAAAAAATATTTCATAAATAATTGTATACAAATTGCGCTGTGAGCAAAACGGTTAAAGCTAATGAATATTTTTTTTTCGTTGTATTGTGTACTAAATTGCGATGATTTTCGTATATAACAAATTGTAAAACAATCGAAGTAACACAGAGAAAATATTATCACAAAATGATGCACGAATTCGTAATGCGCGGACGTAAAAAAAAGTTTTTTTCTAAAATTCGCCATAAGTCAAAATATCGTGCTAGAGACTTCCCGTTTGTTGCAAAATGAGGGCAATTGATCGCATATCACTAGACTGTAAGTGTTTTAGCTTACAATTGCAGTTTTCGAGCATTTCGGTCGAGTGTAAGTGTTTTAGCTTACAATTGCAGTTTTCAAACATTTCGGTCGAGTTAAAGTTGACCGAAGTCGAATTTTTTTCTATTTATTGTGATTTATATGAAAATATTTCAAAACTGATGAAAGCTACAACCACGAGTTATTTTTTGTTGTATTCTACCTGATATTGCGCACATTTTCATGGATAACATTTTATGTAAGGCCTAATATAAAATGGTGCGAAAATTATGACAAGGTGACTAAAGACATTCTGAGATTTTCAGCAGAGTTACTGTGCGCAGAGGGAAGGAAAAAGTTTTTTATTAAAAATTACCATAAATCGAAATACTGTATTGCGCAAGAGACTTCCTGTTTGTTGCAAAATGAAGGTAATTGATTGAATATTACTAGACTGTAAGAGTTTTAGCTTACAATTGCGTTTTTCGACCATTTCAGTTGAGTTAAAGTTGACCTAAGGTCGAATTTTTTCTATTTATAGTGATTTATGTGAAAATATTTCAAAACTGATAAAAGCTACAACCATGAGTTATTTTTTGTTGTATTCTACATGAAATTGCGCACATTTCACATATAACACTCATTTCACGTATAACACTCTATGTAAGTCCTAATATAAAATGGTGCAAAAATTACGACAAGGTGACTAAAGAAATTCTGAAATTTTCGGCAGAGTTACTGCGTGCAGAGGGATGGAAAATGTTTTTTTCAAAAATTCACTGTAAATCAAAATATTGTGCTAGTGACTTCCCGTTTGTTGCAAAATAAAGGTAATTGATTGAATATTACTAGACAATAAGCGCTTTAGCTTACAATTACATTTTTCAACCATTTCGGTCGAGTTAAAGTTGACCGAAGGTCAAATTTTTTCTATTTGTTGTGATTTATATGAAAATATTTCAAAACTGATAAAAGCTACAACCATGAGATATTTTTTTTTTATTCTACATGAAATTGCACACATTTTATGTATAACACTTTATGTAAGGCCTAACATAAAATGGTGCAAAAATTACGACAAGGTGACTAAAGAAATTCTGAAATTTTCAGCAGTTACTGTGTGCAGAGGGATGGAAAAAGTTTTTTTTTTTAAATTAACCATAAATCGAAATATTGTGCTAAGAGACTTCCCGTTTGTTGCAAAATGAAGGTAATTGATTGAATATTACTAGACTGTAAGAGTTTTAGCTTACAATTGCATTTTACGACCATTTCGGTTGAGTTAAAGTTGACCGAAGGTCAAATTTTTTCTACTTAGCGTGATTTATATGAAAATATTTCAAAACTGATAAAAACTACAACCATGAGTTATTTTTTTTGTATTTTACATGAAATTGCACACATTTTTATGTATAACTCTCTATGCAACGCGAGCCCAGTCAGTGAGTGTTTTCATTGGTCGCTGAAACTGAGCGAGCAATAGGTAGAGAGAGAAGACAAATGCTCATACCCCCAGAATGCACCACCCCTGGTTTAAAGAGACGGCAGAGGAGCGCCCTTGTGCAAGCGAGTCTCTCAGCAGAAGTTTCTACGTTGCATAAGAGAGCAGAGGTTACTGTTTGGAAGGGGAATCTCCCTCCAGAAGGACTTCAGGTATCATTAACCTCTCTGGGGTTACTTCTCTATGTTTTCTAGTGGCACTGTTAGAGGTTACATCCCCACTTCGTTTTTTATTGGCACTAGTACCAGCTTGAGAGTCACTGGACCCCTGTCCAGTGACAAAACTGTCCAGAGTCATTTGTTTCTGACGTCTCTTCCATATCTGCCTAAAATTATACATTGTGTTGTCATTAAACATGTTAGAGACACAGATTGCAACGTCTTTGTTAGGATGATGTGTTTCAACAAAATTGTTTAGGTCACTCCACTTAGAAACAGTTCTTTAATCCCTGAAGTAAGCATAGTATCCCCTCTCTCTTCCTCTTCTTCCTTGGATTCTTCATCCTGTTCCTGCTGAAGGTCTTGCAGCTCCTCAGTGGTTAACTCTTTCCTGTGGGCATCTACAAGCTCTTCCACATCCTCACCATTCACATCCAAGCCCAATTTTCGAGGTAACACTTTGGCCACAATTTCCTCCACGCAGAGTTCATTGTCCTGGAAGTGAGACTCACTGCCAAGCCTTATCTATAAAGCTTATGCAGTTGAAGGTATTGAAGTGATCCTTCCAGAACTCTCTTAGGATTAATTCAGTGTCTTAGAACACTTCAAAGCACCTTTGATACAGTGCCTTGGTGTAGTGTCTTGAAGTTCAAGATGATTTGCTGGTACATGGGCTGGATGAGGAATGGTATTAGGGGGTAAGAACTTAACAGTGATGAACTGAAATTCATCCAGCAACTGGTCTTCAAAGCAAGGAGGATGTGCAGGAGCATTGTCCATTACCAGGAGGCACTTGAGGGACAATTGATTTTCATTGAGGTATTTTTTCACACTTGAGCCAAACACTTCATTGACCCACTCAACGAACCTTTCATCATAGGGTAATTTTAGAATGTTATGCTTACTGAATTCAAGTTTGTCATTAGTTGAATAAAATGTTTTTCTAATGACAAACTTGAATTTAGTAAGCATAACATTCTAAAATTACCCTATGATGAAAGGTTCTTAGATATTCCTAGAATTTTAAAGCTTTTTAACATAAATGTAATTTTCAGTAATATTAATGTCAAGAGTTTAGTAATCAAAAATTCTCCTAAAGATCTTCCAGGGTACATATATGAAATTCCTTGCAAAAAGTGTGATAAAGTCTATTATGGACAGACCGGTAAATCTCTTTCACGTCGTCTCAAACAGCATCAATATTCTGTGAGAACTGGGCAAATATCGAATGCATTATTCGTACATATGAGAGATGTAGATCATCTATTAACTGGAGTCAAGCAAGAGCCTTAATCCCATGTAATGACACAGTTAAAAGGAATATCATTGAATCTAAAAGGAATATCATTGAATCTTGTTTCATCAAGTCATATAATAGAAATGTTCTAAATTTAAGTCTTGGTTTATTTAAACTTGATGCTTTCATAATGAAAAAAGTCGTAGATAAATATAAGCAACAAAATTAATATATTCAGTTTTTACATGTTTTGGACTGTAAAGATACTTTGTAATTTTGGTTAGGGTCAAATCTGTTTAGGTTTGTGACCGTGTGATATCCGATAATCCTGGATTATCTCTTAATTTTTACCCTTTTGACAATTAACCACTGATATTCTTGATCTTGTTGTGTACCTGAGACCTTTTTCTCCAATTGTATTTCATTAGCTCCTTGACAATGTCTTAGTAAAGCCGAAAGCGCTTGGATTTCTGACTGTCATTTTCCTGTGGTATTCGCTTTTAATGAATTCACATGCATCTACTGTGATTTTTTAAGCATATATATATATATATTATATATATATATATATATATATATATATATATATATATATATATATATATATATATATATATATATATATATATATAATGTAAATATAATGTGTGTGTTTGTGCATG
>NC_061095.1:30411052-30533552 GCF_015104395.2 Macrobrachium nipponense | reverse complement strand
GGAGGAGTAGGCCAACCCCCCCCCTCTCTCTCTCCCGCCGTGTTACGCCGAGACCCTCCCCCCCCTTCCCCAGTTGCTCAGCCACCTTCCCTTTCTATAACGAACGGAGCCTTCCGTCGCAGCCGGGGCACCTTTGGTTATAGATTACTGGCTCCGCCAGCGGGCGGGGTGGTCACTACTAGTGGTCGGTTGCTTGCCTACTATATCCCTTTAACATCTCCCCCCTCCCGCTACCGGAAGGGAGGCTTGCTTCTTACCCGGGCACTCTTCAGTAGACGGGTGGAGGAAGGTTTAATTATTATTGTTATTTTAAGTAGGATATACCCTAATTTTACGATGATTTGTTTTAATTTTATTATTCATTTGTTTTACCATCCCCCGCCATTATTCGTCGTAGTTTCCTTTTCACCACCACACCTTGGTTGGGAATTCTATCTCTTTTGTCTCCGCCGCCAGCGGAGCAAGTAGCCTAGGACCAACCAACCAACCTTGTTACCCAACACGTATTATGGCTGGGTGCTCTGGTTTCATCTAACTTTCTCGCTCCGGCACCAGCGGAGCAACTGTTAGGCTGTAAGTGTTCTCCTGATACTTATGTATCTTTCCACTTACAGGCTACCAACTGTCAGGTCTGGGATGCAAGCGACGTTGTACAACCCTGCGGCCACGATGAGTGCAGGTCTCACGCTCCATGTGCCACGCCATTCAACGATATGATCGTCTGGCACCCGGAAGCCTGCGCCATCTGCTACGACCTAGTCAGTCAGCTGGTGGAGGGGGTAAGTCGATTATAGGCTTCTTTATCATTTTACTAACACTCTTAGACATAAGTTTTGTTAACCCGTTCCGCCAGTAGAAGCTCATCTCACCTTTTCTTTCAGGCTACTGGTGTGAGGGAGGTCGCCCTTGCTACCCTGAAAGCGTGGGTGGGCGGCTTCGGGAAGAACGCCGCCAAAGGCCAGCCTACATCCCTGACAAGAAGCTGGCCGTCCAGATCTTCCCTGCGGGCAAGTCAACAGGGTATGTTGACCCCTTGTCCGCAGCCCCTCTCATAGCCTCCCATCCAGCAAGATATGCAGCAATCTTTCGGGGTCGTAGCCACACAGGAGTCGGTCCCGGACGTCGCTACCCCTGGACCTCAACATCGAGCCTATGGCGGTACGGGCAGAGGATTTGTTGGTTGAGGTAGGTGTTGGTGTCCAGGGCGCCCAAGGTGTTTCCTTGGGCGTTCCTGGATCTTCTCCTGTCCCTTCTTCAAGCGCTTCGTTCCAAGGCTTTGTGGGATCTGAGATCCCTACCCGCTCTCCCGCTCTCTCTGTACCCCCAAAGGTGAAGGGACAGAGAGAACCGAAGACTCTAACTAAGACGACTTCTAAGAAGTCATCTTTCGTCTTCTTCGGCTAAGAAGTCTTCGACTTCTTACGCTGACGCGGTGAAGGCCAAGCCGAGCTCTTCCTTACTCGAAGAGCTCTAGAAGCAAGCTTCTAAGGAGAAGGCTCGCGCGCTCCCGCCGAGCCAATGCCTTCATCGGCCTCCACCGCATCCACTCGGTAACGCCGGTGGGAGGAGCGGGACCCAGCACCTTTGATCCCACTGCTTTCTCAGCAGTGGTGATGCAACAGTGTGCGGGGCGAGATGGTCGGCTCCCAAGTCTCCGCCCTGGGGACGAAATTTGAGCAGATGTTCGCACAACTGTCGAGCACTATGTCACTCAATCAGGCCAGTCCATCCAAGATCTCTTCTAAACAGAGTTAGAGAGAACATGCAGGACCCGAGTAGCTGGGCTCTCTCAGGTCCCCCTTCCAGTCTCCCCCCAGTGCCAAGTGCTGGTATTTTCCAGCTCCCGCCATACGACTCTCTGCCAGCTTTCTCTATGGAGAAAACCCATGGAGAGTAGCTGCCTACGCTCCATTTAAGGATGGTATGATCTCTCATCCCGGAGTATGGAACTCGAAGGATTGAGGACTTCGAGTTTATCCTCCGGGTTTGACGCAGCCTTTCATCGGCTATGCTAGGCTGACCGTAGCGGCTCTTACTAGGGAAGACAAGATCTCTAGGGAGGATGTTCTCTACAGTAGGGATCATGCCCAACGGGAATGGGTTCACTGCCTTGAGACTGGGAGTGCACAAACACCAAGCTCCAGGCCTATAAAGAGTCCTTTCACTATTTGCGACGGGAAGAGGAGGCTTTCTCTTCCGTTCGCCACAAAAAATAGTAGAGAGGACTCTTCAGGCAGTCCTCAAGGATGAGCCCATGCCACAGCTAAGGGAGGCGGAGTCTACTTCTACCGCTCTTCCCAGCTTTTGGAGAATTGTGGGAGAACTTGCCAGCCACTTCACGCTTGGCAAGCTCAAACCGGACTGCGCATGGACCAGTTCGGCGAGAAGCTTCCAAGGCTGCCTGATTCCTTGATTCAGGCGGAGTTCGATGCGCGAACTAGGTTTTGGGCAGGTCCCTCAATTCATGATCATAACGGAGATGGCTGCTCTCTCATATGCTACGGAACCTCTGTTTAAGATCTTGGCCAAATCCCAGCTTCAGACGGTTCAGACGGATGCTTTCGACTTCTTCCAAGCTAGGAGGAATTGCCGAAAGCACGTTCTGCAGGAGTGCACTATTAGGCACGAGCCTAATTTAGACTCCTGGCTTCTAGCATGTGGGGAGCGGATTTCTCTTGCCCCAGAGTCCGCTTGTAAAATGAAGTTTAACCCACCACGAGGCTGCTAGGCTCAACCAGAGCCTTAGAGCTAGGTAGGTATTTCATCCAAGAGGAAGCAAGAATCCGTCCCCACTGCTGGTAAGAAACCAAAGAAGTCTGGTAAAAGGTTCCAGCCTTACCAGAAACACCAGCAACAGCAGCAATTTGTTCAGGCCGTCCCGGTTACCCAACAGGGACAACCCGCTAGTGCTAAACAGAACCAGCCCATCCTCCTGCTGTCTCCATCAATCACAACCTTCAACCTCCTACGCACTCTCGCCGGCCTTCAACCCTACTAAGTATGAAGGTCAGGGCTACCCTCCCTTTTTAACAAGCAACCGAGATTGTAGGGCGAGAGGCTACTTTTCGCACCAGCGTGGCGCGGAGGAAGGGCGACAAGGAGCAGGCAGTTCAGAGGAGGGCTGGTTGGTCAACCCACCCATCAAACAATGAGGCTCCCCAGGTAGGAGGGAGACTGTTCCTCTTCCGTCACAGGTGGGGGTTCAGCAATTGGGCACAGAGCATAGTGTCCAAAGGATTGGGTTGGAGTTGGATCAAAGATCCTCCTCCAATCAAATCATTCCACCAAATACCATCAAAGGAATTGACAGATTACGCGGAGGAACTCCTTCAGAAAGGAGCTATTGCGAGAGTCAAGCATCTAAAAATTTCAAGGTCGCTTATTCAGCGTTGCCAAAGAAAGGCTCAACAAAAAGAAGGGTAATCTTAGACTTGTCAAAAGCTAAACTCTTTCATTCGTTGCGACAAGTTCAAGATGCTTACCCTCTCGCAAGTAAGGACCTTACTCCGCGTGGAGCCGTCACATGCTCCATCGATCTTACAGACGCATACTATCATATCCCTATAGCCAGACACTTCCGCCCATTCTAGGATCAGGCTAGGAAATCAGACATTCTCATTCAAAGTGATGCCCTTCGGTCTGAATGTAGCCCCCAGGGTATTCACGAAAATAGCAGAAGTGGTTGTGCAGCAATTGAGAACTCAGGGAATCATGGTAGCAGCATACCTCGACAATTGGTTGATCTGGGCACCAACTGTCGAGGAATGTCTCAAAGCCACCAAAAAGGTAGTTCACTTTCTGGAACATCTGGGGTTCCAGATAAACAAAACGAAATCCAGACTTACCCCGGAGTCTCGTTTTCAGTGGCTGGGAATCCAATGGGATTTGTCTTCCCACAATCTGTCAATCCCAGTGGCCAAACGGAAGGAAATAGCAAAATCTGTCAGGCAATTTCTCAAATGGAAACAAACATCAAGGAGAAACCAGGAAAGAATCCTAGGGTCCCTTCAGTTTGCTTCGGTAACAGATATCCTCCTGAAAGCAAGGCTAAAGATATAAATCGAGTTTGGCGATCGAGAGCAAACACCAAATCTCGAGACAAGTTGTCAGTAATTCCACAGATCCTTCGCAATCAACTCCGTCCATGGTCAAAGTAAAGAACTTAGCAAGCGGGTACCCCTTCAATATCCCTTCCAGTGTTAACCATTCACACGGATGCCTATCCCGTCGGGTGGGGGGGATGGGGGGGGGGGGGGATATTATCAGTTCAGACAGGTTCAGGGGACTTGGTCAGTTCAATTTCGCCAGCTCCACATAAACGTTCTGGAAGCAATGGCAGTATTTCTTACCTTGAAGAGACTGCTTCCCCCGAAAAAGTCTCATCTAAGGCTAGTTTTCGGACAGTGCAGTGGTAGTTCATTGCATCAACAGAGGAGGGTCCAAATCCAAGCATGTGAACCATGTCATGATAGCCATCTTTGCCCTAGCAAACAAACACAAATGGCATCTGTCCGCCACTCACCTGGCGGGGGTAAGAAATGTGATAGCAGACGCTTTGTCCCGGTCAGTTCCTCTGGAATCAGAATGGTCCCTAGACGACGGGTCATTCCAGTGGATATGCCGGAGAGTCCCAGGTCTCCAAGTAGATCTCTTCGCCCTCACAAGCGAACAACAAGCTCCCTTGCTATGTGGCCCCCAACCTGGACCCTCTGGCTTATGCCACGGACGCCCTGTCGTTAGATTGGGATCAGTGGAGAAAAATTTATGTTTTTCCCCCAGTGAATCTTCTCTTGAAAGTCTTAAGCAAGCTGAGGACTTTCAAGGGAATAGTAGCTCTGATTGCACCGGACTGGCCCAAGAGCAACTGGTATCCTCTTCTTCTGGAATTGGGGTTCTCTCCGACCTCAACGGATTCCCAATCCCAAGCTGTCACAATCAGTACAAATGAGGACTGTGTTCGCTTCCTCAGGAATTCTTCAGACCCTAACTTTATGGACTTCATGAAGTTTGCGGCTAATAAAGATGCTAATATTGATACACAAAATATTCTCTTCCTAGAATCAGATAAGAGAGAGTCAACCATTAGGACAATATGACTCAGCTGTTAAAAAATTAGCATCCTTTCCTGAAAGAATCAAACACTACAAACCATGACAGTTAATCTAGCTATATCCTTTTTCAGATCCTTGTTGAAAAAGGTTTAGCAGCTAGCACATATTACTACTCATAAATCGGCTTTGAAGAAGATCTTTCAGTTAGGTTTTCAGATAGATCTGACTGAATCTTATTTCACGTCTATTCCTAAAGCCTGTGCTAGACTTAGACCTTCTCAAAGGCCTACTGCAGTTTCATGGTTCTTAAATGATGTCCTCAAACTAGCTTCAGATACTGACAACTCGACTTGTACATTCATAATGCTTCTTAGAAAGACATTATTCTTATTAAGCCTAGCTTCAGGAGCTAGAATTTCAGAACTGTCGGCTCTATCCAGAGAGGCGGGTTTCATGTGGAATTCCTCCCTCAGGAGAAGTTCTGCTTGTCCGGATCGTAGTTTTTTGGCTAAAAATGAGGATCCTCTTGCAAGGTGGGCCCCTTGGAAAGTCATCCACACTGCCCCAAGACCCTTCTCTCTGCCCAGTATCAACTTTAAGAGCCTTTCTATCCTCGTACATCCTCAAGATCCTCAGGTTCTCTCTTCATGGATAGAAAAAGGTGGTACTTTGTCAGTAAAAGGTATTAGACAACAAATCCTTTACTTCATTAAACAAGCCAATCCTGATCATTCCCAAAAGCACATGACATCAGGGGAGTAGCCACCTCAATTAATTACTTTCAACATATGAACTTTGAGGATCTTAAAAAGTATACTGGATGGAATCTCCGACAGTCTTTAAACGTCATTATCTAAAGTCCTTGGAATCTTTAAAATTTTTTTTTTCAGCAGTAGCAGCGGGAACATTGTTTCTCCTGATACTGTATAGTAGTCGTAGTACAGATCCAGGTCTCCTTTCTACCTACCTCATCCAACATGCCTCACCCTATCGCCATGCTACTCGGATATCAATTAGCCTTAGCCGCTGAAATCATACTAGTGGATTGTCCCTTATTTTTTGCTAGGGACATCCACACTTGTACTGATATGTACTCAGTGTACCTACCCTTATTTTTATGCTAGGGTAGGACACAATGTGTTTGTATATTTTGTAAATAATTTATAAGTAAATCTATTTTGTAATATTACACTGCATTATTATAATTTACTATGTTTACGTGTAATTTTAAGTACTTTGCATGACTAACTTTCTTTTATGTTACTGTTTAGAATAAGTTTAGGCTTAATACTTAGTTTATATGCTATAATTGATTTACTTATATTATATCCCTCATTTTACAACTGCTTTTCATTGTCCTTTTTTCCCATCTTGTCTGTTTCTCTGGTACTCTTTCATAGGCCGACACGAGCTGAGCCCAGAAAAGGGATTTTGACGAAGGAAAAAATCTTTATCTCTCCATATTTTGGTGTTTTTTAGGGCTCCTTTTATAGATGGAATTCTGTGTAACAGAACATTTTGTACCAGTCATTAATATATAGATTATATATATTAAGTAATATATATAATTACAAATAATATAATTATATATATATATATAATACATTATATGTATATTATATATATATTGAATATATATAATACATATATATATATATAGATATATATATACTATAATATTATATATATATATAATATCTATATATAATCAGTTTATCAGGTTCTACATTAGGAAAGAGATTTTAAGAAATAAGCATGGTGGTGGAACCAAGATTTACCAAGGATAATTGAGGAGAGTTCAGCCTTCCAACTGTGGCAGAAAACAGCCAGGTTAAAAGTAGAGGGAGACAAAAAAAAAAAATTTATGTCATTTTCAAAGAAGAGAATCTCTAAACAACTGAGGGAAAAGAGAAATATTAGATATTTAAATGATCGTAGAAGGATAGAAAGTATAAGTAAGATGAAAATGGAGAAATGAAAATTAGATATTAAGAGATACTGGAATAATGGAGGCACTGCTTTGGAAACCAAAGTGAAAATATACATAATACAGAGGACATTGCCATACTTGTATCATAGTAGAAAATAAAAGGAAAAGGTTACAAGAACTGTTGAGATGAGGAAAATGGGAAAGCCCTATGACCATCCAAAATAGTAAATGACTTAAAAAAAAGTATGTAGTAGGCAAGTTTTCTAAAACATATGGAAACCTGTCAAAAAAAGAGATTAGACCAGAAGATTGGAAAAAGAGCCTTATAGTAATGGTATGCAAAGGAAAAAAGGATGCACTGCAGCATGGAAATACAAATAAATGATTGCTTGAGCATGCTTTGAAAACTTTAGAAAAGTTTTTGGAGGTAAAACTGAAAAAAATTGTTAATCTAAGATTGAGAGTTCAATATCAGAAGTAGTCTTTATAATGATGGAACTGCAGCAAAAGTTCTGTGGATAAGAACATTACTACATCACAAATTTGTGGATCTTTGTAAGGTATTGAACAGAGTACAGAGACAAATAATAAAATGGGCATTACAAAGGTTGTATAGTGTTCCAGAAAGATTCATTGAGCTAATGATGTTACTTTACACAACACTAGATGTGCAGTGAAGACAGTGGCAGGTGTACTGTGTTTGCGTAATTTAATAATTGAAGGAATTATAAAGACGTTCAGAAAAGGGAGCCCCTTGGAGCTGTTTTTTTTTATAGATGACATAGTGTCACAGCAGAGTTTGAGGTATTGGTTGTGGAAACAAAGCTTATGGTGACTAAAAAGGAAACAAAAGAGAAACTACAGTGAGGAAAATGACCAATTGGATGAACTCAAAATTTTGTAGTGAATGTATAACAGATCGGGAATAAAAAACATACATGATGTAAGGATTTTTGGTGTTTGAAGTACATTGCAAGAGGAAATGGAGAAGATAGGGAAGTTGAGAACCATATTGTGATAGATATGCAGGCCTCAGAAGAGTAGAGCATATCTGTCATCCTGGTGAACTCACTGGGCTTTGAAGCAAAAGTTGAGAGAGCAGTGTGAAAAGAGTAGCTGCAGCATGGATGACATGGAGAGAAACACCTTGACTACTGGTAACTAAAATAGAATGCCTCATTGGTAGAGAGAGCTAAGACTTTCAGTGGGTAATAAGGTCTGCAATTTTACACAGCTGAAGACTCTCAAGTAAAATGGATTCAGGAAAAACGACTTGAGATCACAAAGAATGAAGTATTTTGGACACATGAGAAATGATGAGTCACATGTGATCAGGAAACAGTAAATGTGAAAATAGCTGGGCATAGATCTAGATAAAATAGGAATTCAGGCAAAAGTTGCACATGACAGAAGGTAGTAGATAGAGTTCATGTCTAACCATATAAAGGGAAAAACTCTTGTAGAAATTTTATGATGATATTTGAAACAAGATATTAGGTAACTTTAAATCTAAATTGACGATGGAACATTTACATAACCGTTATCTATCTCTGTCAGCATTTTTCTTATCTGTCATGTAAGATCTTTATTTGAGCTTTTGAGAGGAGAATTGAGGTTAAGTCATGCTCCTGGAAGTGAGAGTAATGCTGATCAAACTGTTTTTTTAATGGACTGAGCTTTCTTGCAGTGTATCAGGTTTTGGTGCTATTAGAATTTTTTATCTCTTAATGGTAAGCTTAATATGGTAACTATAGCCTTTGAATTTGACTGATACTGTACATAAAGATTCTTGTGTAATGGCTTGTATGTCCAGTTTCATAATATACTTGAAAATTAAGCTCTTATATTTTAGCAGATAATGAGATTTTTCATAAGATAATTTGTAATTTTGACAGTGAGGTGTTATCTATTTAAATAGAAGGTTTACTAATTGTTAATATCATGTTATTTTTATGAAGTTTTCTATATATACTATATATTTTTTAAGGTAGCGGAGATAACTAGGCATTTTTTGGTAGAATAGAAACAGTATGGCGTTAACTGGTTTGATTTTTAGAACTTTCAGTTAAATTAGTTTCTTATCTTTATTCAGTTTTAAAAATGTAACTTGTGTCTTTGTTGCATCTTGAACCCAGAAATAGTCTGTGTAATAGTTCCACTTTATTGGCAATTCTGATACATATCTGCAGTGTCATTCATCTGTGGTCTACCTCAGCCTCATTCCCACCCTTAAAAAAAAAAAAATCCAGAATTGTAGTAAATTCTTCATAATTTTCTATCCACCCCACAATCTATAACATAAAACTGTTAGACCATGCCATGCCCAGCACTATACAGTGTATAATATGTCTCCTTTTTTCCCCATACCCACACTTGCCAGTTTCCCACAAATTGCATCCAATCTGTTCTCACTGTTTACTTTTATTGCCATGGTTTACCAGCACCTTAATACTAAAACATAAAAGACAGTTTTCCTTGTTCATTTTCATTGCTCTCCAGTCTCATTAGGATTAAGATGAAATATCACTCTTATGTGAGAGAGAGAGAGAGAGAGAGAGAGAGAGAGAGAGAGAGAGAGAGAGAGAGAGAGAGAGAGAAAGAGTGAAACATACTGTATACTACTGTATGAATGTAAAATGTTTTTTTATCAGTTGTATAATTATCAGTTTAACATTAGTGTATGCCATATACTGTATGTATTTATTTACATAAAAATCATGTTGCATGTGGTGTTCATGAATGGTTTATAGCTATCTACAATTTCTCATGTCACCAGTAGGTTTTGGAGGATGCCTACTGAAACAATAGAGAATTATACTATATTCTACATTCCAGATATTATAGTACAAGTTTTAGGTAGAGTTCTCATCTGTCTCAATATGTAGTGAGGGTAACAGATTGCATTACTTTATAATTGATCATCGTCTTAATATTCGGGAAAGGTGAACTTCTGGTCGAGTACAGTTGATCTTGTAGGGGCCTATACAGGCAGCAAATCCCATTACATGAGCAATATAAGTTTGTTCATGTAGTGTGTGAAACAGATGAGCCATTGGACCTGGAAATGTACATTGATTAATGAGGTAGCCATTCATATTTTTCTATGCCATTTTATGCCAGAAGTAAAAAAAAAATATGGATGGAAATCTCAGTCCTTCTTACCTCTGTTGAAAGGAAAGTTCTACAAAGCAAATCAGGTTACCTTTGTCAAGTTTGAATTAGTTATGCAATTTCTGAAGTAAATGAGATGCAGTTGGCATATTTTACATTGAGAGCAAAGTTTTCTCTTGTAGTTCAAATGAAGTTTTCTCAGATTTAATTGTTACAATATTTATTTTAGAATGGAATACTTTCATGATGTGCACATTTATGTTGATATGGGAAAGTTAAAGGTTTATTTTTTCTCATATTTTCTCATACACTGAAAGATTTACCTTGAGCATATGTAGCCACATCATCCCCACTGTGAGATTCTAATGCGTTCGGAACAGCTACAATTGGTGTATACTCCTTATGTAATGTATCCACGTTGCTAATATCAGGTCTTGTCACCTAGAGAAAATAGATAGTTGTACATAACTCAGTGTTTTGAAAATTTTAATTGAATGATAAGATTAAGTAAAGATTTTGGTTAGATATGGTATGAAAATTTGTAATAAAAGAATTACAGTGGTACCTCGAGATACGAAATTAATCCGTTCCGAGGCGGCCTTCGTATCATGAGCTTTTCGTATCTTGGACCGCATTTTACATGTAAAATGGCTGGTCTGTTCCAAGCCCTCCAAAAACACCCCAGTAAATTTCATAATAAAGCTAAATTGACCTTTAAACAATGAAATACTACAACAATTTGGACCATTCAATACCTAACTTAATACGTACTGCTAATTACCTGTAAATAAAGTGTATTAGTGTACATGGTATACTACAAGAAATACTGTACGTATGTAGTAAAATGTGGAAGCTTACATTTCGAGTGAGGCTATCTCCGAAAGTGGCGACAGAAGAGGAGGACAAACGGCAGATACATACGTACACTTAACTTTACGAAACACAAAAAAATGTAAGGAAAACACATAAACTAAACTTTACGAAACACATTAACCCTTTAACGCCGAAGGGGTATAATAAAAATTGGCTCCTTTTTTTGTCATTGCCTGAAGTTTAGTATGCAACCATCAGAAATGAAAAAAAATATCATTATCATATATAAATAATGCGATATATGATAGCGCGAAAACAAAATTTCATATATACAGTAATTGTATTCAAATCGCTCTGTGAGCAAAACGGTTTAAGCTAACAAGTTATTTTCGTTGTATTGTACACTAAATTGCGATCATTATGGTATATAACACATTGTAAAACGATCAAAGCAACATAGAGAAAATATTATCACAAAATGATGCATGAATTCGTAACGCGCGGACGTAAAAAAATGTTTTCATACATTCAACTTCCCTGTCAGATATATACTTAGCTATAGACTCCGTCGTCCCCGACAGAAATTCGAATTTCGCGGCACACGCTGCAGGTAGGTCAGGTGATTTACCGCCCTGCCGCTGGGTGGCAGAAATAGGAACCATTACCGTTCTAGAACCAGATTTTCTCTGTCGCGGTAGTGTCAACATACGTTGTTGACTTGATTTTCGGTTTTCATCGCCATCGATCTTCTTGGCTGTCTTTTGCAGGGCAAGTACTGGGTCTTTGGTTTGGCATACGCTTTTATTAACTTTTTAATGAATTTCGCTTCGAAATTTCGAAGAATATATTACGTGAAACTACCGAATTTTTCGGTAGACACTCACATAGTTTGCAAGAAAGGGAATTATTAATATTTATTCATTAATACGTGTAATAAGTGTTAGAACTTTATTGAGGAAATATAAAACTCTAATTTCCTACTTTAGGAAGTCAGAAAAGCATATAACTAGATACGCTTCCTTTAGAAGCTTTAATAGCTTTTGTGCTAACGAGCAGTTAGAGTATTAGCAGTATAGTAGTTGTTGCATCCTCATCACCTTCTTACTCCACAGAAACTACAAATTCATATTTGCAAATTTGAAGATAAATGGATGTAGCTCAAAATGTGAGCTCTTAAAAGGTAAGAAGTGAATATAGTGTTCCCCATTGCAGTGGAGGGTGCGTCTGATCGGCTCTGTCTCGCTCCCAGGTCTAGACCTCTTCCAAGCTCCCAAGCCCAGAGGAGAAGGAATGTCGAAAGCCATACGGAGGTTTCAGAGAATCCCCACCGGTCAGGCGTCCCCTCGGCAGGTTCTGTAGTAGCGTCCCAGACTGCCAAGGATAGCCGTTGGAAAGGCATCCTAAAACAGTGTTTTTCGTCATCCGATTCTTCATCGAAAAAAAGGGTGGAGTTCTGACAAGCTATCGAGACCTCTAAAAGATCGTGGAAATTCGCCAGCTCTGGATTTCTAGCCCCGGAAAGTTTTTCCGGAGGACTATCCACCTGAGAAGATGAAGAAAGAGATTTATTCATCAAATCCTCCTTCCCCTAGATCGGATACGGAGAAAGAAGACGTTGCTACGAAGATCCTGAAGGAAATGCAACAGCAAATATCTTCGTTGGTTGGAGTATTAAAGAAGGATCCTCCTCGGAGAAAGGACCGCTTCCTTCCTATCAAAAAATCCCGTCCAGCAGAAGTTTCAGATAGCTCGGACGAGGCGCCAGCCAGGCGCAAAACGCCTACCAGGCGAGAGGCTCCAACCAATATTGATACATACAGGATCGAGGCGCCTGCCAGGCTCCAGGCTCCTGCCAGGCGCCGGGCAGGCGCCTGCCAGCCGCAAGAAACCATCCAGGAATGATGCATCATCCAGGCGCCAGGCGCCATGAGCCAGGATCTCCAGCTTCATCTGACATGGAGTTAGAAGTTGACTAGGAGGCTCCTCTTTGGGACTTTTCGCAGGATCAGTTTTCGCCTGACAGGGGCTCAAGATGTCGCACAGGCGGCCGTAGCCCTTGTCAGGATGTGGTTGATTCTGCAAGAGGTTTTTCGCATTCAAGACCTTCTCCTGATAGGGACGCTAGTTGTCGCACAGGCTGCCGTCGTCCTTATCAGGACGGTACTAATGTGAATAAGGGCAAATTGCAGGATCGGCCCTCTCCTGGCGGGGACTCAAGATGTCGCACAGGCGGCCGTAGCCCTTGTCAGGTTAGAGTCGGTACTGCTAAAAGCCCTTCACCTTGCAAAAGGAGGCGTTCTCCTCCGGTTGCTCATTCTCCCAACTTGACTGGACAGGAAATGGAAGGTAGATCGGAATTGGAAGCCAATAAGGGGGCAGGTCTCTCAGTTTATAAGACCTTAGCAACCCTTTTATTGAGAGAATTCGTTCATTACTAGTAAGAGGATATTAAAATCATCCTCCTTCTGAAATAATGCAACCAACCATTTCCAGAAAGAGTGGCAATCGTTTGGAAATTGGACAAGATTCGTACGAGCTCTCATTCATTGATTAGAGGCTCTTCCAGATAATAGAGGCGTAGAATACGGCCTTATCTCCAAGAGAATAAAAGCTTGAGAGATTCTCTTGGATCCTCGGTTTTCATTTGCAATCTCTTTCGGCTAATACTAATTCGTGTTTATTGACGAAAAGAACGAAGAGAGTAAAATTTCCATTCTCTCTCTGCATTGGAGAGGAAAGAATGTAGTAAGAAAATTTGGTGTATACGACTACTGTATGACAAGTCATATACGCATACCATAGTTACCTTTGTGGTTCGCTACGGAATTATCTGTATCCTTACAGGAATTTCCTAGTAAGGACTACGCTTAAAGGGTTTGTTACAACAACACCTACTCAGCTTCGGTATTTAACGAAGGTTGTTTTGCTTAAATATGCATTATTGAGAGCTTCCTTAGGCTCGAGAATAATTTTATCATATTCCTTCATTGAATGGAGTAACTGGCAACTCAGGAAGAATGCAGCGAGGCAGCGAACGGGACTGCTGTCATTGTAAGCCAACACAGTAACATCTAGTTCTCAGTCATGAACGGTTGGTTACATCTCTCTCCTACGGGATCGAATGGTTAACCGTATCTTCCCCCTACAATCATGGACTTAGCCTTGAATTGAGGGGATTTATAGGCAAACATGAATAACATTGTATTTGTTTTGCTAAGAAGTTTTCAATAAAAAGATCCCTTGTAACCTTTCGGTACTGTTTACCGCAATGTAACAGGATTATAAGAAAGAGATAGCAATATGATTCTAACGCAGTAGAGCAATATATTATATGATGCTCTCATGCTTACGAAAGCATAGTCTTATTAGAGAACATTCTCAGTGAGAATTTGTTAGGAACAATTTTTTCTTCGTGATAGAAGTTTGTTCCCCTGAATGGGCTATATTAAGCCTATCAAGTTCTTCCTATCAAGAAACGGAAATAACATTTGAGAGGGTGCCGGGTACCAGGACAGAGGTACAGATGTCCTGGCGCATATTCTAAAGAATCACACCAGTGGCAGAAGCAAAAATAATGGACTTGGTAATTTCTCGATATAGCGAGTTATTAATCGAAGGGTTCAGTAGCCTCTCTGACAGTAGGCTCGGTAACGGCACGGTTCGTTCCTGATTTCGTTCCCCGTCTAACTTGAAGGAGGTTCGATCCCAAGGAGGGACGAAATGATTTAAATCAATTAAGCCATTTCCACAGCTCTCTCATATTTCAAGAAGCATTGAGAATCTCTTTTTTCGCCCCTGTTCGCGTTAACAAGAGAGAACCTGTTTGGAACACGGACACGGAACGTAACGATCCTTAAGAGGTTCGCTGCACGATGTTGCACGTCCATGAGAATCTTCTCGATCGACGATAATAACTATTAACGTCTGTACGTATAAGCTGAGTTGGAAAGAGAGTTGTGGAAATCTGCGATACGTCTTCTTCATACATAGATCTTTTCGCAAAGTTGAAGACGAAAAGACTTCCTCTAGACTGCTTCCTTATCCTCAAACCAAGAGAGGTAGCAATATACGCCATCCTTTACTTTGAAAGGGAAATAAACATTAATTTTTTCTCCAATATATAAATTCTTAATGGACGCATTTAAGATATTTACTGGCGTCAGAGGAAGAGAGGATGATGCCTTTTGCCCCATTTTTGCCTTCGGGAAGCTGGATTCACAGAGGTCACGTCCTTCTTACAGCACTTTTATAAAGGCTTTCACAAGAGAGGCGGTCTACTCTATCAGCCTCACTTAGAAAGGACCTCAAAAACCTCTACACTCTGAGTCTGTCTGCGTGCAGACTGACGAGAAGTGATATGGATGAGAGGATTTTGCAAGGTGAATGACAAGGGTCATAGAAAAGACATAGAAGTGCTGCAGATCGTGCTGGATTGAATGAGGAAACTGTCCTCTTCCGATACCTCTGTGACCCACATAGCGGTTTTTCTTCCCTTTCTGAGAGAAGAATCACCTTTGTATTTATATCTGCTATCACAGATTACAGTAGCAGGCTATACTCTGTCTTTACAAAGGAACTTGAAGATAACAGAGGACTAAGTTCCTTGGGATCTTACACGATACCTCGAGAAAACCAACAGTAGGACATTATGTACTTCGAGTTGGAATCTTTTCGTGGCCCGCAGATTCCTTGTTCCGACAAGTGGGAACCTCCTCATCAAGCTTCTTTAGAAATCTTATGAGAAAATTCATTTTTTCTCTTGGCTCTAACAACTAGTGAATTTAAGTTATGAGGTCTCGCATCGGATTCAATGGAGGCTCGACTATTGGTTCTTACCATCACATTATTTCTGGAAAAGAATTAACACCCTTCTAACCCTGCATCAGAGCTCTGAAGTTAAGGGACTTTCCCATTTGAAAGGGGAAGAGATAGAAGGGTCTCTTTGCCCGGTCGGGGCGCTTAAACTTTATCTTTAATATAAGAAATCGCTTAAGGGTTTTCTATAGAGTCTTTGGGCTGCGATGAGGACATGAAACGCTTCCCAGAAGGCATTCAGAAGGAGAAGACAAGAACCAAGAAAGCCCTGGGATCGCCCACTTTCGGCTCAGAGTCATCTTCAACTTCCAGACCTTCCCCTCCTTCGGACAAGGAGAGGGAAGATTCTACAACGAGAGACTACCTTGACAGGCAGGAATAGAGCTCGTCAGCAACGAAAGTATTCACGAAGGATCCTCCCCGAAAGAAGACTCGTCTCTCTCGTCCTGTTGAGAGAGCCAATCGTCTACGGGACGTGATTGGCTCCAAGCTCCTCTCCTGGTCCTAGGCCAAAGGATCCAGGTAGAAGAGAACCTTCCACCCTTCTCCAGTCTCCGGACAAAATATTGTCTGTTTTTTTGTTCAGGATCTTCGGACAACGAAGCGCTAGCCAGGCGCCAAGTGCCAAACAAGCGAAAAACGCTATAGGCAGACAGCTCGAATGAACGAGTTTATTGTCTGATGCGGAGAAGGAGCGGACCACCAACCTGGCACAAATGCGCCAGAGTTGAACAGATCGGACAGGTGAGAGTGTCCGATGTGGACATCGCTAGCCAGCCTCGAGACTCCAGCCATGCTCGAAGCTCCAGCAAGTGGGGAGGAGCCAGCCGGGCGCCAGCCAGGCGCCAGGCGCCAAAAAGCGCCAGCCAGGAGCCAGGCGCCAAGCGCCATCCAGGCGCGAGGCGCCAGCCAGGCTCCAGGCTTCATCCAGAAGAGAGCCATATCAAAGAGCACCCTGGTCTTCTTTGAGACAAGTGTGATCTCTAAAGCACTTCATAAGTGACTTGATGATTCCTTCAGACAGCTGAGAATTAAAAGCGCATGAAGTGCGAGCTTTTGCGAATTCTTGTTCTTTCCATAACAATATGTCATAAAGGACATATTAGCTGTCACATACGGGAGATGCAACTCTGTGTTGACTTCCCATTACCCGAAGGACGTCAAGTTAACCTACGAGAGATCCTTCTCTTTTGGTTTATACGTGTCTGCGGATACGTTGCTGGGATAGGGAGCCGATACTGATCCTTAACTAGTGAGTTAAATTTATTTAATGTGATGTTTTTTCTTTGGGTTGTTTGAAAGGAGTTTGGGGATAACTCTTTTCAAATTAAGCACTAACCCTCGTGTTAGGATCAGGTGATCGGGATCGGTGTTGTGCTCCTTAATTATGCCACTAGGCCATAGGTGTATTGTATGTAAGTGGATAAGAACCCCATTGACAAAGGCCATCAGGTTCTGTCGAGTAAGTGGATAAGACCCCATGACAGTCCCACAAGAACTCTTAGCCATAGGTCACACAATCCTCGCTGAGGCTCTTGAGACGAAGCAGACTCCTAAGCAATAGCTAGGAAGTCAACCCTCCGTCTAAACAGATAGGAACAAAGGTTTTTTTTATATTACCTACAACGCATGTTGTTTACCTGTCTAATCAGTAATTAGCTGTCTCTTACCCTCCGCCAAAGGTGCCAATCAGCTAAGTATATATCTGACAGGGAAGTTGAATGTATGAAAATGATATTGTTATTGTACAATAAAGTTTCATACATACTTACCTGGCAGATATATATGATTAAATGGCCCACCCAGCCTCCCCTCAGGAGACAGGTGGAAGAGAAAATCTGGTTCTAGAACGGTAATGGTTCCTATTTCTGCCACCCAGCTGCAGGGCAGTAGATCACCTGACCTACCTGCAGCGTGTGCAGCGAAATTCGAATTTCTGTCGGGGACGACGGAGTCTATAGCTAAGTATATATCTGCCAGGTAAGTATGTATGAAACTTTATTGTACGATAACAATATCATTTTTTTCAAAAATTCACCATAAATCTAAATATTCTTCTAGAGACTTCCAATTTGTTTCAAAATGAAGATAAATGATTGAATATTACTATACTGTAAGAGTTTTAGCTTACAATTGCAGTTTTTAACCATTTCAGACGAGTTAAAGTTGACCGAATGTCGAATTTTTTATTTTTATTTTTTTATATGCAAATATTTTGAAAATGAGAAAAGCTACAACCTTTAATTATTTTTTGTTGTATTCTACATGGAATTGAGCATATTTTCATATATAAAACTCTATGAAATGCCTAATATGAAACGGAGCAAATATTACGAGAATGCGATGTACGCATTTCGGAAATTTGCGGCCGAGAAAGTTTTTTTTTTAAATTCACCATAGATCTAAATTTTGTGCTAGAGACTTCGAATTTGTTTCAAAATGAAGATAAATGACTAAATATTACTAGACTGTAAGTTTTAGCTTACAATTGCTTTTTTCGACCATTTCAGAAGAGTTAAAGTTGACCGAACGTGGTTTTTTTCTATTTATTGTGATTTATATGCAAATATTTCGAAAATGGGAAAAGCTACAACCTTCAATTATTTTTTTTTATTCTACATGAAATTGCGCACATTTTCATATATAAAACTTTATGTAATGGCTAATTTAAAATGGTGCAAACATAACGACAATCGGACAAAAAAATTTCTGATTTTTTCGGAAGTTACTGCGCGGACGTAAGGAAAATGTTTTTTTTTCTCATAAATTCACCATAAATCAAAATATTGTGCTAGAGACTTCCAATTTGTTGCAAAATGAAGGTAAATGATTGAATATTACTAGAATATAAGAGTTTTAGCTTACAATTGCGTTTTTCGACCATTTCGGTAGAGTTAAATTTGACCGAAGGTTGAAATTTTTGCACTTATTGTTATTTATATGAAAATATTTCAAAACTGATAAAAGCTATAACCATGGGTTGTTTTTTAGTTGTATTATGCATGAAATTGCGCACATTTCTATATATAAGACGTTATGTAACAGCTAATTTAAAATGGTGCAAACATTACGACAATCGCACAAAAAAATTTATGATTTTTTCGGAAGAGTTACCGCGCGGAGGGAAGGAAAAAGTTTTTTTCATAAATTCACCATAAATTGAAATATTGTGCTAAAGACTTCCAATTTGTTGCAAAATGAAGGTAAATGATTGAATATTACTAGAATATAAGAGTTTTAGCTTACAATTCCGTTTTTTGACCATTTCGGTAGAGTCAAAGTTGACCGAAGGTTGAAATTTTTGCACTTATCATTATTTATATGAAAATATTTCAAAACTGATAAAAGCTACAATCATGAGTATTTTTTTGTTGTATTCGACATGAAATTGCGCACATTTTTATATATAATACTCCATGTAACGGCTAATTTAAAATGGTGCAAAAGTTATGTCAAAATGACGAAATAATTTCTGAGTTGTGTCACTGATACTTTTTAGTGCAATAAGAAAGATATTCGCGCTTGCGCGCCTGCGTAACGATTGTAAACAAAACAACGCCTTGATACGTGAGCTCCCAGCATCCCCCAAGGCGCGTGATTCAAAAGTTTTCGGCTGGTAGGCCTATAAGTATTTTTCCGCGAATTTTAAAAAAAAACTTTTTTTATCGACGTAACATACATCCAATCGGCACCCGACAGACAATTTATGTCGATGTTTAATACATCCAATCGGCATTAAAGGGTTAACAAAACTGTAACACTTAACTTTACCAAAAACTAAATTAAAATTTTTTTTATTTTTTTATTTTTACATTTTTTTATACTTTTTTATACAAAATTTCAACTTCATCACCACCTTCAACTTTCTGTTTTTTAGTATCACTTGGTTCTTCCTTTTTGCTTACTCCTGCTAGTACTAAAGGCCTCTTTAAAAAATAACTATCCAAGGAAGATTGCTTCTGCCTACTTTTCACAATGTTCCTGAAACGACTCAGGCAAACGTCATCGAACTGCGCAAGCATACGACCTGTGTAAGCCTTTTCAGGGTGTCTTTTTTTCTAAAAATGATTGCACTTTATGAAAAGCAGCTAGAACATCCTTAATTTCTGCCATTGTCATAGGGTCGTCCTCCTCCTCCTCGCCGCTGCTAGAGAACTCCTCTTGAACGACGTTATGTTGCATGGCCTCCAACTCCTTTAGGTCATCCGTCGTAAGCTCCTCTTGGTGCTCCTCGAGAAGGTCGTTGATGTCGTCCTCGTCGACGACCAGCCCCATGGACTTATGGAGTGCAACGATCTCGTCAAGATCTGGTTGCAAAGCAATTTCAGGATCGTTAACTGTTTCTGAATCTGCAGCACCAGCTTCGCCCACGTCGAATCCCTCGAAGTCTCGGGCGGGTACGGCATCAGGCCAGAGTTTCCTCCATGAGGAATTCAAGGTTCGCCTCGAAACCTCCTGCCAAGCTTGGTCAATGAGTCGGATGCATATCACAACATCGAAATGCTCCTTCCAAAATTCACTCAAGGTGAGGTTTGTGGTATCGGTGATGTCGAAACATCTCTTGAAAAGATGTTTCGTATACAGCTTCTTAAAGTTCGATATCACTTGCTGGTCCATGGGCTGGAGGAGAGGGGTGGTGTTAGGTGGAAGATAAAGAACCTTGATGAAGGAATACTCCGCTAGGATATCTTCCTCGAGGCCAGGAGGGTGGGTAGGGGCATTGTCCAACACCGGCAGACATTTCAGAGGGAGGCGCTTCTCTTCCAAGAATTTCTTCACTGTCGGGCCGAAACACAGATTTACCCACTCCGTGAACAAAAGCCTCGTTACCCAGGCTTTCGCATTAGCCCTCCACATCACTGGAAGCTTCTCCTTCAACACTTTGTGGGCCTTGAAGGCTCGAGGAGTCTCGGAATGATACACCAGTAGGGGCTTCACCTTGCAATCCCCACTTGGGTTTGAACAAAGTGCGAGCGTAAGCCTGTCTTTCATAGGCTTATGCCCGGGTTGCTTCTTCTCTTCCTCTGTGATGTACGTCCGACGAGGCATTTTTTTCCATAAAAGGACAGTCTCAGCACAGTTGAAGACTTGCTGAGAACTGTAGCCTTCCTTGCTCATCACCTCGTCAAACGTCCTTTTAAAGGCTTCGGCCGCTTTCGTGTCTGAGCTGGCAGCCTCCCCATGCCGCACCACTGAATGGATGCCAGTCCGTTTACAGAATTTCTTGAACCACCCATGCGAAGCCTTGATGTCTGGGGTTGGCGTTGATGTCCCTTCTCCGTCGTCTTCGGCCTGGGCAATCAAATCGCCGAAAGTAGCGCTGGTCTTGTGGGATATTGCCGTCTCCGTTATCGTATCGCCAGCGATTTCTTTGTCTTTTATCCAGATGAGGAGCAGCCGTTCCATCTCGTCTTGCACGTGGGTCCTCTTGCTGGACAAAATAGTGTAGCTGCTTTGATGGCATCCTTCTGCTTAAGGATGGTGCCTATTGTCGATGGATTTCGGCCGTATTCCATCTTCGTTTCCAAAGAGAGCATCCTCTTCTTTTCGTGAATTTTAAGTTTCTTGGGACCCATGACTACGTATATACTGTACGTAATTATGTTATGCAGTACGTATAAGTATGGAGTAAAGTTCTCACACAACACGATATAGTATACTAACAACGGAATTACTAACGAATTTACGATAATAAACGAAATCTTTACAACGAACAAATACCGCGTGCATACGATAATGATGCTGCTACTGAGTGGCCGAGGCACGCCGCTACGTAAGAGATGTATGATGGGAGGGATGCTGACCAATAGGAGAGAAGGATCACATGGTGATGACTAGCATCAGGAACCAATGGGAGAGCGGGAGGATGGTGGCGAGTCTACTCTGTTGGCGGCTCGTGAGTTTCAAAATTGTTATTGGTGGTCTGGGCGAATCTCGGACTTTACAGCAACAACCTTTCGTATCTTGAGCAATTTTTGTATGTAGAGCTGTAAAATTTTTCGTATTAGCTTTCGTATCTCGAGTTTTTCGTAAGTTGAGCTTTTCGTATCTCGAGGTACCAGTGTATCTCATATTCCAGTTTCTGCAATTTACATCAGTTTATTTTAGGAAATGGAGTTCTATATTATTTGTATTTCTCCTTCATACTTATTTGTTAGTGGAAGGTAAGATATGAAATTGAGAATTTGTTTTATTATGAGACGAAATTCAAGTTTTTTCGTTTTATTTTTACCCCTAAGTATTGTGTAAGCAAGAAAAAGAGCCTTCTTGCCTTAGAGTCCTTTTACACTTGATTACTGTGTTAAATCAAAGCCACTATTTTGGTCAAGACCAACTATGAGAGAATTTTTCTATGTGTTGATTTGTTATAGGTAGCCCTTAAGGGGACCATAAGAGTAACTTCTGTGAGGTTGAACGGCAATTACACTATAGAAAATAGATTACTCAGTCAGTTTGGAATTTTTTTTCAGTATGAAAAATTGCTGAAAATAAGATTGTAATGAAACAAAAGAGCAGTCTTACATGAGTTCCATTCCAGTAATGATCATATGAAGGTCCATTAGTGAACATTAGTGTAGTATAAGGAAGGTGGTCTACTGTTGATATGTCAGCTACACCTGTAAAAATAATTATTACATAAAAAAAAATGATGCTAGAGGTTTTTTGTTAAGTACATAAAAATTTAGACAATAATTTTTTATAATTATTATTATTGCCATGGTTTCTCGGAAAAACTTGTATGACTCACGAAACAGGAATACACGTATTTATAGTCCTTGAATTTAGCAAAATCTAGGGGTTATTCAAAATGTTTGAAAAATATGACATTTAAAACAAGCAGGAATGAAAGCATTGAGCTTATGTTGCCTTATAAGTTGCCATCATAACCAGTGATAAGCCTATTTATAAATAAGATACCTTATTAAAGCATCTGATATTACACCTTTTTGGAAAAGGATACAGTTAGAGCTTAAAAAATCTGTTCTTTATGGTCTAGTATGAACTCATAGGGGAATCTTGAGATTCCAGCACAAGTAAAACTTGTATCTAAGTATACTTACTTCAACAAAAAAGAAAGGCTATTGTTCCTCACCTCTAAAGGCCTTGGTTTAGGTAAATGAAACTAAAGTGCTCTCTCATGACATTTGGAAAATACATTGTTTTAAGAATAGAAGAAGCTTTTGTACAAGCTTTGTAATCACAAATACAGTAGCATTAACCCATGTGTGAATTGCTCCAGTCACAAGAATTTGAAAGATCTCCTAAGGCAAAAAGACTGGTGTGAATGTTTAGCTAACGGCCAACTGGCCCAGAACAATATTCCGGCATCATAGAGCAGCCTGAACTGTAATTTAGGAGTGGAGTGAGCCAATGCAAGAGCAGGATGCAAGAAATCAGTCCCTCACTACTTTGGACCAATTAGACTTATGGGAGCTTCTTTTAGTAATGAATCTGCAGTATAAGACACAATCCTAAAAAAGTACATTTACTAAGCAGGAGAGTAGTAGTACAGTTAGTAAACAATTGTGTTGTAAAGGCTGGTGCTCTAGGAGAGAACAGTGCTTCAAGTGTGCCAGAATCATGAGGGATGATATCATGAAGAGGATGAAAAAGGGCAGTCATGCTTCTGAGATACTTCAAACAGTCTTTTCCTCCAAGGGAACCCAGACCCCAGGAGTAGGATGTAACTTGTGTTTTGAGGAGCTTCACTTATTGCCTGTATGAGCATCTTGCAAGACTTTTTTTTTCTTACCTTGGCAGTGGCTTGAACGGTAAGCAAACTTCATGGCCTCTCATGTGATGTAAAGCACTCAAGGGGTTTGGGATCCATATCACGAGTTTTTCCCAGATTTCATTGTGAAAACTCAGAACCTATCGATCCCTGATGCCAGGTTTAAATCCATTTCGATCCCCTCCCTAGAGGACTCTGTGGGTAGTGATCTGGATGAGGTGTTACTTCATCCTGTCAGGGTATTGCAGTATACTACCTATAGAGAACTCAACATCTCAGTCTTGAGTGTCAATGCCTCTTCATAGTACTGGCAGGGCTAAGAAAGAGGTGTCTAAGACCTCAATTTCTTTCTGACTTCATGAGACGATCAAGCAGGCATGTGACTCGTCCAGTGAGGAGGGTGAGTGTATAGTCCAGGAGAGAGCTCAAGAGGTCAGGGGCATCACCCCAACATTAATATTCAGTAAGAACGTGTCATCAGTTCAGTAGGTATTGCATGCTGGGATGTGGTTGCGCAAGACCACTTTTACCTCTTTACCCGTAGGTCATTGCCCACAAATCTTTTGACATGTTTCCTTGTGTCCGATGGTGGTTGCTTAACAAGTTTTGTAGCTAGCCCAGCTCCCATTTTGGGACAGGTAACACATCTTCAAGGTATTCAGTAAGCAAGAGAGTTATGCGAGTAACTGGTTCTCCTTTCTTTCTCTTTCCTTCCTTTTTGGTATGGCAGAAACTTTGGTTGTTAGGCTGAACACTAGCTGGAAAAACATGATGTGCAGTTAAGCTATATGACTGAGTGCCAAGCCATCATTTTTATTTTGTCGATTTAAATGGATGCAAGTCCCCATTCTCTCTTGGCAAGGGGAAAGGATGACAGACAATAAAGCAAATTCAAATCATATTAGCCTGTTTTATTTTCTCTGACACCAGTCTGGGTTCAACAGCTGTGTCCCATACAGTGGAACCTCGACATACGAAAGTTCCTACTTACGAAAAATCCAAGTTACAAAAGCAAAGACGAAGATTTTTTTGCCTCTGTATACGAAAACAATTCAGGTTGCGAAAGGGTAAAGTCCAAGATTCGCCCGGACCACCGAGAACAATTTTGAAACGTGCGCCACCAACTGAGTAGACTCTCCACCATCCTCCCGCTATCCCATTGGTACCTGATGCTAGTCACCGCCATAAGATCCTGCTCTCCTATTGGTCAGCGTCATGCCTCTATGTAAAGGCGTTCCTGGACCATTTTTTGCGGCAGCGTTATCATAAACACTGGAATTCGTTCGTTCACATATACGTATTTCGTTTGTTAACGTAAATTCGTGATAGTGATTTTGCTTTCGTTGTACTGTAAGCTACTTTATCGTGTTACTTTACCATGTTGTGTGTGAACTTAATTACTTATGTTATTAGCCATGGGTCCCAAGAATGTTGCCGAAGTTCACGGAAAGAAGAGGATGCTTTCTATGGAGAATGAAGATGGAGATAATAAAGAAGTGTTAATGTTTTCTGCCATCTGTTAATGTGTTTCGTAAAGTTTAGTGTTAATGTTTTCTGCCATTTTTTAATGTTTCGTCAAGTTAAGTGTTCATGTTTTCTGCCATTTGTCCTCCTCCTCTGTCGCCACTTTCGGAGATCGCCTCACTTGAAAGGTAAGGTTCCATATTTTACTACATATGTACGTACGTGTATGTAAAGTATTTCTGGGCTAGGCCGTGTTGCTCCGTGAAATAGGTTCCTTTAGCACTATTTCTAAGGTAAAATATTGTTATAATACCAGAGAACCACTAAATTGGAAATGCCAGAATATTCTGGTTCGCCCCTTTTCTTGTACCATGTACACTTATACACTTTATTTACAGGTACGCACTACAATAAAGGTTATGTTAGGTATTGAATGGTCCAAATTGTTGTATTTCATTGTTTATTGGTCAATTTAGCTTTATTATAAAATTTACTGTGGTGTTTTTGTAGGGCTTGGAACGAATTAGGCAATTTACATGTAAAACGTAGTTCAAGATACGAAAAAATCAGGTTACGAAGGCCGCTTGGGAACGGAGTAATTTTGTATCCTGAGGCACTACTGTATATGCAGTATGCTAGGTCCCTTCTTCTGCTCCTTCCAGACGAGGAAGGTGACACTCCAGGTTAGGTGAATATACTAGTAGGTTCCCCTCATCCTGCTCACACACATGTGACAACAGTGCATATGATGGCTATTTTCTTCATTACAGTGGTCCCCCTGTATTGGCGGGGGATGTGTATCAGACCCCCCTGTGAATAGTTAGAACCCGCGAATGTTTGGAACCCCTATGAAAACGCTAAAAACAGCCTGTTTTGTTAGTTAAAACTGAAGAAAAACCTACAAAAAATTTTTATACTTGGTTTTTTTAATAGTTTTATCACAAAAAGTGCATTTTCTGATGAAATTGATAAAAAAAAAAAAACCAGGAATTTGTGGATATTTCTCAGAAAAATACCGTGAATGTGCGAATTTTCCACGAATAATGCGGGGAAACGTTCCTAAGAAAAATCCGCGAATGTGTGAGTCCACGAATCCGGAGAACGCGAATATGGGGGGTCCACTGTACATGCCTGATCTGTGCAAGATAAATATTCACCCCAGTCCTATGCATTTTTGTCAGGGAAAATTGGTGGATTTTAGGACTCACAGACGCTACTAAAAATAGATTTTCCTGCATCAAAACCTGGTTTTTTTTATTCTGTAGTCACTTTTTATCCTCAAAATAGCTTAGGAAAGAAATTGACAGGTGACGAAATGACTTGACTACTGATAAAATAATCTCACCAACCCAGATAAATTTTTTTGGTCAGAAGTATGTATAGTCACAGATTATCAACCATTTTCTTTATTCCAGAATAAAGAGGAGGAAACAACACGAACCTATTGTATGTATACATATATGTAAAATCTTTTGCAGTTCTAAGGTGACTTACCTGATTATGCCGGATCTGGCTGTAGGATTATCACACCTTCCCTTGTAATATCTCAGGAAGACCACCACTCTCATGGCAGTAGTGTTTCAGGAATTTGAGCCATATTAAAATCTCAGGTTATCAACTGTTTTCATTATTCCAGATACCCATTAGGGTTTGGCAACACAGAACAGGAAACAACATATGAACCTGTATATTATGTATTATCCCTTGTTCTAAGGTGACTTGCCTAATTATGTCAGGTATGCCGCAGGATTATTGTACCTTCCCCTGATTTGGGAATACCGTCTCTAGTAAGCATCCCGTATGCTTGGAGATTGCTTTGAAAGAAACATTCCTGAAGAGCTTTGAAGTACAGTGGAACCTTAGTTTTCATACATAATCCATTCCAGAATCTCGAAAATTATACGAAACATACGAAAACCGAAGCAATAATTCCCATAAGGAATATTGTAAATATTTAGTATTAATGTGTTCCAGACCCCCAAAAATATTTAAAAAATATATATTTTACAGGGCATAAACGTAGTACAGTATTACATACAGAAAACAATGAGAAATAAATATAAGTGAATAATGAAACTAATAATAAACATAATATCACTCGTACCATTATGGAAGATTTGTTAGCATATGAAAAAAGGAGAGGAGGGGAGAGGGAGGAGGATAGGTTACTGTTTGGAAGGGGAATTCCCCTCCAGAAGGACTTCAGGTATCAAGAACCTATCTGGGGTTACTTCTCTACGTTTTTTAGTGGCACTGTCTGAGGTTACTTCCCAACTTGGTTTTTTCTGGCACTAGGACCAGCTTGAGAGTCACTGGACCCCTGTCGAATAACAAAACTGTCATACATTTGTTTCTCACGTCTCTTCTCTGTCTGCCTAAAATGATACTAAGCGTTGTCGTTGCTGTTCTTGCTGAAGGTCTTGCAGCTCCTCAGTGGTTAGCTCTTTCCTGTGGGCATCCACTAACTCTTCCATATCCCCACCACTCACATCCAAGCCCATGGACTTCCCCAGACACAATAGACTCCACAACAGGCAAAGGGTCGTCGGGGTCAGCCTCAAACCCTTTGAAATCCTTCTCAAGGTAACACACTAGCCACAATTTTCTCCAAGCAGAGTTCATTGTCTTGGAAGTCACTCACTGCCAAGCCTTGGCTATAAGGCTTATGCAGTTGAAGGTATTGAAGTGATCCTTCCAGAACTCTCTTAGGGTCAATTCAGTGTCTGTCACTTCAAAGCACCTTTGAAACAGTGCTGTGGTGTAGAGTTTTCTTGAAGTTTGAAATGATCTCTTGGTCCATGGGCTGAATGAGAGGAGTGGTATTAGGGGGCAAGAACTTCATAATGATGAATTTAAATTCATCTAACGGCTGTTCTTCCAAGCCAAGAGGATGGTCAGGAGCATTGTCCATTACCAGAAGGCACTTGAGGAAAAATTTATTCTCTTGCAGATATTTTTGCACACTCAGGTCAAACACTTCATTGACCCACTCAACGAAAATTTGCCTCATGACCCATGCCTTTTTATTGGCCTTCCACATCACAGGAAATTTATTTTTGAACACATTGTTTTCTTGAACACTCGAGGAGTTTCAGAGTGATACACAAGTAGGGGCTTTACTTTGAGATCCCCACTGGAGTTCTCGCAGACCAAGAGTGTTAGCCTATCTTTCATAGGCTAGTGCCCTGGCAATGAACTTCCCTCCTGCATGATGTAGGTCCATTTTGACATTTCTCCTGCCGTATGACACTGTATGATTGTACACTTTCTGAATTTTTCAAACCAGCCTCTGCTGGCCTTGAAATCACAAAGAGCAGCACTAATTGTTGGCGTTTCCTTACTTAAATCAGCATGCAACATCCTAGCTTTCTCACAAATGATTGCTTCAGAGACACTATCCCCCCACTAACTTTTTCATTGATCCACACCAACAACAGCTTCTCAACATCTTCCACTAGTTGCGATCTCTGTCTCGATAATGACGTGACCCCTTTTGCAACATCAGCTGCCTTGATTTCGTGTTTCTTTGCTAGAATAGAGCTGATTGTCGACACTGACTTGCCGTACATCCTAGTGAGATCAGCTACATGTGCACCGCTCTCATACTTCACCACAAATTCTTTCTTGAATTCAATTGTATTCCTGGTCTTTTTACTGAAAGGGTAACACTTGCAACCCTCTTTGGCCCCAAGATAGCTTCTTTGCAATGAGTTTTAATGGCAAAATTAGCACAAAACACAACAAACATGTGCTGTAATGTGCATTACGAGCACGGTGATGCTTGTTCAGTGAGAAACAAAGCCAGAATGGGTCACGAGAGAAGACAGATGCTTTGTTTGGGTACTTGATATGGGGCCTGGTAATGCACTGGGCCCCAGATGGAGGAGTCATAATGGTAGTTTATATTTGACAACGTCTCCGAGGGTTGCGTGAAAGAGAGAGAGAGAGAGATAGTTGGGTAGCTTTTTGACGGGATTTTTGTTGAGTATGTATGTGGTAATGATGAGTGTAGGGAATGTGCCTTATGAGAGTGTGAAAGCCAGGATTGTGGAACAGGCGAAGAGGATAAAAAAGGGATTTTGACGTAGGAAAAATCTATTTCTGGGCGAGGAAGCCGTGTCGCCCAGTGAAATGTGTCCTCTTTAGCACTATTTCTAGTAAAATATTGCTATGATACCAGAGAACTGCTAAATTGGACATGTCAGAAGTCTCTGACTCGCTCATAGTGCTAAAGAGGACACATTTCACGGAGCGACACGGCTGAGCCCTGAAAGTAGTGTTAGATATAGGAGAAAACATTATTTATTGGCAGCTGCCAGATGGTTGGTTTGGTGGGTTGTATGATTGGTGAAGGAAAATGAGTATGGAAGGTTTGACTGAAGTGGAGAGGCTGAAGGAGGAGTTGTGGTTGTTGAGGGAAGCTAAGGAAAGAGTGGAAGAAGAGAATGAGAGGTTGAGGGTAGTATGAGGAGCTGAAGAGCGAGTTAGAGGAAATGAGAGGAATGCTAAGGAGTGTGAAAGTGGAAATGAAAGAAAAGGTGAAAGGAGTGGAAGAGAGAATGGTTGAGAAAATGGACTTAAAATTCGGAGTAATGATGAGTGCAGTACAGGAGATGATGAAGGGATTCATGGGAGAGGGAGCAGTAAGAGGTAGGCCTACTGGGTCTTATGATGGGCCAGGAGTGGTAAAAAAAGTGCAAGAGCAACTAGATGAGAGTACGAGTGACGAAGGTGATTTGGTTGTGATAAGCAAGGGAAAGAAGGGGAAGACACAGGATAAGAATAAACCTGAGGATAAGAATAAGAAGGGGGCTGAGGAAAAGAAGAAGACTAAGGGAAAGAAGGCTAGTAAGGATGATGGACAGGATGAGACCAGGACTGAATATGTTGGGGAAAGGTCTGAGAGTGATTTAGATAGTGGTGAGTGGGAACAGATAGGTAGAAAGAAGAAAGGTAAGAAGAGCATAATCAGGTGGATGGGTGTTAGTATGGAAGTTGATTCGTTGTATTCGGAAGAGGTTAAGAGGGATTAGAATGGAAGTAGTGAAAGTGAGAGTGAGAATGAGCCGGAAGTACGAAAAGGCTGTGTATATGAGAGAGGTACCTCAATGTGCACAATACGAGGAATATGGTAGTAGGGACATAGGGAACTTTTTTAAGGAATATGAGAAGTATTGTGTGGCTAAGTATGGGAATAACAAGAGAGTTTGGGAGCATAGCCGGTGCTGGTCAGTAAGTTTTTGGTATTAGTATTATATTGGTCAGTTATTTTGTGTTTTTGAAGCTGTTGTTTGAATTATTGTTGGTATTGTATGTTTGAAGGTTGTTGTGCCCCGTGTTGTTGAATTTGTTGTGCTTATGAGTTCTGTTGTGTTATAGGTTAGTTGTTGGAGTTGTTGAGTGTTGTTGTTGGTGAGTTGTTGTAGTTCCTTGGTGTTTTGGGTGGTGAGTGTACTTGTGTTGGTGGGTTTTTGTGCTGATAGTGATTATTTGTGCAGTAGTCTTTTGTTGTATAGTTATTGAATTGTTGTCATTGTTCAGTTGTTTGTGTATTGTGTTACGACGGCTAGCCTAGCCTAGCTATACCTGTCCAGCGGACAGCAGCGCAGCAGCTCACTCTGAGTGTGTGGTAAGTATGTGTTTTGAGAGTTTTTTAGTTTTTTAGCTTGTATTCCCACTACACCAAATGTACGACAACCAAGGAAACATACGATAACCAAGACAAAATTTGGTAGATAAAAGTCTACAAAAACTGATACGTACGAAAAGAGAGGCATACGAAAACCGAGGTTTGACTGTACTCACTGTTTGGATGTCATGCAAGTTAGGGAAGGGGCAAGGGTCTCACTTTTTAATGAGGGGCCCTAAAATAATTCTTAGCCCATGGAGAGATAGTGGTTTGTTTGTGCTAGGGTGTAGGAAAAAGAGGACCATCTGGGATGTTTGTCTTGACATCTAGGTAAACCTTGAGCGCTTAAACCAAGCATGATTTTTTCTTATCAGAAAATGGGATTCTCCCTTTAAACGGTCCTTAATCTCAGCCAGGAATGATAGCCAGGAGACAACAGTAAATGGCAGCTCAGTGTATGGGTGATGAAAAATTGTCCCCATCTAAGAGAGCCCAGTTCACTAATCCAAGCTCCTGATGCCATATAGTTGCAATGGACCCACTGAACTGAGGGATGACAGAAGTCTAAGATCGTTATTCAGGGACAAGGTAATGGGAAGCCTTGCAGGAGCTGGCCTTTGCTGTGCAAAAGACTGGAGAAGGGAATTAACAATTTCTATATTAGAATCAATTCCAAAACCATACAACAAGAATTCTGGCAATGCTGCCGTGTTTGCCATGATCATTGTAATAGCAAGGTACTTGACCTCAAAAGTTATATAATCAAATGTAAAACTGTTTCAACAGATTTCAACTGGGCTCTCAGTATGGAGATAATCTAACTACATTTTCCATACAGACTGGTAAGTCAGATAGATAAAGTCCACAGTTTTGTACTAGGTACCTAGCAATGTTAGACAAATAGTCTTCATGGTAGACTAGATTTTAAAAATTTACACATGAAGGTCATGGCTCAGAAAGGAGGATGCATGGAAGATTTTTCCTCTTCCTGCTTGGGATAGAGCAGTGGATGGTAATGGAATCTGTTCTCTTGCCCGTTGTTGAAGCAAGAACAAGTGACTGTTTGACCAATTTGGGGCCACTAGGTAAGTGACTCCGTTAAAAGCTAGTATATTTTTCAAAGCCTTCAAAATCTTTGACAACAGAGGAAAGAGGTATAGTGTCCTCCATTTGTTTCAGTCTTGTTGGAATGCATCTCCTCCACTGCCTGAATGTCCAGGTCAAAGACATACACTGGAAGTTAATGGTTTTCACATAGGCAAACAGGTCCTACTGGATGGGGAAGCATGTTGGCAATTACTGACTTGAGAGGGGCTGAGCGTGAGCTCAACCTCTTGACACAGGGCATCGCAGTCATATAGTCAGGACCAACAAAATGTGGGTCCCATTTGGAGGCTTCAATTTTCTGAGATGGAAAGACAGCTAACAGCTCCAGGAAGCTTATAAGACACTCAGAAGAGGTAACCATCTTCCTGCTACCTGATGATCCTCCCAGTGGCCTCCCCAGCCTGTCAAGGAATATCCATATGTATTATCCCTCATGTGGACAGTAGTCTGGTCGACCTGTCTTGCCAAAGACTCATTCCAGGTCCATGGGCAGAGTATCTTCCCAGTCTCAGTTGAAAGCGATGTCAAAATCTTTTCATGGTATGAGATGTCAGACTCTGTTTACATCCTACAGTGACAATCTCAGGATTAGAACTACCACAGACACAAATTGTAACAGGCCCAGACTTCATTCCAGTGGTTGTCTGGAAAAGCTGGGCTGGTAGAATCAGTATCTAGGATTTTGATTTGTTTGACAAAGCTCACCATTATGAAAAAAAAAATACTAATAATCCCTTTGGAAAAAGGCAAGAATCACAACAATTTATCTCAAGACCTGTGTTGTCACTACTGGAGTAATAACCGCTGGATAGATCTGTAATTATGTATTTCCCTTAACACTTGAAAATAACCCTGATATTAAAGATAACTGAGGAACATTCTATATCACAAAATCCACTTACTGCAGTTTGATTATAAGAGGGATTTTGACGAAGGAAAAATCTATTTCTGGGGGAAGACCTGTGTCGCCCAGAGAAAAGTTCCTGTAGCTCACTTCTCTAAGTACAGTGGACCCCCGTATTCGCGTTCTCCAGATTCGCGGACTCACACATTCTCGGATTTCTCTCGGGAACGTTTCCCTCTATTATTCGCGGAAAATTCGCGCATTCGCGGTATTTTTCTATGAGAAATATCCACAAATTCCTGGTTTTTTTTGATCAATTTAATCATAAAATGCACTTTTTGTGATAAAACTATTAAAAAACCTAGTATGAAAATTTTTAGTGGTTTTTCTTGAGTTTTAACTAACAAAATAGGCTGTTTTTAGCGTTTTTATAGGGGTTCCAAACATTCGCGGGTTTTAACTATTCACGGGGGGGTCTGGTACGCATCCCCCGCGAATACGGGGGGACCACTGTATAAATAGATTCTAAATATACCAGAGAAAAGGCTAGCATGGTATGCTGAGGTTACTACCCTCACGCGAGCACCCAAAGGGTATTGGGTATAAAGTACAAGGCTAGCAAAAGCCACTATTCACAGGTCTTATGCCAATTAGAGGATTCCTTTCCAAAATCCCTCCCATGGAGAGAGCCGTCGCAAAGGCCACTCCCTCCCCCTCTCTCCTGCTACTACTACACGACCCGAGCGCCATCTGCATTCCTGGATTAGACACCCCGGCTTGGATTGGTATAAGGGTGGGGAAGTTAATTAGAAGGGCTGGGTTCACCGGGCGACACAAGTCTTCCCCCAGAAATAAATTTTTCCTTCGTCAAAATCCCTTTTCTGGGTTCGACCTGCGTTCGCCGGTGAAAAGGTATCAGAGAATTCCTATCCAAGCTTACCAGATACTAAGTAGTTTATAAGAAGGAGTTAATGAAACCTAAGGTTCATTTAAAAATAAATTTACTTACTTACTACTTACACTAGGACTTAAACTATGACTTAGAACTAGTAACAACATGACAATATCATACAATTGAATAGGGTATCCAAAGTAATATCACATTTTTTGGGGTATATACAGTCTGGTCCATAGGACAATCATGGACCAAACATTTTATATACATGTTCCAGCGGCAGGATGACGCCCAGGGCCTCCTGACCCGGAGGAGAGAGGTTTGGTGGGGAATACGAGCGAGGCAGGCAGGAAGGAGAGAGTAGAAAGAAAGTAAGGGGGGTGTGGTGTAAAGGGTAAGGAGAAGATTGACAGGATTCATTATTCAGGAGAGACTATGCTCCCTGCAGCAATTGCTGGGAATTTCAGGGCTTCCAAGTTCTTTAAATAGTGGCGTTTAAAGACTGCTGGAGATTTCCAACCCGAATATTTCTTCAGATCTTCGAAATTCATATTTTGAAAGTAATAAATAGAGGTAGCCACTGCTCGGATATCATGGACATGTGGGACTGAATCCGGGTTGGCCTGTTTAATGAAGTAGAGTATTTGTTGTCTAATACCTTTAAGAGAAATTGTACCACCTTTCTCTCTAATGAAAAGGGGACCTGAAGATATTGCGGAAGTTCTGGCTAAGAAGGATCTAAGGGTAGTGACAGGGCACAATGATGTGTCCTGTGTCAGAGGGATGATCTTCCATGGAGCCCATCTATTTTGTGGGTCCTCATTCTTAGCCAAGAACCTCCGGTCTGGGGAGAGTAGTACTTCCCCTGACGGGAGGAATTCTATATGGTCTGGATTCCTTGAGAGAGCCGAGAGTTCAGATATTCTGGTACCTGAGGCCATAGCCATTAGGAATAAAGTTTTTCTTAGTAGGGTTATATACGAGCATGACTCATTATTGGTATCTGAGGCTAATTTGAGTAGGTCATTCAAGAACCAAGTGACCATATGTGGGCGGTCAGTTGGTCTCAGGCGGGCACAAGCTCTTGGAATGGATGAGAAGTATGCGTCTGACAAGTTAATACTAAAGCCAACCTGAAAAATTTTCTTCAAGGCCAACTTGATTGTCGTAATGGTACTAGCGGCTAGGCCTTTCTCAAAGAGAGTTCTAAAGAACGAAATTGCCAGGTTTGTGGTCATTTTATGAGCAGCTGATTCCTTTAGGAATTTGGCCAATTTTTTGACTGCTGAATCATATTGCCTGAGTGTTGATTCTCTTTTATCTGATTCTATAAATAAAATGTTAAGTGGATTGATACTCGCGTCCTTTTAGACTGCAAACTTCATGAAGTCCATAAAGTTAGGGCATTCAGAATTCTTGAGGAAGCTGACACAGTTTGAGTTTGTACTATCTGTGTCAGTTCCGGGCGAGGGATCCGTTTGGGTCGGAGCTTCAATTCTAGAGGAAGCGGAAACCAGTTGCTCTTTGGCCATTTGGGTGCCACTAATGCTACCTGTCTTGTGAAAGATCGTAGCTTGTGCAGGACCTTCATCAGAAGATTCACCGGTGGGAATAGATAAATCTTCTGCCAGTTGTTCCAATCTATGGACATCGCATCTGTGGCATAGGCTAGAGGGTCCAAATTGGGTGTCACATAACATGGTAGTTTGTGGTTGGATTCTGTGGCGAATAGGTCTACTTGAAGGTCCGGGATTTGATTGTAAATCCATCGGAATGATTTCCTGTCCAGAGACCACTCCAACTCTAGTGGGGTTGTCCTGGAAAGTGCGTCCGCAATCACATTCTTTACCCCTGCCAGGTGGGTTGCTGACAGGTGCCAATGATTTTTCGCCGCTAATGACAAAATTGCAATTAGCATGTGATTTAGTTTGCTTGACCTGGAGCCCCCTCTGTTTATGCAATGTACCACCACTAGACTGTCCGAGACTATTCTCACATGATTGTTCCTGGCCGGAGTTAGTCGTTTTATGGTCAGGAAAACTGCCATAGCTTCTAGAACATTGATGTGGAACTGGCGGAACGTATCCGATCATATCCCCTGAACCTTCTTATATTATGTGAATATCCTCCCCAGCCACTCAGTGACGCGTCTATATGAATTGTCAAAGACGGCGGAGGGAATTGCAGTGGTACTGCCTTGGCCAGATTCCTGTGCTTCGTCCATGGGCGATGCCTCTTTGTTAGAATAGGTGGAATTACTGAAATTTTGTCTCTGAGATTGATGTTGGCTCTCTTCCTCCAGACTCGATTGATGTCCTTCAATCAGGCTCTTAATAGGACATCTGTTATTGATGCGAACTGTAGCAAACCGAGAATTCTCTCTTGGGTACACAGAGACGCCTTTTTGTTCTTGAAGGAACTGTTTGGTAGCCACTGCTATCTGCTTGACCTTCCTGGGTGGAAGAGATAGCTTGTGTTTTATTAGGTCCCATTGGATTCCCAACCATTGAAAGTGGGAAGCCGGATCCAGCCGAGATTTTTCCTTGTTTATCTGGAAGCCCATAAACTCCAAGAATTCTATTACTTTGGCTGTCGATTTGCGGCATTCTTCGACACTGGCTGCCCAAATGAGCCAGTCGTCTAGGTAGGCTACTAACATAATCCCTTGGGTTCTTAGTTCTTGGATTATTGTCTCTCCTAGTTTGGTGAATATCCTAGGCGCAATGTTAAGCCCGAATGGCATGACTGAATGAGCAAGCCTTGTTTCCTAGCCTGAAGCCTAGGTACGGAGAGAAGTTCCTTGCTATCGGGACATGATAGTAAGCGTCTGTAAGATCTATAGAGGTGGTGACGGCCTCATGGGGAAGTAAGGTCCGCACCTGCGAGACCGTCAGCAGGCTGCGGAACTTGTCACAAAGAATGTATGAATTGAGCTGCGACAAGTCCAGAATCACTCTTCTTTTGTCCGAGTCCTTCTTTTGGACACTGAACAGACGTCCTTGAAATTTTAGTCCCTTCATTCTTTTTATGCCCTTATTTTGTAGGAGATCCTTGGTATATTCTACCAGGTCCGCTGTTGGGATCTGGAAGAAGTTTATTGGTGGTGGGGGTCCTTTCTTCCACTTCCATCCCAGGCCTTTGGAGACTATACTGTGGGCCCATGGACTGAAGGGCCAATGGTCCCGGTAGAGACGTAATCTCCCTCCTACCTGCGGGCTCTCACTGGTTGGTTGCAGGTCTGTAACCTCTGCCTCCTCGGAAACCTCTACCCCTTGGGCCGCCTCGTAGTTGTGAGCCACCTCTGGTCCTGCTACTACCCGCATGCCTGTTGTAGCTGCGAAATGATTCCCTAGCTTCATAGGCGGGGTTAAAGGCTGGGGAGGTTATGATGGCTGTGGATGTTGAGGGTTGCTGGGCCGGCGAAGTTTGTAGCAAAACAAACTGCTGTTGTGGCTGAGCCTTCGATGTCGAGGGCTTACCAACCTGGGACACTGGAACCGCCTGGACAATTGTTTGTGGACGAGAGGGCTTGTACGGATTGCATCTCCTTGGCCTCTTCTTAGTTCTGGCTTGATGTCCAGGGGCCTCAAACTTCCGCTTAAAGGGAAGTCCCCACCGGACCCGGAGGCTCTGGTTGGCCCTGGAAGCTTCTCGAGAGACGCTGTCCACTTCTCCTTGAGGGAACAAGTTCTCTCCCCAGATTGATGCTTTTATTAATCTATTAGGCTCATGCCTTATGGAAGCCTCCGCCAAGACGTACTTTCTGCAAGCTCGCCTTGCCATTCCAAAGTAATAAAGGTCTGACTGAGTAGTAGACTTTTCGTCATGACCTGGAACACTTTTCGTCCCGGTATGTAGTAGCTAGCAATTCCGCCGTAGTGACGGAATTGATAGACCTTGCTAGTCTCGTTCTTGCCTCAAACTCCGCTTTAATCAAATTCTCCGGAATCTTAGGCAGCTTCTCGGAGAACAAGGTAGAGGCACAATCTGGTCCAGTTTACCTGCTGTAAACGTGGCCAGAGCTTCTTGCCAAAACTCCCTACTTGCGGGAAAGAGATGAGAGGTAGCCTCTGTCTCTTTCAGTGCCGGGAGGGGTTTGTCCTCTGCTATAGCTTGCAGAGTTAGTTCCGCTACCTTATCAGTGCAGGGCGACGGAACCTGGTCTGGGGTCACAAACATGGTAAAGGTACCATTGTGAGGCGTCAACCTGGTGTTAACACAGTCCCAGTCAGTGAGGGTGCATGCCCAAACAGCTTGGGCTTGGTCCCTCAGGAAGAACACTGTCTCCTTTGGGACCTTGTCAACTCTGACTAGCGCGTGTTCCGCTAGTCTGATAAATCCGGGGAAAGGATACTGGAGACCCTTCGGGAAGAGCTTAAAGTCCTCCAACGGACGGGTCTCGCACCCTTCAATTGTCAGCTTCCCATCTGAATATGGGGCATGCATAGCAAGCCGCCATGGATTGTTCTTGTGGAAGGGCGGAAGCTTAGACGCATCCGGCACCGGCTATCCGGAGTGGAGAATTCCGGTCATCATGTTCTCCAACGGTCTGATCCTCTCGGCCACCAAGTCTGATAGTGCTTGGCCGGAAACGTCAGATCCTAGAGGCGAGTCGTAACGACTCAAACCTTTCATCTACTGCCTCCCTAACCTTCGACAATAGAAGGTTAGCGAGAAGCTCATGGTCAATGCCCGACTCCATCGCCTTGGATTTGGCGGACTTAGATCTCGACCCCTTGGGGGGGAGAGAATCTTTGGCAGCAGGCGACTTAGCAAAAGAAGTCGACGGCCGTGGGGCCGGAGACGACTCGGGCGCCGCTGACGGAGTTGGCTTTGATCCCTTTGGCAGGGATTTTGGTCTTACAGTTTTAACCTTGGGACGGACCGACTGTGAAGCATCCTGAGTAGGGGTGGACTTAGAGAAACCCCAGAAAGAAAAGGAAGAAGAAGGAGTAGGACTAAGGAGACTACCCGTCTCACTTACCTCCCCACTTACCTCCTCCCCAATGGCCATGGGCTCTGTATGGATGTTGATGGCTGCCACCTCATCTACCATCAAGTCCTCCTGGTCCTCCAGAAGGGGTGCCGTCTCCGCCCGGATGGCCTCTATTATGGGTGCAGCCAGTTGAGCTGGAACCGACGTCGACGGTGATCCCTTAAACAGAAGGGAGCCCAGGCTAGCATCAAGGATGTAGGGTTGCCCTGCTGGCGCGTTCCTCCCGTAGCCAGAGACCCAGCGCCTCAGATCCGTCCTGGCGGTCTGGTGGACTTCCTCGGCAGTGTCAGAGGAAAACGAAATTAACCTTCCAGACATAGGATACCCTTTTGTAAAAAAATTTTCATAATGAAAATGTAGCAAAGATACTTACCCGCTCATCTACAAGAAGAGACACCATCTCATAGCAGACGGTGCACGACTCCGGGTGCCAGACCATGAGGGAGCTTGCCCCACTTCTCCGTCGAATGGCACCGAGCAGTTGGCATGAGAACGGGGAGGTGGAGCACCCTGTCGACTGGCAGCGTACCTTCTGTAATTTGAATTATTAATGAGTATCAGCCTCAAGGAAGGCCGGAGCTAACTCCGGCGAGGGCATGCAACTTAAACTAAATAATGGTTCAAGTCTTACTCACTAACAATTTCCATTCACTGAATAAATAAAAGAATATCTTTAGATATTACTGCCTGCTCCTGCTCCCTTTCCTGGGGTTCAATGTATGTTTGGTACTTGGGATCTGATATCCGCCGGACCTGGGAAGAGGAGGACCTCGTCCCTATATGGTTGGCCAGATCAGAAGGCTACGTGTTAATGTAGACACATACATGATATCCCAAGATTGGGAACTGAGCTATAGCAAGTTTAATGCAACACTCCGGTAGCGGATGTGAGGGTGAGTCACTGTCCGTCGGTACCCGTAAGGGTCCGGAGATGTCCTCTGTACAGTCCCCAAAGCTTAGCTCACTCCAAGTCTCATTTTTCCTTGTTTTAAGCACTGCCTGCGGAACGTACCGAGGTGGCGGATCAGGGAAAGGTAATTCCATATCTGAGCCTGCCTACTTCTATTGAGGGGGAGAGGGGAGTAAGACTCCTATCCCGGGTCCGCGGCTAGGGGCAGACCGGAGAAAGAGACCATAGAGCGGCGGAGCTATATATGTACAACCCGAACCGATGTCCGTCAGCCGGCGTGGTGCCAGGGGACTAGACACTCGGAGACATAAAGGATTACTACATCTAAAGCCCATATCCCACCCCTTTTCCCCTCCCCACACCCACCCCCCTCCTTCCCACTTAAATGAAAACTCAAGCGGCCGTTTCCTCACTAAGAGTATTACCACCGCGAGTTATGAGGGTTCGGCTGAGCCGAGCCCGGAAGTGGGGGGCGGGGAAGGGGGGGGTTGGTATGTGGGGGTGGTCGGTCGTGATCGCCTTGCCACCTACCCGATCAGAGATGGTCACCTATTAGCGGTTGTGTGGGATACTACTGCGGGGTGGTAGTGCGACTGGGCCTGTGGCCCGTCGTGGTTGGTACAGCTCTCGATCGGGAGGATATAGCCTACTACTAAAGGTTATACCGAAGGAAGCTAGGCCAAGACGAACACTAATCAGACCATTTACGATACAGCGATACAGGATTGAGTAATAACAATAAAATTAATATGTATAATTGATAATGAGGTACCATGGAAGAATTGTAAGGAGTATTATGGTTAAGGAGAACACCCGATATGGATCTAGCTTGACCGTCCGAGATCGCTACCGACCCGAACAGTTAGGCCAAATCTCCTGTAGGACATCACTACGCGGACAGTAGTCCTCAACCAAACCTACTATACTCGAATTTTTTTGATTCAGGTCGGCCAGGAGGATAGGTCCAATAATAGGAATAGAGAGGGGGAGGCTCTCTATCCTTGATATCCTCCCCTGAAGCGCCATAGCACTATCAGGGGGAGAGGCATAAAGGGTACAGGTTAGGGACACTTAGCCTACCTTACGCTTAGGCTTGGCTAGTGGGGGGGTGGGGGGGCAACTCTTCCACCTCTTCAGTGATATTAATTCTACTGTCATATTTACATCTATTTGGTTCGTAAGAAACAATAATTCATGCAAAATCACGTTGGGAAAGGGAGAAAAAACTCTAACTCTCCCATCTCATAACAATACGATAGACTACTAATAGCCTATTGATTACATGTGACATACTAATATTATGTCGAGATAGCCACGAACGCGCTCTTGAGCTGGGGAGGGGGCGAGTCTAATTATATTTTAAACAACCTTAGTCAAACCCCAGACTTACCCCAGGGTAAGTCATGAGCGCGTTTGCCATCTCTACGAACTAATAACTAATAACAACAGCACAAATACATAAAATAGGTACGTTTAATGCATAAAATCTTTTGATATATGTTAATGTAAACGAAATACATGTGTACCAAAATTCCACGCGTTCTGATGCTGATGCTCACGAAATGGCGGGCACGCCGACGGCCCTGCAATACCTTTCTACAGGGCCGAAGGCTAATTTGGGAAGCCCCGCAACTGCATAAGTTACGAAAACACAAATTGGGGTACTCAACTTCGAAGAAGGAGGAAGATCAGAAGACGCCATCTCAAAATAAATCACTAAACACCAGAGCAAAGAAAACAGTGTGGGATTAGTACCTCGTATAAAACAGGAATGAAGATGGCGCTCGGGTCAGGTAGTAGTAGCAGGAGAGAGGGGGAGGGAGTGGCCTTTGCGACGGCTCTCTCCATGGGAGGGATTTTGGAAAAGTAATCCTCTAATTGGCAGAAGACCTGTGAATAGTGGCTTCCACTCGCCTTGTACTTTATACCCGACACCCTTTGGGTGCTCGCGCGAGGGTAGTAACCTCAGCATACCATGCTAGCTTTTTTCTCTGGTATATTTAGAATCTATTTATACTTAGAAAAAGTGAGCTACAGGAACTTTTCACCGGCAAACACAGGTCGAACCCAGAAAATACTACAAAGGAAATATTGGCTGTTTCATAAACAGGATGTCAGGCTAATCCAGTTTACCTTTTCTGGGCTCAGCTCGTGTCGGCCTATGAAAGGATCCTTAATATCATTCTTTCTAGGTAAAATTAATTAATCTAAAATACCAGAGAAAAACAAATTAAGAAAATGTCAGTAAAACTGACTCGCTCACTCTTAAAAAGAAGTGTCGGTATGGCAATAGGGCGAGTGGGAACACTACCACGAGACATTCACCAATTAGAACTTCCAATCAGAATCCCCACAAGAGAGAGCTGATACCAACAGGTGATGCGGCCGCTACTACTACTACTAGAGGACGCCACGGACCACAGCGCCCTAGCGGAGGGGCTATCCTTAATAATTAGCGCCAGCGTTTCGGACGCATTCTCTTGTGCTTGTGCTATTTACGAGGAATTTTATCACCATTCATCATGGAACGTTCTGCCATCGCAACGGCTAAGTTAAGTGCCTCATAAGTAATGTTTTACTGTATTTTTGTCCTCCGGGAACCAGTATTTTCCTTCTAATAGGTCATATACGGTTTCCCGGTTGTCTCGTGGCGGCGCCATGCTGCCTCGTTAAGAATTCCCGGTCCTCCATACTGGGAACTTCTTTATACTTATGGGCTTTTCAATTTTACGTTCATCGTTTTTTACATCGAGTTTTTAGGCTAGGTTAGCCCCTTTACCATTTCTCTTAGTTTGGTATTTAGGGCTATTCTATGTTCCAGCCCAAGCATCCCGGCTCTTGCTCTTCATCGGCTATCGCTGGCTCCGAGTATGCTTCTGTTCCTCGGAACAGTTTGCCTCCTCCTGGGCTTCTTTTTCTTCAACTAAAAGTGTCTTTTCCATCTTTACGATGTAAATTTATTCTATTTAGGGTGTTAGGCTAGCCTAGGTGCATGTCCCATGTATTGGTACAGCCTGTTCACGTGGCCTTCCCACGGTTGTGTTGCTCGCGGCTTAGGCCACTTGCGGTCACGTGTTCCATCGCACCTTCCCCTTCCCCTTCCCTCCCTCCCTACCAGGTATAGGGAGGCGCTGGGGGACCCCTTGGTTGTCATGACAACCTCAGTTGCCTTCCTCCCTCTCTCACTGAGGTGGCCAGGGGTTCCTCTCAGCGGGGGGGTATAGGGCGACCACTCATAGGGTACCGGGTCCTCGACGCGGGTAAGTTGTTGAGACGGGGAGGAGTAGGCCACCCCCCCCTCTCTCTCTCCCGCCGTGTTACGCCGAGACCCTCCCCCCCCTTCCCCAGTTGCTCAGCCACCCCTTCCCTTTCTATAACGAACGGAGCCTTCCGTCGCAGCCGGGGCACCTTTGGTTATAGATTACTGGCTCCGCCAGCGGGCGGGGTGGTCACTTCTAGTGGTCGGTTGCTTGCCTACTATATCCTTACATCTCTCCCCCGCTACCGGAAGGGAGCTTGCTTCTTACCCGGGCACTCTTCTAGTAGAACGGGTGGAGAAGGTTTGATATTATTGTTATTTTTAAGGATATACCCTAATTTTACGATGATTTGTTTAATTTTTTATTATTCATAATGTTTACCATCCCGCCATTAATCCGTCGTGGTTTTTCCTTTTACACCACACCTGGTTGGATTCTATCTCTTGTCTCCGCCGCCACGAGGGCAAATAGCCTAGGCCAACCAACCATTTTCTACCACACGTATTATGGCGGGGCTCTGGTTTAATCTAACTTTCTCGCTCCGGCACCAGCGGAGCAACTGTTAGGCTGTAAGTGTTCTCCTGATACTTATGTATCTTTCCACTTACAGGCTACCAACTGTCAGGTCCTGGGATGCAACGCGACGTTGTACGACCCTGCGGCCACGATGAGTGCAGGTCTCACGCTCCATGTGCCACGCCGTACAACGAGATGATCGTCTGGCACCCGAAGCCTGCGCCATCTGCTAACGACCTAGTCAGTCAGCTGGTGGAGGGGGTAAGTCGATTATAGACTTCTTTATCATTTTACTAACAACTCTTAGACATAAGTTTGTTAACCCCGTTCCGCCATTAGAAGCTCATCTCGACCCTTTTCTTTCAGGCTGCTGGTAGTGAGGGAGGTCGCCCTGGCTACCCTGAAAGCGTGGGTAGGCGGCTTCGGGAAGAACGCCGCCAAAGGCCAGCCTTACGTCCTAGACAAGAAGCTGGCCGTCCAGATCTTCCCCGCGGGCAAGTCAACAGGGTATGTTGACCCCTTGTCCGCAGCCCCTCTCATAGCCTCCATCCAGCAAGAAATGCAGCAATCTTCGGGGTCGTAGCCACACAGGAGTCGGTCCCGGACGTCGCTAACCCTCTGGAACCTCAACATTGAGCCTATGGCGGTAGGGGCAGAGGATTTGTTGGTTGAGGTAGGTGTGTCGGGCGCCCAAGGTCTTTCCTTGGGCGCTCCTGGATCTTCTCCTGTCCCTTCTTCAAGCGCTTCTTTCCAAGGCTTTGTGGGATCTGAGATCCCTACCCGCTCTCCCGCTCTCTCTGTACCCCCAAAGGTGAAGGGACAGAGAGAACCGAAGACCTTAGTTAAGACGACTTCTAAGAAGTCATCTTCGTCTTCTTCGGCTAAGAAGTCTTCGACTTCTTACGCTGACGCGGTGAAGGCCAAGCCGAGCTCTTCTTACTCGAAGAGCTCTAGAAGCAAGTCTTCTAAGGAGAAGGCTCGCGCTCCCGCCGAGCCAATGCCTTCTCCGGCCTCCACCGCATCCACTCCGGTAACGCCGGTGGGAGGAGCGGGACCCAGCACCTTTGATCCCACTGCTTTCTCAGCAGTGGTGATGCAACAGGTGGGCGAGATGGTCGGCTCCCAAGTCTCCGCCCTGGGGACGAAATTTGAGCAGATGTTCGCACAACTGTCGAGCACTCTGTCTCAATCAGGCCAGTCCATCCAAGATCTCTCTAACAGAGTTAGAGAGAATGAGGACCGCGAGTAGCTGGGCTCTCTCAGGTCCCCCTTCCAGTCTCCCCAGTGACAAGTGCTGGTATTTTCCAGCTTCCGCCATACGATTCACTACCAGCTTTCTCTATGGAGAACCCATGGAGAGTAGCTGCTTACGCTCCATTTAAGGATGGTATGATCTCTATCCCGGAGTGAACTCGAAGGATTGAGGACTTCGAGTTTTATCCTCCGGGTTTGACGCAGCCTTTCATCGCTATGCTAGCTGACCGTAGCGGCTCTTACTAGGGAAGACAAGATCTCTAGGGAGAATGTTCTCTACAGTAGGGATCATGCCCAACGTGAATGGGTTCACTGCCTTGAGGACTGGAGTGCACAAACACAAGCTCCAGGCCTATAAGAGTCCTTTCACTATTTTTGCGACGGAAGAGGAGGCTTCTCTCCGTTCGCTACAAAAATAGTAGACGACGACTCTTCAGGCAGTCCTCAAGGATGAGCCCATGCCACAGCTAAGGGAGGCGGAGCTACTTCTCCGCTCTTCCCAGCTTTTGGAGAATTGTGGGAGAACTTGCCAGCCCACGTTCACGCTTGGTAAGCTCAAACCGGACTGAATGCGCCATGGACCCAGTTTCGGCGAAAAAAAGCTCCCAAGGCTGCCTGATTTTCCTTGATTCAGGCGGAGTTCGACGCGCGAACTAGGTTTGGCAGGTCCCTCAATTCACTGATCATAACGGAGATGGCTGCTCTCTCGTATGGCACGGAACCTTCTGTTTAAGATCTTGGCCAAATCCCAGCTTCAGACGGTTCAGACGGATGCTTTCGACTTCTTCCAAGCTAGGAGGAATTGCCGAAAGCACGTTCTGCAGGAGTGTACTATTAGGCACGAGCCTAATAGACTCCTGGCTTCTAGCATGTGGAAGCGGATCTCTTCCCAGAGTCCGCTGTAAATGAAGTACACCACGAGGCTGCTAGGCTCAACCAGAGCCTTAGAGCTAGGTGGGGGTATTTCATCCCAAAGAGGAAGCAAGAATCCGTCCCCACTGCTGGTAAGAAACCAAAGAAGTCTGGTAAAAGGTTCCAGCCTTACCAGAAACACCAGCAACAGCAGCAATTTGTTCAGGCCGTCCCGGTTACCCAACAGGGACAACCTGCACTTCTAAACAGAACCAGCCCATCCTCTGCTGTCTCCTCAATCACAACCTTCGACCTCCTACGCACTCTCGCCGGCCTTCAACCCTACATATGAAGGTCAGGGCTACCCTCCCTTTAACAGACAATCGAGAGGTAGGGCGAGAGGCTACTTTCGCCAGCGTGGCGCAGGAAGGGCGACAAGGAGCAAGCAGTTCAGAGGAGGGCGTGGTGGGTCAACCCACCCATCAACAATGAGGCTCCCCAGGTAGGAGGAGGCTGTTCCTCTTCCGTCACAGGTGGGGGTTCAGCAATTGGGCACAGAGCATAGTGTCCAAAGGATTGGGTTGGAGTTGGATCAAAGATCCTCCTCCAATCAAATCATTCCGCCAAATACCATCAAAGGAATTGACAGATTACGCGGAGGAACTCCTTCAGAAAGGAGCTATTGCGAGAGTCAAGCATCTAAAATTTCAAGGCGCTTATTCAGCGTGCCAAAGAAAGGCCTCAACAAAAAGAAGGGTAATCTTAGACTTGTCAAAGCTAAACTCTTTCATTCGTTGCGACAAGTTCAAGATGCTTACCCTCTCGCAAGTAAGGACCTTACTTCCGCGTGGAGCCGTCACATGCTCCATCGATCTTACAGACATACTATCAATCCTAAGCCAGACACTTCCGCCCATTCCTAGGATTCAGGCTAGGAAATCAGACATTCTCATTCAAAGTGATGCCCTTCGGTCTGAATGTAGCCCCCAGGGTATTCACGAAAATAGCAGAAGTGGTTGTGCAGCAATTGAGAACTCAGGGAATCATGGTAGCAGCATACCTCGACAATTGGTTGATCTGGGCACCAACTGTCGAGGAATGTCTCAAAGCCACCAAAAAGGTAGTTCACTTTCTGGAACATCTGGGGATTCCAGATAAACAAAACGAAATCCAGACTTACCCCGGAGTCTCGTTTTCAGTGGCTGGGAATCCAATGGGATTTGTCTTCCCACAATCTGTCAATTCCAGTGGCCAAACGGAAGGAAATAGCAAAATCTGTCAGGCAATTTCTCAAATGCAAACAAACATCAAGGAGAAACCAGGAAAGAATCCTAGGGTCCCTTCAGTTTGCTTCGGTAACAGATATCCTCCTGAAAGCAAGGCTAAAAGATATAAATCGAGTTTGGCGATCGAGAGCAAAACGCCAAATCTCGAGACAAGTTGTCAGTAATTCCACAGATCCTTCGCAATCAACTCCGTCCATGGTCAAAAGTAAAGAACTTAGCCAAGCGGGTACCCCTTCATATCCCCTTCCAGTGTTAACCATTCACACGGATGCCTCCCTGTCCGGGTGGGGGGGATATTCTCAGTTCAAACAGGTTCAGGGGACTTGGTCAGTTCAATTTCGCCAGCCCTCCACATAAACGTTCTGGAAGCAATGGCAGTATTTCTTACCTTGAAGAGACTGCTCCCCGAAAAAGTCTCATCTAAGGCTAGTTTTGGACAGTGCAGTGGTAGTTCATTGCATCAACAGAGGAGGGTCCAAATCCAAGCATGTGAACCATGTCATGATAGCCATCTTTGCCCTAGCAAACAAACACAAATGGCATCTGTCCGCCACTCACCTGGCGGGGGTAAGAAATGTGATAGCAGTACGCTTTGTCCCGGTCAGTTCCTCTGGAATCAGAATGGTCCCTAGACGACGGGTCATTCCAGTGGATATGCGGAGAGTCCAGGTCTCCAAGTAGTCTCTTCGCCTCACAAGCGAACCACAAGCTCCTTGCTATGTGGCCCCCAACCTGGACCCTCTGGCTTATGCCACGGACGCCCTGTCGTTAGATTGGGATCAGTGGAGAAAAATTTATGTTTTTGTACATGCAACTTCCCCGGCAGATATATACTTAGCTTATGTCTCTGACGTCCGACAGAAATTCGAATTTCGCGGCACACGCTGCAGGTAGTCAGGTGATCTACCCCCCTTGCCGCTGGGTGGCAGGGAATAGGTGAAAACCGTTCCGTTCTAGAACCAGATTTTCTCTGTCGCGGGTAGTGTCAACATATGTTGTTGCTACTCTCCGACTTGATTTTCGTTTTTCATCGCCATCGATCTTCTGGGCTGTCTTTTGCAGGGAAGTACTGGGTCTTTGGTTCGGCAATGCGAGCCATTGAAAGGTAAGAAGTGATTACTAGTGTTCCCCATTGCAATGGAGGGTGCGTCTGATCGGCTCTGTCTCGCTCCCAGGCCTAGACCTCTTTCAAGCTCCCAAGACCAGGGGAGAAGGAATGTCGAAAGCTGTAAGGGGGTTTCAGAGAATCCCCACGGTCATCAGTCCCCTCGGCAGGTTGTGAGAGAGTCCCAGACTGCCAAGGATAGCCATTGAAAAGGCATCCTTAAAAAAGTGCGTCTCTTCATCTTACATCCGAAAAGACGAAGAAGGTATATGTTTTGATGATCTAGCGCGTTCTCTGAAACTAAGAGAACACTGAGCAAGAGCCAGCCAGGAACTTAGGAAGCCGCGTTCCAGCAAGCTAGCGTGAGCCACGTTCCAACAGCCAGCAGCGAGCCGACGTTCCAGAAAAACAGACTAGCGCGAGCCGCGTTCCTCACAACCAAACGCGAGCCGCGTTCTAGCAACTGAGCGCGAGCCGCGTTCTAGAAAATTTTTTCTTGGCGCAAGGCTCCTTCAAAGAGACGAAGCGCCAGCCTGGCGCAAATTGCAACAGAAAAACAGACGGCTAGAGCAAGGAGCCTTATAGTACAGTGGCAATCAGAACGATCCTTCCATTGAACGTTTCCGGGCAAGAGGCTCTTTCTAAAAGGGGTCTAGTAGGCGCTCGGAACTATCAGGCGCACGGGACCTTCCACACAAGCGAACGTTCCAGGAGCGAGTCTCCTTTCTAGCGTGCGGAACATTCCAGGCGCGCGGAACTATCCAGGCGCTAGGCGCAAGGAGCCAGGCGCCAGAATATTCCAAATCTTCTTAAGAGAGAGAGGTCAGTCGCGAGGCTCCTCTTTGAGTAATGCGGACACACTCCTTCATTCATGCTCTTCCCTCGTTATGAAGAGGCAAGCGCTTTGGGAGTTTTTCTTATAAGAATCTCATCAACGTTTGGGTATGATGGCGGATAGGAAATATCTACTTCCTTCCGTAAACCCTACAGACGAACAGGAATTCTGTCTCTTCCGCGATTTATGAGGAAATCACGAAGATTTAAAGAGTTCCTGGATTAACTTCCTTCCTTAAGGAGATATATATTAACGAAAAGAACGAAGACAGTAAAATTTTTCCTTTATCTGCCTCGCAGGGAAAGAAGGTAGTTGAGTATCTGCTGTATGAGAATACGATACGGCAAATCACACATACCGTAGTTACTTCTTTGTAGAGCAACTCAATTATCAGTATCCTTCCAGGAATTTCTAGGAAGGACTACGCTTAAAGGGATTGTTAAGACAACACCTACTTAGCTTCTAGATTTATCGAAGTCTTGTTTCGCTTAAATATGCATTAATAAGAACTTCCTGAAGTTTGATAATTTTATAAGATTCCTTTATTTAATGGAGTAGCTGGCAACTCTGGAAGAGTAAGGCCAGACGGCTAACGGAGACTGCTATCGCGCCTTAGAGACCAACGCAGTAACATGTAGGTGTCGGTCATGAGTGGTTGGTTACATGTCTCTCTCCTGCGGGATGGAATAACTAACCGTGTCTCTCCCCTACAATCGCGGTTTTAGCCTCGGATTGAGGGGATAGTTAAGCAAACATAAATAAAATATTGTCTGCCTTTTGCTAAGAAGCTTTCAATAAGAAAGATATTACAACCTTTCAATGCTGTTTACCGTAGGTAACATTATTAAAGGATTCTAACGCAGCGGAACTCTATATTATATGATGCCTCTCATGCTTACGAAAGCATGGCTTATTAGAGTACATGCTTAGTGAGAAGATGAATGTAGTAGAAGAGAATTCACTTTAAGACTACGGTATGGTCAAGTCTTATGCGCATAGACCGAGGTTAACTACAGAATTTCCTAGTATCCTTACAAAGGTTCTAGATTAATGCTGTTTACCACAATGTGACTAGTATTATAAGGAGTCTAATACGGCAGAGCACGAAATAATATAATTCTCTCATCCTTTCGAGAAACGCACACAACCTTTTTAGAATCGGATATTGCTCAAGAGAAGATGGGTGAGTAGGATGGGAAACATTCTCTTAGTGACAGAAGTTGTTTCCCTGAATGGACTATACTACGTATATAAAGTTTTTCCTACTAAGAACGGAATTAACACGTGGAAGGATGTCGTGGTACCAATAAGGGCACAGATGTTTTCTGGCACAAATATACCTTAAAAGAACTAGAAGGAAGCGCCAGCCTGGCGCAAAGCGTCAGAAGCGCCAGCCTGGCGCAAATTGCGCCAGAAGCGCCAGCCTGGCGCAATGCGCCAGAAGTACCATCCAAGATATTTTCTCGTTTTAGAGTCCAGTAGTGGTTGGTTTGGTGTTTGCTTCTCACCTCGGTGGTCGCGGGTTCGATTCTCGGCCATTCCATTGAGGAGTGAGAGATGTGGATTTTTGGTGATAGAAGTTCACTCTCGACGTGGTTCGGAAGTCACGTAAAAAACACCATACAAACAAACCAGTAGCCTCTCGGAGGCTCGGTAACGGCAAGATTCGTTCCTGATTTCGTTACCCATTTAATCGGAAAGGGGTCGCTTACAAGGAATGATGAAATTATTTTTTTTTTAATCACTTAGGCCAATTCCACGACTCTCTCATATCGCAAAGAGCATCGAGAATCTCTTTTTTTCGCCCCTGTTCGCGTTAACAAAAGAGAACCTATTTGGGAACAGACACGGAACGTAACGATCCTTAAAGGTTCGATGCAAGATTTTGCATGTCCGTGAGAACCTTCTCGATCGAAGATAATAACTGTTAACGTATGTCTAACATTTATTGAAAAGAGTTTTGAGAACCTGCGGAAAGTCTTCATAGATCTCTTCGCAAGGTAGAAGACGAACAGGCTTCCTATAGACTGCTTCCTTTCCTCGAACCAAGAGAGGTAGCAATATACGACATCTTAATTTAAAGAAGGGGTAATAAACTTTAGTCTTTTTTCTTTTTTTCCCCTAGTTATAAATTCTTAACAGATATTAAGATAATGGGCGTCAAAGGAAGAGAGGATGAATGCCTCATTTTGGCCTTAGAGAGGTTGGATTCACAGAAGTCACGTTTCTTCTCACAGCATGTTTCGTAAGGCTTTTCCAAGAGTATCTGGATATTCTATCAGAATCTATTATAAATAGACCTGAAAAAACCTCTCCACTCTGAGTCTTTCCACGTGCAGACTGACCAGAAGTGGACATGAATGAGAGGATTTTTCAAGGTAAATGACAATAGTCATGGCTTAAGACATAGAATTGCTGCAGATCGTGCTAGATGGAATGAGGAAACTGTCCTCTTCCGATACTCTGTGAACCACATAGCGAGGTTTTTTCTTCACTTCAGAGGGAAGAATCACCTATGTATATATCTGCTATCAAAGAACGCAGTAAAAGGCTATACTCTGCTCTACAAGGGGAATTAGAGATAACAGAGGATTAAGATCTATCGGATCTATACGATACCGCAATACGACAAGAGTAGGATATCATGTACTTCGAATGGAATTTTTTTTTGTGGCCACAGATTCCGTGTTCCGACAAAACATGGAACTGCTCCTCATCAAACTTCTTTGAGGAAGTTTACATGAAGGAATTCTTTGTTTCTCTTAGCCCTAAACGACCAAGAAGACAAGTGAATTTTTTGTGCATTGGGAATCTCGCATCAGATTCAATGGAGACTCGGCAATGGGTTCTTGCCAGCATAGTATGTCTGGCAAAAGAACTAAATCCCTCTATTCCTGACGCAACGCTTTCAGATAGAAGTTTAGTTGCCCAGGCAGGGTACTTACATTTTCATCTACAGAAGAAGAGATGGTTTAAACGTTTGCCTACAGAGTCTTCGGGGTGTGCATGAGGGCTCAAAATGCTTCCCAGAAGGTATTCAGAAGAATACAATAAGAGCTAGAAATCAGGGTTCCGCCCCAATTTCAGCTCAGTCTCTCCTTCGACTTCCAGACTCCCTTCCCTTCCTTGGGCAAGGATAGGGAAGATTCCCTGCAACGAGGAACCTCATCAACATGTAAGAAGAGATCTCGTTAGCAAAAGAAGTGTTCACGAAGGATCCTCCTCGGAGGAAGACTCTTCTCTCTCGTATTGTTAGATATCCTGTCGTCTACTGGTGTAGCTGACTAAAAATCACCTCCCTTGCCAGGGGCCAAAAGCTCAAAGGGGAAGAATTTCTTCCACCCTTCTCCAGTCTCCTGATAAACAATGTGGTTGTTCAGGACTCTCGGACAATGTAGCGCCAGCCAAGCGCCAAATGCCAATACAGGCGAAAAACGCCAGAGGCGGACAGTTCCAAGGAACTCTGTCATGGCCGGATACTGAGAAGGAGCGGGCCTCCAACCTGGCGCAAATGCGCCAGAGGCGAACAAATCGGACAGAAATAAGTGTCCGATGTGGACATCGCCAGACAGCCTAGAGACTCTTCCAAGCTCGAAGCTCCAGCAAGTGTGGAGGAGCCAAGCCAGGCGCGAGGCGCCAGCCAGGCTCTAGGAGCCAGCCAGGCTCTAGGAGCCCAGCCAGGCTCTAGGAGCCAGCCAGGCTCTGGAGCCAGCCAGGCTCTAGAAGCCAGCCAGGCTCTAGAAGCCAGCCAGGCGCCATCCAGGTGCCAGGCTCCTTCAAGGCTAGGCTCCAGTCAGGATTGAGGATCCATCCAGGCAAGGCTCCTTCCAGTAAAGAGAAACCTAAAGCTCTGTCATGTAAGAGGGCTAGTCCCCATTGATATGATACAGGTAAGGCTCTGCCATGTAAGTGGGTCAGCCCCCATTGGCACGATCCGAGAAGGCTCTGTCGTGTAAGCGGGCTAGCCCCCATTGACATGATCCAGAAGGGTTTGTCAGTCATAGGTCCCTACCTCGCTGAAACTCTTGAGGCATGCAGACTCATAGAACAGTTAATCATGAAGTCTTCTGCCAAGCTCCAGGCGCAAGGCGCCAGCCAGACGCAAGGCTCCAGCCAGGCGCGAGGCGCTAGCCAGGAGGGAGGAGCCAATCAGGCGCCAGCCAGGCGCGAGGCGCCAGCCAGGCGCAAGGCTCCAGCCAGGCTCTAGGCGCCATTCAGGCGCAAGGCTTCAGCCAGGCGCAAGGCTCTAGCCAGGCTCCAGGCTTCACCCAGAAGAGATCTATATCAAAGAATGCCCTGGCCTTCTTTGAGACAATGTGATCTCCTAAGCACTTGACAAGTGCATTGATGATTCCTTCAAACAGCTGAGAATTAAAAGCGCATGAAGTGCGAGCTTTTCTGTATTCTTGTCTTTCCTTAACAATATGTCATAAGGACATATTAGCTGTCACATACGGGAGATGCAACTCTGTGTTGACTTCCATATCCGAAGGATGTCAAGATAACCTACGAGAGATCCTTCTCTCTGGTTGATACGTGTCTGCGGATACATTGCTGGGATAGGGAGCCGATACTGATCCTTAACTAGTGAGTTAAATTTTAGTTAACGTCGTGTTTTTTCTTTGGGTTGTTTGAAAGGAGTTTGGGGATAACTCTTTTCAACTTAAGCACTAACCCTCGTTAGGATCAGGTGATCGGATCGGTGTTGTGCTCCTTAATTATGCCACTAGGCATAGGCATATTGTCATGTAAGAGGCTCTGTCGAGTAAATGGATAAGACCCCATCGACAGACCCACAAGAACTCTTAGCCATAGGTCACATCCCTCGCTGAGGCTCTGAGGCGAAGCAGATTCCTAGGCATTAGCCATGGAATCTTCCGCCTGAACAAGTAGGAACCAAGGTTTTATTTATTTATTACCTACAACGTATGTTGTTTACCTGTCTATTCAGTAAATAGTTGTCTCTTACCCACCACCAAGGGTGTCAATCAGCTAAGTATATATCTGCCGGGGAAGTTGCATGTACAAAAATGATATTGTTAGAATACAATAAAGTTTTGTACAATAACTTACCCGGCAGATATATACGATGAATGGCCCACCCAGCCTCCCCTCAGGAGACAGGTGGAAGAGAAAATCTGGTTCTAGAACGGGAACGGTTCCTATTCCTGCCACCCAGCGGCAGGGGTAGATCACCTGACCTACCTGCAGCGTGTGCCGCGAAATTCGAATTTCTGTCGGACGTCAGAGACATAAGCTAAGTATATATCTGCCGGGTAAGTATGTACAAAACTTTATTGTATTCTAACAATATCATTTTTCCTCCAGTGAATCTTCTTTTGAAAGTCTTAAGCAAGCTGAGGACTTTCAAGGGAATAGTAAGCCTCTGATTGCACCGGACTGCCCAAGAGCAAAACTGGTATCCTCTTCTTCTGGAATTGGGTCTCCGACCTCAACGGAGTTCCAATCCCAAGCTGTCACAATCAGTACAAATGAGGACTGTGTTCGCTTCCTCAGGAATTCTTCAGACCCTAACTTATGGACTTCATGAAGTTTGCGGCTAATAAAGATGCTAATATTGATCCACAAAATATTCTCTTCCTAGAATCAGATAAGAGAGAGTCAACTATTAGACAATATGACTCAGCTGTTAAAAAATTAGCATCCTTCCTGAAAGAATCAAACACTACAACCATGACAGTTAATCTAGCTATATCCTTTTTCAGATCCTTGTTTGAAAAAGGTTTAGCAGCTAGCACTATTACTACTCATAAAAATCGGCTTGAAGAAGATCTTTCAGTTAGGTTTTCAGATAGATCTGACGGAATCTTATTTTACGTCTATTCCTAAAGCCTGTGCTAGACTTAGACCTTCTCAAAGGCCTACTGCAGTTTCATGGTTCTTAATGATGTCCTCAAACTAGCTTCAGATACTGACAACTCATCCTGTACATTCATAATGCTTCTTAGAAAGACATTATTCTTATTAAGCCTAGCTTCAGGAGCTAGGATTTCAGAACTGTCGGCTCTATCCAGAGATGCGGGTCATGTGGGAATTCCTCCCCTCAGGAGAAGTTCTGCTTGCTCCGGATCGTAGTTTTTGGCTAAAAATGAGGATCCTCTTGCAAGGTGGGGCCCCTTGGAAAGTCATCCCACTTCCGCAAGACCCTTCTCTTTGCCCAGTATCAACTTTAAGAGCCTTTCTATCTCGTACATCCTCAAGATCCTCAGGTCCTCTCTTCATGAGAGAGAAAGGTGGTACTTTGTCAGTAAAAGGTATTAGACACAAATCCTTTACTTCATTAAACAAGCCAATCCTGATTCATTTCCAAAAGCACATGACATCAGGGGAGTAGCCACCTCAATTAATTACTTTCAACATATGAACTTTGAGGATCTTAAAAAGTATACTGGATGGAAATCTCCGACAGTCTTTAAACGTCATTATCTAAAGTCCTTGGAATCTTTAAAATTTTCAGCAGTAGCAGCGGGAAACATTGTTTCTCCTGATACTGTATAGTAGTTGTAGTACAGATCCAGGTCTCCTTTCTACCTACCTCATCCAACATGCCTCACCCTATCGCCATGCTACTCGGATATCCTAGCCTTAGCCGCTGAAATCATATTAGTGGATTGTCCCTTATTTTTTGCTAGGGACATCCACACCTTGGGTACTTGATATGTACGTTCAGTGTACCTACCCTTATTTTTATGCTAGGGTAGGACACAATGTGTTTGTATATTTTGTAAATAAGTTATCTAAGTAAATCTATTTTGTTAAAATTACACTGCATTATTATAATTTACTGTGTTTATTGTAATTTTAAGTACTTTACATTACTAACTTTCTTTTATGTTACTGTTTAGAATAAGTTAGACTTAAGTACTTAGTTATTTGCTGTATTTGATTTACTTATATTATATCCCTCATTTTACAACTGCTTTACATTTGTCCTTTTTTCCCATCTTGTCTGTTTCTCTGGTACTCTTTCATAGGCCGACACGAGCTGAGCCCAGAAAAGGGATTTTGACGAAGGAAAAATCTATTTCTGGGTGATTGGCTCGTGTCGCCCTATGAAACCCACCCTGTATTGTTTGCCCCCCCCTGCAGGACAAGATGTTTTTAGATTAAGGATGTCCGCTAGGGGCGCTGTGGTCCGTGGCGTCCTCTAGTAGTAGTAGTAGCGGCCGCATCACCTGTTGGTATCAGCTCTCTCTTGGGGGGATTCTGATTGGAAGTTCTAATTGGTGAATGTCTCGTGGTAGTGTTCCCACTCGCCCCTATTGCCATACCGACACTTCTTTTTAAGAGTGAGCGAGTCAGTTTTACTGACATTTTCTTAATTTTGTTTTTCTCTGGTAATTTTAGATTAATTTTACCTAGAAAGAATGATATTAAGGATCCTTTCATAGGGCGACACGAGCCAATCACCCAGAAATAGATTTTTCCTTCGTCAAAATCCCTTTTTTGGTCACTGTAAATTATCTATCAATGTTAAAAAAACATTGGCTAATGAGTTTTAATACCAAAATTATTTGTTATTATTACATTAATGCTAATTATTGCTTTGTAAAACAGAAAAAAAACAGCATGGCAATTATAGTGTAGCCTAGCAATTAGCCCTAACCTCTCACCTTGCAAGAGACCTACTAGTTCCCAACTTTAACAAATACATATACAGTGGACCCCCGTATTCGCGTTCTCCAGATTCGCGGACTCACACATTCGCGGATTCCTCTCGGGAACGTTTCCCTGCATTATTCGCGGAAAATTCGCGCATTCGCAGTATTTTTCTATGGTAAATATCCACAAATTCCTGGTTTTTTTGATGAATTTCATCATAAAATGCACTTTTTGCGATAAAACTATTAAAAAAACCATGTATGAACATTTTTAGTGGGTTTTTCTTGAGTTTTAACTAACAAAATAGGCTGTTTTTAGCATTTTTATAGGGGTTCCAAACATTCGCGGGTTCTAACTATTCACGGGGGGGTCTGGTACGCATCCCCCGCGAATACGGGGGGACCACTGTAAGCCTACTGGTTAAAATTTTAACAAACTAAATCTTTCCACCGAGTTCTAAAACTATGTACTTAGCTTGAAAGTTGTTATGATGATCAAATTTTTGGAGCAAACAATGGGGTTATATGAACTCTGGGGCAGACCGGAGTGCAATGGGGACAATATTTGTCATATGTGCTGTTGTCACATCTGTGACAGGAGATAGAGCCCTCTTGCCCTGAGTTCTTTGTATTCTATCACATCACTGTGTCAATAAGCACTATTCTGGCTGACACCAACTATAAGAGAAATCTTTGAGATTGTTTTGTCTGTCTTATGGATGCCAGGGAGAACCATGAGAGTGTAGTTCTTTTGAGGATGATCAGTGGGTAAACTTTAAAAAAATGGTCTGATAATTAGGCTAAGGGAAATTTTAACCATGATACTTTTTAGGATAGTGGTATAAGCAAATGCATTTGATGAGAACATAAACATTGATGAGAACATAAACATAGGGTGTCAGGTTTAGAAGAAGTGGTTGCTGGCACCAGATGGTTATCAATTTACCAAGAATGTTATTCCCTCTTGTTGGATATCCATTTATGGTCATCACGTGAGAGTGATCTGATGTTACTATGAAGAGCGTTTCTTTGAGATCTACAAGGGAAAGTGCTGTAGTAACTGCATCATCAAAAGCTAATATATCTTCAAGAGCTTTTGCAGGCTGTGTATTGTGCAGGGCATGGTCTATTCTCCCACCTTCAACCTGTAATACAAATAGGAGTATTAAACAAGATTTTTTGAGAGATATTAAACACCAAAGAAATTATAATTTTTAGCAGTTTTTAACAAAAGTCTAGTTAGAGATAGCATTTTGTTGGTAAATACTTGTAAATATAAAAAAGACAAGAAAAATAAAATACATAATTGTAATAAGTACTGTACTGTAACAGAAATAAGAAAATGTTATGTAACTAGATATGTACTTTTAAAGTACATTCAGACCATTGGTGCTTCTCACAATTTATGATTGTTATTTGTAAAAGCGCAAATTAGTTTGAAGAATTTATCATTCTATTTATAAGTTTTATCCAAGAAATGTTCCACAATTTATATGTAGTACAGTGGAACCTCGACATACGAAAGTCCCTACTTACGAAAAATCCAAGGTACGAAAGCAATGACAAAGATTTTTTTGCTTCTCTATATGAAAATAATTCAGGTTGTGAAAGGGTAAAGCCCAAGATTTGCCCGGACCACCGAGAACAATTTTAAAACTCGCGCGCCGCCAACTGAGTAGACTTGCCACCATCCTCCGGCTCTCCCATTGGTTCCTGATGCTAGTCACCGCCGTAAGATCCTGCTCTCCTATTGGTCAGCATCATGCCTCTATGTAAAGGCGTTCCTTGACCATTTTTTGCAGCAGCGTTATCGTAATCACTGGACTTCGTTCGTTCACATATATTTCGTTTGTTAACGTAAATTCATGTTAGTGATTCGCTTTTGTTGTACTGTAAGTTACTTTATCATGTTGTGTGTGAACTTAATTATTTATGTTATTAGCCATGGGTCCCAAGAATGTTGCTGAAGTTCACAGAAAGAAGAGGATGCTTTCTATGGAGAACGAAGATGGAGATAATCAAGAAGTGTTAATGTTTTCTGCCATTTGTTAATGTGTTTCGTAAAGTTTAGTGTTAATGTTTTCTGCCATTTTTTAATGTGTTTCGTAAAGTTAAGCGTTCGTGTTTTCAGCCATTTGTCCTCCTCTGTCGCCACTTTCGGAGATCGCCTCACTGTTTCACCTTTTACATTTTTTTTTTCACTTGTTAGTAGTTTCCTCCATGATAAACTGTAAAGGCATTAGTAGCCCATCCTTTAAGGATAATAACATTTATCTTGTATTCTTTTGACTACCTGCCACTGTCCTAACTAGATTTTGTAATTTTTGGTACCATCTGCATTTCAATACCTACCTACCAGCGATTGTATTTTTGGGGGGGGAGAGTAATCTGTCAAATATCATCTCAATATCCATGAATATTTCTCTCATGCAGTTACAGTTATACCAATACTAAATGTACATGAATATTGAAGCAAACCTTACCATCAGAAAGAATCCTCTGTGCTTATTTTTGGAAAGTATTTTAATAGCAGTTGAAGTCATGTTAGCCAAACTGGGCTCTCCTTGCATTCCTCTTTTACGGTCAGTTTCATAAGACATATGAGCATTTGCGAATAAACCTGAAAGGAAAATGTTTGTGATATCGGTTTAATGATGAGGCACTTTAAGAAAGAAAGGTATATTTTTTAAAATGTATTCTTTAAAAAAACATCAAGACATGTGTATGTTCATTCTTAACAATCATGCTTGTAGTAGTACCTGAGTTGTACTTATCAATTCCATGACCTCAAAATATTTAAATTGGTTTGCTGTATTATTAGGATTTTATGTTTTCAACAAATATTCTAAATATTGTTTGGTTTTGATTGGCTCTCATAGGAAATGTTATGATGTGGCGGGATCACAAAAACAAGTAACCTCCCCACATAAACTTAACCTGTCTGGCTATCAAACCCACCCTCAATCACACTTTCCACTTAACACTAAAAAACACAGCAGGACAACTGCCCCAATACCTACATACAGAACAAAAAACATAAACAGGTACTCACCGCTGGCTTCTGATACCTAGGACTAGGCTGTGCTGTCGTCCACTGGATATAGGCTATAGGCTAGCCAACACACAACCACCGCCGACAACCAAACACAAATCAACCACCCGGGACCCACAACCCCACAAAAACTCAATAACCCAACGACTAAATGCAGATGAACACCAACCGCCTGAAAAAACACGACAACCACACGACTTACAGCAGTACAACAACCCGCCAAAACCAACCCTGCCCCCAACCACCACTAACAGACACCGAAAATGCACCACAAACCTCTTAACCTCACCACAACCGACAGACACACGCCACCAACAACTTCACAACCCCAAAATCTATCAAATCACACCCAAACAACGAAACACCAAAGGAAAACTGCTGCCAAAACCAACACTGACTTGACCAGACGCCTCACTGTTTACAACTCTCGTAACAGACTTTCATTGACTACCTACAGAGTGCCACAACAGACATGCTTCCGACCGCCATCTAACCACTCCCATTCATTCTTCCACCAATCTCTCTCTCTCTCTCTCTCTCTCACACAACCTTTGGAGATGTTGTCAAATATAAACTAAAATTACTCCTCCATATTACCTCCCCCATTACATTTGACAACATCTCCTTACACTCACAACATCCACACTAAATTGCCTTTCGCAACACCCAAGGATGCTCAGATGCAGGTCCCCTGGATCTTGTTTGAGGACCATCATACACTCTTTCAGTTACATCGCCATTCACTTCTTCCAAACACTTTCTTTCAAACTCCCATTATCTCCCTCACTACCATCCTCCCAAATTCCATTTCACTACTTCACCGATGTCTTCCAACTCTGGTTCCAACATCTCCCCTATTTCGGCCACCAAACCACTCAGTTCATCCATACTTCTGTCAAACTCCTGCAAAGACTTATCCATCCTATCAACCACCTCCTCACTACGCAGTTTCCTTCTCACTGAAGCCTTATTTGTCCCTGTCAACTCAAACCCACATACACTACAAGTATCATTCATTCCCCCAAAGTCATCCGTAGCACACGCTTTATCAACCATTTGCACCCTACCACCAACCCCTTTACCATGCCGTTCACGCTTTTCCCTTCCACTTCCTCTCTCCCACAACTCTTCTGTTTCTTCCATTACTCAACCAACACCAACTGTCGATCTCCCAGACCAATTTGTTCACCGACAGTCGGCTCATACTTATTCACCCTCAACCACTCACTCATCGCATTCTCCCGAACATACTGTGGTACTTCCCTCCACTTACGGAGCTGGTTATGGTGTGCCCTAACCTCATCCAGTCCCCCACCTACTCGCAATTTCCCCAAAACATAACTCAATCCACTCGGTCCCACTTCCAAAATCTCAAAAGGCCCTTCAAATTTCTCCCTTACTTTATTCACATTCATCTTCCCATCTCAAACCACCTCTTTCAAAACACCTTATCCCAATCTTAAAACTCTCAAACTTTTCACTCGCTTTCTTCCACAAATCCCGATCACCTTCTGACAGACCCAACCGCGGTCTGACAATCCTTTCAAAATTCAACACATATTTACAAGGAGACATACCTATACTCTTTCTGCAGTGTGGCGTATATACCCAAACTGCACGTCCTACATACATATCCCAATCCTTGTCCGCCTCTTACTCATCATTCGCAAAAATCTCAGTCATCGTCCTAACAGTCCTTTCAGCCAACCCATTCGCACTGGCATATACGGAGTAGAATACACATGCACAATACCCATTCTTCAACATTTCTTCAAATTCCCATCCCACAAACTCAGGTCCATTATCACTCAACATTTTTGCCGGCTTACACACACACATGGGCAACATCACTTGACCCACCATTCGTGCAACAGTTTCACTCCTCTTATCTTTGATGGGAACCACATAAGCAAATTTACTCATGTGATCCACCATCACAATCATCCCCACGTGTCCTCTCGCAGTCCTGGGCAAAGAAACACAATCAATCACAAGCATTTCAAACGGCTCTTTCATCTGCAATCGCAACACAGGTGGACTTGCATGCACACTCTGATACTTTCCCCTCTGACAGTCTTCACATGTGACAGCCACATCCACACAAATCTTACTCAACCCAGGAGCATACAATCTCTCTCTCATGCATTCCCACAACTTATTTTTTCCCATATGCCCAAAACCGATCATGCACCAACAAACACATACTCACAGCTGACTCAACAGAAAAACACTGGCACATACACTTCCTTGTCATACACCCCTTCCTGATGCAAAAAGTACACTATGTTTTTGCACACCACAAAACGTTTAGCAACCCTCTTATATACATCCAATTCACATGGCCAGTCTTCCACACGCACTCCTCCCAAAACACATTGTCGCAACACACTTATCTCCAGGCACTTATTTTGCATTTCCTCAATCTCTTCCTCACTCAACAGATCATTCTCACTCCTAGCAATATCAATCATACCCACAAAGTTTGCTACAAACAAATTACCATCTTGAATCCTAGCTACTTGCCTGCCCCCCTTTCTAAGAATTCCATTTCCTACATCTACGTCTATATCGTGGATCCTCAAAAAATCTATCCCTATTAAAAAACAAGATGGCATGTCATTTTCTCCTATAACTATAAAGTTATGCATTACCTCAAGATCTCCCAACCTAACCTTTAACCGTACCTCTTCCCATACTAAAACATTCTTGTCCTAACCCATGTATTCTCACACTTGTAGACTGCCTTTTCACTTCCCAATCACATCTCTCAAGTTCACTCACCACTGACCCACTCACCAAGGAAACTTGTGCCCTGTGTCAACCAAACTACAATACTCACTATCATTTACTTGGACAAACGTCACCATTTTCCCTCGAGTCCCATGCATACACACATTCACTACCACGTCCACCTGGTTATCCACATCACCATCCTCCTCATCACATTCATCCCCAGTTAACTCCCCATTTCCACAATTCTGACTCAGATCCCCTTCACAGTCCCTTTTTGTAACCAACCAATTACAACCACGTTCCCCGCACTGAATCATCAAAACCCCACATTCATTACCAGTACTCACCCTTCCTCGATATTCAACCGGTCTGTCCCATCCAAAATACAACAACACTTTTATTCCAAACAACTCAGCTACTGCTGACAACAATTCATACAACACTTCTCCTTGCCCACCTTGTTCCTCCGCACATGCCACTTCCTTCTGCATATCACTCATCAACTTCACTCGCAACTCATTCACACTACCGGGTACCTCTTCAACCAGACCCTTACCTTCCAGGTTTTTCAATGCTGAAAACAAACATTCACACATTCTGTCATTCCCTTCAAACCTCTCTTTTACAACCAACCCCTCAGGTACATATTCCGGATCCCAGTCACTTTTCACAACACCACTGTCCTTACCATGCATCCTAGACATCGTATCAGCAATCACATTTTTACTCCCCGGCACATATTCTAAGCTAAAATCAAAACTCACTCAAATCCTCAATTGTCCCTCGCAATCCTAGCATTCACACTTTCCTTCTTGATCATATAAACTAGCGGACGTGATCTGTCCTTATGACAAATTTTACCCCATACAAAAACACTTTCAACGCTTTCACACAAAACCTTATTGCCGCAAGCTCCTTCTCAACCACCGAATACTTAAGCTCTGCTTTATTAAAAGCTTTACTCACATACGCAATCACTCTCAATTGTCCCTCCCCATTCACCTCTTGCATCTGCACCAAGCATCCTCCCATACTAAACTTACTAGCATCAGCATACAACTCAAGCTTACTGGCATCCTCACTGTAGTCCGGAAAAGCCAAGGTGACGTCCCTAGCAGCCTCCTCTTTCAATCTCTCAAATGCTCCCACCATTCGCTCATCCCACCTCAGCTTAGCTACAATTTTTTTTCCCGGTCCATTCAGTCAACGGCTTCCCTATACCCGAACAATCCCTAACGAACTTCCTCCCGAACTCAATCAAACCCAAAAAACCCTTTAACTCCCGCACGGTCCGGGGGACGTGGAAACTCCTTTACTTTTTCCACCAACTTTTCACTCTTCCTTACACCACTCGCACTCACCTTATGACCAAGAAATTCCACTTCCCCAGCCAACCACGTACACTTCTCCAGCTTCACTTTCACTCCAACCTCTTCCAACCGTTCTAACACCTTCTCAGCAGTTCCACATTCTCCTCAACAGTCTCACTTGCAATCAAAACGTCATCTATAAACACAGTCACCTTCCTTCTATCAAAACCAGCCAAAACTACATTCATCGCCCTCTGGAAGGCAGCAGGCGCATTAGCCAATCCAAAGCTTAACCTCTTGAATTGATAGTGGCAGCTACCACTCGAAAAAGCCGTAACATGCCTGCTCCCTTCCTCAAGAGGCATCTGGTAATAGCCCCTTACCAAATCCAATTTTGTGAACACTCTCATCCCATGCATCTTATACACACAATCAGACACACATTCATCGGGAATCGCTCCTTCACAGTCACTTCATGCACCTTCCTGTAATCCACACACATCCTCAAAACTCCCATCTGTCTCGCGTACTGGGACTATGGGACTATTCCAAGCACTCTCGCTCCTCTCGATCACTCCCACTCTCTCAAGTTTCCTCACACTGTTCCTCAATCTCTCGGGCAATAGGCGCAGAAAAGTGTCGGGGACGCTGATATATGGGGGTATCGTCATTCAAAACTATCTTGAAACTCTGGAGCTTAGATCCCCTGAAATCCTCATCACCCCGACTCAACGCACCCCGCCTATCCCACAACATCTGCATCAACCGCTCCCTCTCGTCATCACCAACATTTTCATCCACCCCAATTCTTTCTCTCAATCATCATACTTCCACTCATCACTTTCTTTCATGCTACCTGTCATCACCTGCCGCACCCTAACATATCTTTCGTCGTCCACATCCACCAACGTATACAACAACCCCACACAATCACCTTCACGTATACCCGCACTCGCTTTTTCCTAACACTCGGCAATGAGGCCACAAAAAACCCGAGGATTCTCCATATCCAAAATCCCGTCGTACACATGCACACTCGCTCTTACCAACTTGTTCGCATCCACACCCTCAACACATATGCACACTTGTCACCTTTGACAATCCCAAGACTATCGGGCCACGCAACTTTCACACTAACAACTTCTCCAACTTCTCGCGGCACTTTTACACTCTCTTTCGCAACCAACGGCACTCCCTTCCATATTTTACTGCTTACTCCTCCATCCCCACATCCAAGTACAACTCTCCATGTACATTCCCCTTCCTATGCAACTCAATCATATTCCTGCTCGGATGGACCACCATCCCACACTTCTTCAGGAACCTGTATCCTAACAACATATCATACTTATCACTCCTTCCCTCGATCACACAAAAGTCACCTTCATCCATCACTACCCCTTCGATTTCTACATTTTCACGCAACATTCCCACCACAGGCATACCCAAATTTCCTATTCCTCGTACCTCCCCTTTACATTTCCTAATTTCACACTCACTCCGCAACTTGTCACATCCATTCTTAAAAAGAACACTGACACTGCACCCAGTATCAATCAAAGCAACCAAACACACCCCTTTGCACCTCACTTTTACACTCATACATTCATGAGCTCTTCTCCAAACCCTTTTTCATGCAACAATCCTTCACGCACATGCATCACTCTTACTGACCGCACACCAGAGGACCCACCCAACTGAATCCCCTTTGTACCTAGTTTCCCGAACTCCCAACCTGACTCATCCTCTTTCGCCTACACACACTCGCCACATGACCTTCCATTCCACATTCAACACATTTTGCCCGCTGTTCCTTACACATCCTAGCATAATGCCCATTCTTCCCGCAATTACCGCAAACCTCAGTCACACGAGTACCTCGACATCCACTTGCTATATGCCCTACTTGCCCACACCTGTAACACTTAACATCCCTATCTTTCTTACACTCGCTCACCAAATGCCCTGTTTGCCCACACCTGAAGCAAGCTCCCAACGCCCACCGACATTCATTCTTCCTGTGCCCTAGCTTTCCACATCTGTAACATTCCTGCTCTCGTTCACGACTAACCGACCCTAATCTTCCAACGCTTGCACTCGATCTCTCTTAGGGCTAACCATACTTACGTACTGGCTCTAACGCTCCTATCAACCATTCGCTCTGCCATTCGCCTTGGCCCTTCCAAAACTGCCTCCCTATAGCTCTTAAACTCTGGTATAACATCAGCCACTTCAGTCCTAATACTAACACTTCTACTCTCTTTCATACACCTATCCAACTCATAATCCTCTACTATTTCCAAAATGTCGTTCCACGACAACCTTTCATTCGTCCATCGCATTTTCTCCTTACGTTTCAGATTTACAAACTCATACACACTCTCAGGCACAGTCGCCAACAACTTCCTCACTAACTCTTTACACTCATTTATCCCTTCGTCCCCAAACTTTTTCCTGGCCAATGTTTCCAACCTGCACACATACATCGACAACGACTCACCAACATTCATTCTTACCTCATCAAAACCATGTTTTCTCCTATATCTAACACTACTCCTTATCCTCTTCGCCTGTTCCACAATCCTGGCTTTCACACACTCATACGGCACATTCCCTACACTCATCATTACCCCATACATATTCAACAAAAATCCCGTCAAAAAGCCACCCAACTCTCTTGCCCAGACTCTCTTATTATCCCCATACTTTGCCTCACAATACCTCTCATATTCCTTAAAAAAATCCCCTATGTCCCTACTACCATATTCCTCGTATTGTGCACATCTAGGTATCTCTCTCATATATACAGCCTTTCGTACTTCCCGCTCACTCTCACTTTCGCTACTACCATTCTGATCCCTCTTAACCTCGTCCGAATATAGGGAATCAACTTCCATACTAACATCCATGCTCCTCATTACGCTCTTCTTGCCCTTCTTTCTACCCACCTGTTTCCACTCACCACTATCCAAATCACTCTCAGCCCTTTCCCCAATGTATTCAGTCCTAGTCTCATCCTGTCCGTCATCCTTCCTAACCTTCTTTCCCTTAATCGTCTTCTTTTCCTCAGCCCCCTTCTTATTCTTGTCCTCAGGTTTATCCTTATCCTGTCTCTTTCCCTTCTTCCCTTTACCTACCACAAACAAGTCACCTTCGTCACTCGTAGTTTCATCCCCTCGCTCTTCCACTGTCTTTACCACTTCTGGCCTATCACAAGACCCAGTAGGCCTACCCCCTACAGCTCCCTCTCCCATGAACCCCTTCATCATCTCCTGCACTGCATTCATCATCCCTAAGAATTTTTCATCCATTTTCTCAACCATTCTCTCTTCTGCTCCTTTCACTTCTTCTTTCATTTCCACTTTTGCACTCCTTAGCATTCCTCTCATTTCCTCTAACTCGCTCTTCAGCTCCTCACACTCTACCCTTAACCTCTCATTATCCACTTCTAATTGTCCTCTTACTTCCCTCTCCAACCTCAACTCCTCCTTCAGCCTCTCCACCTCACTCAATCCTTCCATCTCAAACTTTCTCACCACTCATACACACTAGCCTAGACCAATTGTCCTGCAGCTGCCACACCAGCAGTCCCTGTTCGGGCGCCAAAAAATAATGTGGCGGGATCACAAAAACAAGTAACCTCCCCACATAAACTTAACCTGTCTGGCTATCAAACCCACCCTCAATCACACTTTCCACTTAACACTAAAAAACACAGCAGGACAACTGCCCCAATACCTACATACAGAACAAAAAACATAAACAGGTACTCACCGCTGGCTTCTGATACCTAGGACTAGGCTGTGCTGTCGTCCACTGGATATAGGCTATAGGCTAGCCAACACACAACCACCGCCGACAACCAAACACAAATCAACCACCCGGGACCCACAACCCCACAAAACTCAATAACCCAACGACTAAATGCAGATGAACACCAACCGCCTGAAAAAACACGACAACCACACGACTTACAGCAGTACAACAACCCGCCAAAACCAACCCTGCCCCAACCACCACTAACAGACACCGAAAATGCACCACAAACCTCTTAACCTCACCACAACCAGACAGACACACGCACAACAACTTCACAACCCCAAAATCTATCAAATCACACCCAAACAACGAAACACCAAAGGAAAACTGCTGCCAAAACCAACACTGACTTGACCAGACGCCTCACTGTTTACAACTCTCGTAACAGACTTTCATTGACTACCTACAGAGTGCCACAACAGACATGCTTCCGACCGCCATCTAACCACTCCCATTCATTCTTCCACCAATCTCTCTCTCTCTCTCTCTCTCACACAACCTTTGGAGATGTTGTCAAATATAAACTAAAATTACTCCTCCATAATGACATGTATAATATCATTGCATAATTACATAATGTTTTCATCTGTATATTAAAAGCGTACTTCATCTTAAAAGGAGACCAGTACTAAGGAAAACAGATGAAGAATGATTTATTTTTCTGAAAGATGTTTAGTCACTTTCAGATGTAAGTAGAGTGTTAGCATGATCACTGGGAGAACCACTATTGTCTTGGCATTTATGAGTAGGAGATTTTACAATTTTAGCTGTATTGTGCACTATACTCGGTTTTTTTCCATCTGTCCATCCGCCTGTGGTGTTTGATATGGTAACACTGCGTCCAGGGATTTAGATAGTCACATTAGCTTACATTCAACAATAATAACAATATCCTATTTCGAATATTAACGGAGTAATTCGCATACAGTAAATTATTAAAACGCTTTTCAGTTGCAAATGTACACCCAAATATCCTTTTATTTACCTAAAATTTACACATAGCGTAACTATTTAAAGCCCGGGAAGCAGTGTTACCATGTGAAAACACCACAGGCCGATGGACAGATGAAAAAAAACAGAGTATAGTTTCATACTTTGTTTGGAATTTTTGATATTGCAAAATGATAAATTGAAAATACTGTATTCTGTGTTTATTACTGTATGCTGTGTGTTATTTATCTGGTTATTCAATTACTATATTGTATTGAAATACTAGCTGGTTACCCGCCCTACGGACGGGTCCCAGCTAGATTGGTCTGTGTAACCCAGAGCTTAGTTTATGAAAAGAAAGTAGATAAATCAAGCCACAATTGAATATAGTACCATGACCTGAATTGTGAGGAATGCAAATCTGACAAAACAAACAACACCCTTGAAAATGAATATCAAAATGAAGCATCATAAACATATATGGAAAGAAAAATTCTTGGTGTTGGCAGAGAGATTCCAATTCACTGGAGAGCCTTTTGGTAGACTATGTTCTTTGTTTTTCCCTCCGGTGACAAAATGAACAGGCGTTCCGGAGAGCCCACTCTTGAGCACGCCACATTAAGCTGCCCATGAGAAAAGCAAGGTTGCTCCAAGTTGATGCCAGCCACTCTGAGAGACTGTCCCTGGGCTTTATTGATAGTCATGGCAAAAGCCAACCTGACTGGGAACTGAAGGCACTTGAAGCTGAAAGGAAGATCATTAAGGATGATGGGAATTCGCGAGATGAAAACATTCTCGTCAGTTCTACACCCAGTCAGGATCATTGCTTCAATCAAGTTTGAATGCAGGGTTTTGATGATGAGTCATGTTCTGTTGCAGAGTTTTGGACTGTCTGTGTTTCGAAGAAGAACGATTTGGGCTCCGACTTTGAGATGCAGGACATGAGGAGGACATCCTGGAGGGTTCAAAGAGTTCAGAAATTCTGTTGGGTAGTTTACTGCTTTGCTTGGGCCCATGACTGTGTCGATCGAGTCGTAGGACTTCCCGTTGCCTGGCAGCATTCTCTGTACCTGAAGATTGAGCTTGGTGACTGACTCATTCTTGGGGGCCAGGATTGCCCTCTCGCAAATCCAGTCCGGTTTGTCGTAGTTTTGCAGGATACTTGGAAACACAGTGTCCATCAGGTCATCAGCAGATTTGACCAGGGTGCAGAAATTGCTCGGAAATTGGACTAGCCCTGTCTCAGGATCGACCGGCGCCTTGCCATTCCCCAGGGTTAGCAACTGGTTGGAAAAAAGTCCAGCTGGGGAGTCACCAGACAACTGAATGGCACCTGATCAATTCTCTCTCTCTCTCTCTCACAGTCCAAACTTTTCTGTTTCTTACCCTCTTTCTTCTCCCTATCATGCCCTCTGCTCTCCCACTCTCACTCTCTCTCTGTCACACCGTGCCCAACCCTGACCACCTTTGGTGCCATTGATGTCTTACCCCTCCAGTATTTGATAGTAAGTCATATTTACTGCGTATACCGAAAATCGAAAGTCATATTATTTACTACATATACCAAAAATTGGGTATGATAAATTTGTGACGTTATTAAGTCTATGTGAACCAGCCCGTTTCGGGGAAGGCACCCCACCTCCTCCGGCACTTTTGCTGCCCTTTGTTGCTTGAAACCCTATTGTAAACCGGCCTCCTGAACATAGGTCTCGACCTTCCCGGGGTGGAAACCCATCTCCATTCCGAATCTCAGTCCCGTCAGACCGACGGCCCAGGTGCTCATACCAATCATACACACATACACATTGCCAAATATATAATAGATTTATCTTTAACTTGGGTGGCATTACAGAAGACAAGACAGCAATTAGTATCAAACACAAATTTTTAACTGGCAATTCAAAACAGAAGTCTCATGTAAGATAAAGTCTTACAGCTTCATTATTCATCTTCCAGTGTGACAATAGTAGCACCTAAAATTCTCTAGCATACATCCATTTTTTTTAATCCCAAGTCTTGCAAAAGAACATGTTTTGATGAAGGAAAAACCTGTTTTTGGTAGCTATGGTAAGTCCTCATCAAAAAATTTTCTCATTGTTAGTCTTAGCCAGAATATTGCCTTTGACTGACATAGTGATAAAATCACTAAAGGTAAAAGGGGTCTTTCCTTGCCTACGGTGTTTACCTGGTTTTCCTCCTCCCTTCTCACACACAGATTTGGCAACAGTGCACAGGTTGGGAAAGATCCCCATTACTTGCCAGATCTGTGGAAGTAAAAACTCACCAAAAATTCCCATGCTCTTTTGTCAGGGAAAATGGATGGGTTTGAGGACTCTTAGTGGCTATCAAAAATAATTTTTTTCCTTTGTCAAAACTGGTGTACATGACTTCTCCTCCTCCTGGTTGGATAAAACAGAGGACAGCATTAGGATTGAATTCATGTCCCTGTTGAAGCAGTAAGAGTTAGTAAATCTTTGACCAATTTGGGGCCACTAGGTAGCTGGTTGCAATGAAAGTAAGGAGTTTGTCCAAAGCCTTCAAAATCTGGGAAAATAGAGGTAGAGGTACAATTTCTTCAATTTGCTCCACTCTTGTAGAAAATTTCCTCTTGCTATTGCCTAACTGTCTAGGCTTGGAGACTTACATGGGTAATTGATGGTTTTTGTGAATGGCAAACAGGTCCACTTCTGGATGCCGAAGAATGCTAGCAATTATTTGAAAGGAGGTTTTGTCTAACATCCACTCAGTTGAGGCTGCCCTCTGCCTCGACAGTCTGCTAATACATTATGCAACCCCTTGAGGTGGATTGCTCACAAGTGCCATATAGTTGATATCAAAGCTACTTTCCAGAATATTCTAGAACATTTCCACAAGATATCAACTTTTTGAAAAGCAGAGAGGAAGTAATATTATACATATGCTTCTCAAAAGTCAGTTTCATATAAAAAATTGCACCTAAAATTATGAAAAGTCACTAATATTTAAAACTGTACCATTTACTAAATGTAAATCAGAATGCAAAGACAAAAGTGTTCTGGATCAGTTATCACACATTGAGTTGTAGAAAGGTTAAGCTTCATGTCCGAAAGCCTACTCCACTCATGAATACATTCAAGATCTCTATTCAAGGATTCTGCAACCATAGACCCAAGGCATGGAGAAGGAACAATAGCTAGGGGATTAGTATCACTGACTAATGCAATCAGTTTGTTCTCCAGACCTTTCCACATATAACAAGTACAGATAATAAATAGCAAAGGTCCATGGTTGTCATATTGTCTAGGACCAACAAATTGTGAGCTCATTTTGGAGGCTTAAATTTTCTGAAAGACAGCTTGAGGCAGGAAGACACCCATCAATTCCAGCAAGATGGTCACCTGTTTTAAAGAGGCATTAATGCAATGCCTCTTTAAAACGGGTGACCATCTTCCCTCTTCCTGACAACCCTCTCAATGGCCTCCTTAACCTGTCAAGGGCGTATCTGTGTATAGGCAGCCCCCGATTATTGGCGGGGTGCTGATAAGCAAAAACTGCCATTAACTGAATCTCATCGATTTATGGCGCTGATATCCAGTTAATGGCATTGATGACTGGTTAATGGTGCCTCTGTTAGGTATGTTATGTATTACTGGCACCTTATGGTGCTGCTAACCAGAACTTTGCGGGTTATGGAGACATAAATTGCCGATTTTATGGCACTATTGGCCTGTTTTGCAGAGTTCTCTTCCAGGTCCACAGATGATACCTTCCCAACTATCCAGTATTGCAGGAAAACCTGGATTGTATAAGAAACTTTTGTGGGGCCTACCTTATTATGGTTTTCAGTCTTGCTAGGAAGAAAACTGACCGAGAAAGATATCCCAACTATGCCCCACCCATGAAAAATGCCCATTGGGTGGGACTTGCTCCAGTTCATCAGGAAACCTTTTGACTGAAGTCTTCCGAGTACTTCAACTCTTGGAATGGTGTAAAAGGCTAGGACAGAAAAGGGGTGGAGCCTTTACATGGAACTCAGAAGTGGTTGTCCTATCTGAGATTAGGCCCACAGAGGCACCAAACTCCTGGGTGGCAACATCAAAAGGGAACGTTTCCCTTTCATAAGGAAGGCCAATTTTTTCCAATCCTTTATGGAGTTCCCTGGTACTTGGAGAGTTGAAATAAATATAGCATCATGTCCCCCTTTTTTTTTTGTTGTGTCCCTTTAAATGCAAAGTTCATAAATTCTGCCTTCACATGATTAACTGTTATAGGACTGAAAGGGCAGAAGACTGGAGCCACCCAAAGGGCGATATTGGTTCTCCAGAATGAAAGTACCATAATTTCCATTGAAATGTAAAAAGAGATTGCCTCCATGGCTTTTGTTGTCATACTATATGGCAAGAGGACTGTCTCCTTTTGCAGTTTCCTAATGCCTGCTGAAGGAAGGAGCAAGCTCCATTCTGCATTTGGAAAAAGCAGAATATTTTCCTTTTGTTGATGAGGTTTTTGTTGTCTGGTTTAAAACATGCATATTGAGGCATCATGCCAATGATTATCAATACTAGTGTCAAAAGCAGGTACTCTTGTTACTGATCCTTCCAGCTACAAGGGGTTACGTAGTGTCGAAACTGGTCATGATATTGTAAAAGGATCTAAGCAATTAAAATTTTGGCCTTGGATTTTTTGTTAGCTTGCTCTCAGGGCATATTTTTTTGTGCAAGGATTACCCTTAGCACAGGTGGCTTTTCAGTCTTTTTGGAGGACTTTTAAAAAGTCCAAAGATAACCTTTAACTGTGTTTAGAGCTGTTTTGCATACCTGTCAGGAATCCTCAATAGTAATGTCTCTGATGTGGTGGTGTTCAGCAAATTTGCCCATGCTATGGCATTAGTATGTACTTACAAGTTTTTGTTTTTTTGTTTTTTTGGCTTTGCTTGATTTAATGTACAGGCATTCCCTGGTTAATGGGGGTGGGGGTTTCATTCTCGGCAGGGTGCTCATAAGTGAAAACTTGGTGATTTATGGCGCCGATATCCGGTTAATGGTGCCTCCTGTAGGTATATTATGGCACCATAATTCTATTATTGGCATCTTGTGGTGCCGATAACTGGAACTCGGCACGATATGACGCCATAAATTGCCAATTTTATGGCGCTAGACAAGTGCCATAAAACCTGATCACCATTATGTACCGAGTGTGCCTATAACTGGTGACTGCCTGTACCATACTTCATTACAAGTTTATTGGTCCTCTATGATATAAAAACCCTCAGTCCTTTACATTAAGAATTGCTTTACAGCGAAGCGGGAACATGGCCAATAAAACTCTTGAACAAGGTGGTTAGGCAGTAACTACTGTTCAGTAGGCGGAGAGACCCACCTGTGTCTCTCCGCCTGCCTGGATGTAAACATTCCTCTTTGCTTTCAGCTGTCATCCAATGCAGATGTGTTTTCTTGAGCTCTTGCTTGACTGTCGTTAATCTCATTTTTCCCAGTGGAAGCTTTTCTTTTATTGTTTAAATATATATATTGAATATACTGTGTTTGATATTTTTTATATTCAAGCCCTTATCACATTCTCATGCCCTTTGATATGAATGATGTGACAGTATATTTGTTATGATTATTGAAATGTGATATTTGCACTTGCACTGATGGAAATTTGCTGGGAAAAAACTTTGGAGTGTTCGCCCTCTGTTTTTCTCCCCTGGTATTCATTCCTTATAGTGTTTTTCTCCTTCAGGAGAGATATCTCCTTTGCCCTCTTCACTCATTTGTCAGGCAAGGAGCTTGGAAGGTGTTGGCGATTGGTTGGCTATTCTCAGGGATCTTCTCTTGCTTTGAAGGGCAGTACCCTTCGGAATGAGAGGAGTCTCCTTTTATTAATCTTTTTTTCCTTTTTTTCTTAAGGCTGACAGTTATCAGTCATAGAACACAGCATTAAATGACTGGATGTCTCACTATGTTGGTTATCCTAACCCTCTGGAGTGTATTTGTGGCACTCCAGCATGCTGTGGCACTGCCCCGTGTGTGTGTGTGTGCTGTTCCCTTGTTGTGCTGCATGTTAGATTACTATTGTTGCCCTGACAACTTATCATGGGACAGCTTCTATTCCCAGCTGCCCTGTGATTCCTGCCTCTACTGCCGTTGATGTCTGATCATCATCTGGTGGAAGAAACCCGAGGAAGAAACATCATGTTCCACTGCCCTTCCCTTCTTTTTCTGAGGCTCAAGGAGGTCCTCGGAAACCGGATTACCCCTTTGGCCAAAGAAGAGGAAGGCTGCTTCTCCCCCAACGAAGAAGTCCTCCTGCAGGATTTCTAAGGGCTGCCTCCTCCTGAGGAGGCAATGGGATTTCTCATTGGCTCTTCCCAACCTTTGGGCTCGGGAACCAATTCACATGCCCCTGGGTTTTGTGTTTCAGGAGCTGTGGGAGCGCAAGCTTTGGTTTGCATTCCATCACCAGTCTAGGGGTTTGTCTTTAGATCTAGATGGGTGCTGTGTCAGGTGCTCATTCGCAAGTTGTTCCGAGTGCTCATGTTTCTAACAATTTGTGTGCATCCCGAACTGCTGACAGAGAGACCTCTCACTGTCCCAGGGCAGGAGAAGGGTGCAGTTCATATATATATTGACTCGCCCCTGCCTGTCAATACTACCGTTAGTGTTGCTACAGATTCAATGAAGATGTGCCCGTCTCTTGAGACAATGTCAGGAGAATTTGAGAGGAGGTCCTCTGTATGGTCCTCTTCATGTAAGGTTTTGACCACGGAGAGGATGGATGCATGGTAAAATGTTGCAAGTTCTTGCCACCCAATAGCTTGTCCAGTTAACCCCAACTCTCGCTCACAGATCATCACTGCAGGTTGATGATCTGTGTGCAAATTGCCCCCTCCTGCTGGTTCTCCTGTTCCCTCTACTTCCTGGGTTACACAGGGATGGGTGAAGCGAATTAGAGAAAGTCTACGGAGATTTCTCCTCAGAGTTCGGCTGCAAGAGCTTACATTCCTGGTTCGGTCTTAGGATATCACTAGATGTATGCCTAAGCTGTTCAGGATGGAAATTGCTCAGGAAGTATTAAACTTCCACTTCTCCAGTGTTCTGTTTCAGGAACAACCAATTCGGCCGGAGCTAGTCTTCTTTGGTGTCCTGTTGTCACCATAGAAGAAGGTGGAGAAGACCAAATAATAGGCGCATACCTGTAGGACAGTTATCTTCAGGTGTGTGACTGAGACAATAAGTATCTCCTCAAGTATCTCCTGTATGCCAAGCACATTCCAAAATGGAATGTGCTACCAAGCAACTCAGCCTCCAGGGTCAAATGAGGTGCAGGGTACTGCCTTTCTCGTGAAGACACTGTTCGTCTTGGTATTGTTTCTCCTCTATCGAGGGTTAACTACTAATATGAACCTCTCTGTCTGGCCATCACAGACCTAATGTATCCGGGCAGCATTTGATTTTCATTTAGGTTCCTGTCTCGTGCTCCATACATGCCACTGGGAGAGAGATGTTTCAGTAGACTCATGATCATCTTTCTGTTTACTTCATGTTATAAAAGAAGTCTGCAAGTCTTCTGCTCCATCACAACTCACCCATTGGCCTTGCAGTGACTCAGAATGATTTTTTCAGACAAACTTGACAGTTTTGTCCTCTACATACATTTTTCTCATTCGTAAGGTGTTCATTTAATATTTGTTCAACCTGAATTGAAAATGAATGACGGAAGACTTCGCCTGTCGCCCAACCTACTAGCTCTGCTTCCAGAGTAACGACAATTGTTCCTTCCTTTGTACCAGTGACAAGAAGCGGTTCTTCAGGTAGGACAATCCCTGTGTTTTCACAGCTAAAGACTTCCAGCCTTCATTGCAAGCACAGGCTTTCTCACCGAGCAGCAATAAAATAGCTGACTAACTCTTTCAGTCCTCTGTGATATTCCAGGGATTAGAGCTGTCTTCACTGGCTGGTGTCATTGATGGGACTTTTCCTTTGATCAGAATCATGAGAGTTAACTTCTCCCCGATTCAACTGTGAAAGACGTAGGTCCACATTTGCCCTAGTCTTTCACGTAAGTAGTATTGCTTCTCTTTAGTTGAGATTCAACTGCTGATGAGAAACTTCTCTCTGTCTTGCCATCACAGGGACCTCTGGTCTTTAGATGGCATTTGACTCTTGTTTAGGGCTCACATGCCCTTGTGAGACTCATCAGACAGTTGTTTTTCAAGACCTCATCTTGCCTCTCTGGCATTGGCGAGGAGGATAGATGATTTGCATGGATCATCTTCAACATCAGCCTTCAAAAGGCAGGTATCATGTCTCCACTCTGTCTTGAATGTTGCAATGAACACTGCATCTGTATCATTCTGCATCTATGGACAGGCTCGAATCTTTCATAATCCCCTGCACCTTGGACTTTGTATTTAATGAGGCAGATTTATTACTTCATTCAATTGATGTATTGCTCTACCTGTGGAAGACTCGACACCCTTGACTTGAATGTCGATAACCTTTCTCCAGTACTTAACTCACCAAGGGAGAAGTATCTGAGGACACATCTTTCTCCTGGTTTTGCGAGATGGGTAGGAGGTTCTCTGCAGCTGGCAATGATGTATGCATTCGCTGAGAGCGCACAGTGCCAGTGGCTTAGTCCTTTTCTCACATTCCAAAGAATAGGTTGGACTGCTAGATAGATGTGGTCTCATCAGGACCACATTCATGTCTTTCTTCATTCGGGTCTTGCCCACAAGTTCTTGGAACCTTTTTTCCTTAGACATGTGGTGGTTGCTGAACAAGTTTTTTTCTTACCTGGCTCCTTTTAGAGGACAGGTTGCATCTTGCCTAAGGTGTACTTTTCCAGAAGTTAGGAATCGAGAGTGACTAGCCTCTCCTCCTCCTCCTTCCTCATCCTTCTACTTCTCTTCCTTCGGGTTGAGAATAGGACTCGAACCTACACTTGCTGAACTGGCGTCTGATGTGGTAATTTACACATCGAGCTTCCTTTCTGTTTATCTTGTTAAAAACATAGAGGCAATCTTGCTCCTTCCTCTGGCAAGGGGAGGAAGGAGAGTCTGGCAATAAGGCAAACCCTTCTTGGATCTTTGCATTAATGCCACCAACTCTTAATATTCTTCCCAGCCTTTTTCATATGAGTTACGATTCCTCACTTGTTTCAAAAAGGCCCAGAAGTCTGATTATTGATCTTGCAGTTCTTTTACTCCAATCAGTTTGTTAGCAGCAGGGCACTCCTTGCTTTTTTGACCAGGAGGAATAGCCTAGGTGTGCTGAACTCCAGTCAGTTCTAGAGACTCTCTCAGATTCCTCCCTCCAATAAGTGAGTCTTCCTAATGTAAAGGACTGAGGGTTTGTTTACCGTGTAGGAACAAATCACAATTTTTGAAAGTAAATTTTATTTTTCCTAACTATACAAACCTGAGGTTCTTAACACTAATGCCCACCTCATGCCACCCCTCAATCTGAAATCTGGGTCGAAAGGCAAAGTAGAATGTTTACATCCAGGTAGTCGGGTCTCTCCTCCTCCTGGACAGTAGTTACTGCCCAACCACCTTGTTCAAGAGTTTTAATGGTCATGTTTCAGCTTTGCCGTAAAGCAATTCTAATGGTGCCATAGGGCAACTATCAGAATAATTCCTTTGAGTACAAAAGGCAGCTACTCTGTCATAAAAGAGTAGATCCCTGCGTAGTAGGGCCACATCAATCTTCCTTCAACTTCATGAGCTCCGTATTAAAGCAATAAATGAATTTAAAAAAAATTTGCTTTTAACATGCATAGAGTGTAAGAATGATAAAACAAGTTGCCATATATAGTATAGGAGATTTCTTGGGGCAATATAATGTGCTTTAGTGTAACTGCATATAGAAGTATAGATCAATATAAATCAGTGGAGCCATGGTGCAACCAAAATGTTATAAAATGAAATTGTGGATATTCAGTAAGCTGTTTTAGTAACTAAAAAGGTAGTCAACTTTTTAAAAACTAGATTAGTTGAACAGTAGTCGCAGTGTGGAAACATGATTTTCAAGATAATTCTAAGCTAACAATTAAAAATTATCTCTAATGGACCAGGCAAGGGCTCAGCAAATGTTTGATCATTGTGTGTTGGTATTGAAAGAATAGATAAAGATAATATCAGTGGAAGAGGAAAAGTCTAGAATTCTGGAATATACTGTATTTCTGAGGTGCACCCATGATCCTGCGATGAGTTAATCAACAATGGGTTTCAGCAGTTTTTAAATGAGGGACCAGCAATCAATGCCAGAATGCAACATGACCCTGGCACAACTGTTCACATAATCAGGAAAGTTGAATACCATTATATATGATTGATATTCAGATTAATGAAGACCAATGAATGTCAAATACCAGTAGCATGTAATCTCTTGTGGCATGCAGTGAGGACATAGTCAAGACAACTTTTTCCAAAAGCCATTGCTTAGAAACTTCCAACAATCCGGGGGGTGTCTATTTAAAGATAAAATGGGTCATCACAATGACCAAGAAACGAGCATGGTGAGTCTGATAACAAATACTAATAAAGAGAAGTGTATGAGAAGGTGGTTAGAAAATGATGCAGAAAAAGTTGGGATGTTTTAAGAATGGGGTCACTGGATTATCATAGTGGTTTTTTGGGTATAGGCACATATGGATAAGAAATGGATGATGGGATAGAAAAATGAGTGGCAAAGGAAAAAAAAAAAAAATTAAAAGTATGTTTGCTGCATTCAGTGGAAATAGATGCAGATGAATACAACAGGAAATAGGTCAAGTGGAGAAATCAGTAAAATGTTTTATGGAGGGGTGAGGAAGTTCTCATTATTATTTTCCTTACATTTACATGAATATTTTGTTTACATGTGTCAATAGATTTTAATGATAAAAGGTTGTAATGATGCTAACATATATTATTAATGTTTTGTATTTCAGTATGCTCTTTATTTGGTATTTTATTGTATATTCTTGTATTAGTCTTTGTTAGCAGGAAGTTTAGTAGAGGAGATTCCATACAAAAGAAAGGAAAGGTATAAAATTCTCAGCTGCAGCAGTGTGTGATACTCTAAAACTAAAAGTTCTTGAAGAAATAATGTGCTATTTTCAAGTATGTAATTGCAATTTTAGTGCAGAAAATCAACAAGTTTATTCATCTCCAAAAGTACACTGCTAGTTTGAAGTACAGTATGTTATTAAATATAGTTTAATGTGAAGAAGTCAACAAGATATATCTAGCTATCCGTACTTACCTAGTAAGTAATCAGTTTTTGTTGCATCAACACTTAGGAGCTCTTGTTCATTTTGTACATAGCTGACCTTCCGCCCATGAACTATTTTGCTTGAAATCCATTCCTTTGCCAGGTTGCGGCTATCTTTTCTTGTGCATGTCTGTGGATCTTTAATACCTGAAACAGCTCCCATTGGTAGCCGTCCACCACCCATTATAACCTGTAAATATTGGAGGGTGTTTTAAATAATTCTCTGTAATAGTGCAGAAAATGAAACACGTGTATCTGCAGGAAATACTGTTAAATTAAAATCATGACTTCATCTGCAAATTCTGGCTCTGTTAATATATGTGCTGAGTTTATCTAGAAAATATTAGCATCATGAAATAAAATTGTTAGATTTTCATTGAGCATGTGTCACTCCCTAGGAAAATATGAAGTAATTAAAGTGCATGAAATAGAGATTATATCAAAATAAGGCCATGTAGGAAATGAAATTACTCAGTGGTCTCGTTAAACTAATGAACCTGATGAGAATCTCTTATAATAAGAATGCCATTTCAAGAAGCTATTAAATTTATGCTAATAATAAAAAAAAACATTAAACGCCGACTGGACGTATTTTACGTCGACATTTTTTGTCTCTCGGGTGCCGACTGGACGTATTTTACGTCGACATACAAAAGTTTTTTTAAAAATTCGCGGAAAAATACTTTTAGGCCTACCAGCCGAAAAATTTTGAATCACGCGCCTTGGGGGATACTGGGAGTTCACGGATCAAGGTGTTGTTTTGTTTACAATCGTTACGCAGGCGCGCAAGCGCGAATTTCTTTCTTGCCGCACTAAAAAGTATCTGTGACACATCTCGGAAATTATTTCGTCACTTTGACATAATTATTTTACCATTTTAAATTAGCCGTTACATGAAGTATTATATATGAAAATGTGCGCATTTTTATGTAGAATACAACAAAAAAATACTCATGATTGTAGCTTTTATCAGTTTTGAGATATTTTCATATAAATAACGATAAGTGCCAAAATTTCAACCTTTGATCAACTTTGACTCTACCGAAATGGTCGAAAAACGCAATTGTAAGCTAAATCTCTTATATTTTAGTAATATTCAATCATTTACTTTAATTTTGCAACTAATTGGAAGTCTCTAGCACAATATTTTGATTTATGGTGAATTTATGAAAAAACTTTTTCCTTACGTCCGCGCGGTAACTCTTCCGAAAAAAATCATACATGCGATTGTGGTAATGTTTGCACCATTTTAAATCAGCCGTTACATAAAGTTTTATATATGAAAATGTGCGCAATTTCATGCGCAATACAACTAAAATCAACCCATGGTTGTAGCTTTTATCAATTTTGAAATATTTTCATATAAAAAATGATAAGTGACAAATTTTCAACCTTCGGTCAACTTTGACTCTACCAAAATGGTCGAAAACGCAATTGTAAGCTAAAACGCTTATATTCTAGTAATATTCAAGCATTTACCATCATTTTGCAACAAATTGGAAGTCTCTAGCACAATATTTCGATTTATGGTGAATTTATGAAAAAAATAACATTTTCTTTACATCCGCGCGGTAACTCTTCCGAAAAAATCATACGTGCGATTGTGGTAATGTTTGCACCATTTTAAATTAGCCGTTACATAAAGTTTTATATATGAAAATGTGCACAATTTCATGTATAATACAACAAAAAATAGTTGAAGGTTGTAGCTTTTCTCATTTTTGAAATATTTGCATATAAATCACGATAAATAGAAAAAAAACCACGTTCGGTCAAATTTGACTCTACCGAAATGGTCAAAAAACGCAATTGTAAGATAAAACTCTTACAGTCTAGTAATATTCAGTCATTTATCTTCATCGTGAAACAAATTCGAAGTCTCTAGCACAATATTTAAATTTATGGTGAATTTAAAAAAAAAAACTTTCCTTCCCTCCGCGCGCGGATTCTCCGCCACAAATCTCCGAAATGCGTAAGTCCCATTCTCGGAATATTTGCTCCGTTTCATATTAGGCATTTCATAGAGTTTTATATATGAAAATTTGCGCAATTTCATGTAGAATAAAACGAAAAATATTTGAAAGTTGTAGCTTTTCTTATTTCCGAAATAATTGCATATAAAAATATATATATAAAAAAATTCGACATTCGGTCAACTTTAACTCGTCAGATATGGTCGAAAACTGCATTTGTAAGCTAATATTCTTATAGTATAGTATTATTCAATCATTTGTCTTCATTTTGAAAGAAATTGGAAGTCTCTAGGACAATATTTAGGTTTATGGTGAATTTTTGAAAAAAATATTTGTTTACGTCCGCGCGTTACGAATTCATGCATTTTTTTGTGATAATATTTTCTCTGTGTTGCTTTTATCGTTTTACAATGTGTAATATACCAAAATGATTGCAATTTAGTGTACATTACAACGAAAAAAAAGTAACTTGTTACCTTTAACCGTTTTGCGCACAGCACGATTTGAATACAATTATATATGAAATTTCGTTTTTGCGCTATCATATATCGCATTATTTATATTTGATAATGATAATTGTTTTCATTTCTGATGGTTGCATACTAAACTTCAGGCAATGATAATAAAAGGAGCCAAAAATGAACTTATAATCTTCAAAACTAAGCGCGCTGTGATTTTTTGAAAAAAATATTTTTTCCGATTCCGCGCTCACTCTGAAACGTCTCCGGCACACGGGAGACATTTTTTTTTTACCGCTTCAGCGTTTAAGGGTTAATGACACCATTACAAGAGTTAGTTTAACAATAACAGAAAAGCACAAATAACTTTATTACTACAGGTACCATCCTACTTACAACCAAGTTTGGTTCCGACCCACTGGTTGTAAGTCAGAATGGATGTAAGTCAAACCTTAGAAAGTGGCCAACATACTGGGTAGGGTATACTATCAAACCTTTGCTATATAAAAGTGCCTACTTAGTACTGTAATGTAATGTACAATCATTATTTCAATCTTTTTACCATAATGTACTTCTACTAATACATTTTAATCATTTATGTAAAAGTATATATTACGTACAATCAGGCATTGAGTTACAATGGGGTTAGGTTCTTGCATGCATGTCAGAAGTTGATTCTTACATAAATTGGTTTGCAATTCAGTCTACAGTACAGTTAATACCAACTGATGCTGCAGATAGGGCAGGGTAACTCAAACTGATGCTGCCTGAGTGATGAGAGTTCTCATGCCTGAGTGATGAGAGTTCTCATGAGATGGCGCAGTGCCAAGTAACTCAATGGTCAACTGTCTGAAGTAAGGTTGTAAGTACGAGTGGTCGTATGTCGAGCAGGTTGTAAGTCGGATAGTAGTTGTATAGTGTTCTCATACAGAATTAATGGATAGTAGTATGGGTTTCTCCTTATTCTTTTTTATCCCAGTCTCAACAGAAAGGTGCAACGCACAATCCAGAAATGTGTTCAAGGTAGCAATATGAGGTTACCTTATTTGGTTTTTGGTATCGAGGAAATTTTGATAGGCCCTTCTCAGTTTTGAAGTTTTGAGTGAAGAGAGAATAATTAGGAAAATGCTGGCCAAGTATCCTGTAAGAACATGCCATAAGATGAGGTCTTTTCCAATTTGTACATACTTGGAATTGGTAAATTAGTGGCATCCTTACCTACAATACTTTCATGAGGGTCAATGTTAATATCTACCCCTTTATATTCCCCAATGTTCATTGTAAGCAATGAAAACATTTAGCACTGTCATATCTAACGTGTTTAAAAACCAAACTTTATAAAAATATTTCATTCAGTTGTATAATGTGAAATGGATCTGATTAGTGTACATCAGTTGTAGTCAGTTACAGCCTTTGGTTTATGTCTTTTTTTCCCTCATTTTGAGACAATTCGCTATTGTATTATAGAGGGTGGTGCTCAAAATAGTAGTCTCCTTTATCTCTCTCCATTTCATGACCTTAGGATTTTGCTCTTTTTTTTTTAAGACTCATCTTCTGTTCATTTTCAAAGTTTCAGAACCATTGTTTGTCTCTTTGTAAACAAATGCAAACCTTCATTCTTTACATAGAGATTTAGCTTGTGAACGCAAGCTGAAACTGCCATTTAACTTTCAGACAAGGCTATTATTCACTACCTATTGATAGAGGGAAGCCCTGCCCACCTTTTGCCTGACTGCCATTCATTTACTTACTGTTTATGACACTTTTGCTTGAAATATATTTTGTGTGATTGTTGTTTGATTTACCATGCAAACCCCTCAGTCACATAAGCCTTCTTTTGAGAGGAAACCACAGGTATTTAGGCACTATCCAGGGAAGGATGGCCTGTGTAACCTGTTTCTTTCCTCTATTGAGGTTAACCCCTCACTCATTGTGTGTCATGCTGTAAACATGAGTGTAACCAGATCAGCCCATGCTAAGAGGTCCGAGTTAGGCCATTTAAGTGAGTGAAGTTTGCAGGGCAAAAGAAGAGAGAGAGAGAGAAAGATTTCCCTTGTGTCATCAGGGTGCAATATTCCACTGATGAAACTGAAGGTTCTCTCCAGTTCCTTTCTGCCTCCTGCCAAATTTCTGCCCATTGTTACCACTCCCAAGGGAGTGGTTTCCCTTTGCCGACTCTTACCGTTGCTTCAATAGAGAGCCACCAAGGTGGGGCGTTGAAGATGACCAGCCCAATTCCTCTCAGGGAATCTCTCTTCATTTAAAGGAGGAGTTGTCCTCTGGTGGAAGCATGTTCTATGGGTGGAGGTCAAGGGAACTCCCTAGGCCTCTTGTGGGAGCAGTGTGTCTCGACTGATTGATTACTTGAAGGCTATGTAGGGCTTTCCAGTAATTGCATTAACTGTGACGATATCCACTGTCTCTTGGACTGCCCCTACTTCCTTGGTGACCCTGCATGCAGCATTAGTGATGTGTCTCCAGATGCTGCCACTTATGTCATCTATGGGTGATGTCCTCCTCCAGACACTGTTGTTGAAGGCTGCACTCAGCAAGTCCAAGAAGAGAAGGACGTCGTTATTGTCATCTTTGTCTTTGTCGTCAAATGGTCTCTTGCTATTAGGACTTTGAGTACCGCTGCTCCTGTTGCTAAGCACATGGGTACAACTGCTACCTGAGATCCTCTGAATGGTGTACTAGTAATGGCTCTGGTAGCTCACCTCCCTGAGCCAGAAAGGGTCCTTGGTCTATGGGCCTGGGCCTGGCTGCCAGCATGACCCATTGAAAGAAAGTGAGCAAAGAGCATGCAGGTGATTCCTAAACCCCCTCCCATCCCACTTTTTAGAGAGAGCAGCTCAGGGGTCCTAGGATAGTGGCCTGGCCCAACTGGCCCAGTCACCCAGGCCAGGTATGAGGACCTCCACTCGGTCTTCTCAATCTGTAGAAGCTCCGGCTTCTAAGAAGACTGGAGCACACTTGTGAGAGAGCCCACGCCCACATTAGTTTGAGAGAGACCACTCTCCCGGACCCTTGATGACATTGTTACTATGGGTTGACAACAGCCCACAGCATCGCTCTTCTGTCAATACCTCAGTCTTTCGACAGGCTGGGCAAAAGTACTCATGAACCCTAACTTGTTCTTTCCACCTCCTCGGAGTTTTCTGGGAAGCTGGAAGCTAGACAGTTTTGGAACTCAGGTTTCATGCTTCCATCCCAGCACATCTGCCTAGACGTAGGTTCCTGGTTTGGTCCTCCAACTGGACAGGATTATGCTTGAGTGGTCTGTAGGTCACTAGGGGGCTCTGGTGAGTGACCCTCTCTTGTTGAGGGAACAGCTCAGGAGGACCGTGACCTGTAGAGATCATTAGAATATGTAATTTTAATGATCTCAAGGAAGAGACCTTGGCTTTTCCTGCAGACTGTTCTTCTGCCACTGAGTCTTTCTGAGGACCCAGAAGGAACTCACAGTTTTGACTGTCTGCCATGGTCTAGGCTTGTTGGTGGGGTTTTGGAGTAGATGAAATTCTCTTCTTTCTGGACAAGCAAATTCTCTCCTGTCCAGCCATTCATGCAAGACATTTCATTGTCTCTGGCTTGCCAGAAATATTTTCCCTCGGAGAGCCCATTTTTGACCATGCAGGTTTATTCAGACTTGACTCATCTGCATCCTGGTCTATTGCTAGAGCGCCTAAGCAGAGGGAATTTCCCTCTTGCAGGCTGAGGCAGCGGCACTAGAATCAACTACCACGGCAACATTCTTGACAGTCTCGTTGATCAATCTTTGGTCCCTGTCAGTGGCCAAGAATGCATCTTCCTTAGGCACCTGTACACTTGAGGAGGATGATCACTATACACGGTTTTTTCCATCTGGCCCCCGGCCTGTGGTGCTCGTGCACGGTAACACTGCATCCCAGGCTTTAAATAGTTACGCTATGTGTAAGTTTTAGGTAAATAAAAGGATATCTGGGTGTACATTTGGAACTAAAAAGTATTCTAATAATTTACTGTATGTGAATTACACCGTTAATATTTGATTAAAACACTTTTCAGTTGCAAATGTACACCCAGATATCCTTTTATTTACCTAAAACTTATACATAGTATAAATACTTAAAGCCCGGGACGCAGTGTTACCATGCGCAAGCACCACAGGCGGTTGGACAGATGGTTAAAAACTGAGTATAGGTCTGTTGGTCCTGAGTCGGTCCCTCTTTGCTAGAGGTGAGGTGGAGGCCACAGCGGTCAGGCTTTGGGTTAACAACGACAAGCTTGCCTACCAGACAGTGGCTAAGACCTCTGAGTCTTCACTTGGCACTGTGACTGACCCTCTTGTCAGGCTGGCCTTTCCTCTTTGGGTCAGAGAAAGTCTCATACTTCCTCAGCCCCTTGTAGAAGTACCTAGGTTCTTCTACCCTCGTAGGGAAGAAGGTTGGTGGACGCTAGGGGCAGCGTTCCTCCTTGCTTGCTGCCAATGGTGTGGGTTGGCCTGTCAAGCCACTGGGCAACTTGTCAGTGACATGGAGTAGAGACCTGGGTAGTGGATGTCCTTCGGGTAGGATATCCACTACCCTTCGAATCTTTGCCACCCCTCACCCTTGCCACAGGATCTCGCCCTTTGGGAAGAGGTTAATGCAGAGGGGGTGAATTGAAGCTTTTGGTGGCTTTTGAAGGATTGTTATTTTCAGTTACCCATCCATCAGTCCTTCTGCAAATACCTATGCTTTATCTTTGGGGAAACTATGTTCCAGTACAGAACACTTTGTTTCGGGCTCTCAACTGCTCCTGTAGTGTTCACTCAGCATTCACATTGATCTTAGCTTGGGCTCAATCACATGGGATACGTCTGATGAGGTACCTGGACAACTGGCTAGTCCCGGCAAGTTCATTGTAGTTGCTCCAGGGCAGATGGTCTTCTCAAGTTCGATCATGATGTGGGTGTAGTAATCAACTTTGAGAAGTCAAATCTCACACTCAAGCAGAGTATAAAGTATATGGACATGCTGATAGACAAGGCAGCTGGGAAGTTCTTTCCTTTGGATCTCATATCAGCAGGTTCAGAGAGCCAGCACAGAAGTTCTCATCTGGCCAGAAACAACCTGCTCATTAGTGGCAGGACATTCTGGGTTACTTGTTGTCATTGGAGAAGCTGGTCCCTTATGGGTGGGTGGCTTCACCTCCAATCCCTTCAGTGGAGGATGAAGTTTTGGGCTCCGGTTAGAGACCCTCCTTTTTCTCCTATTCCTCTGTCAGAGAAAGGGAGAAGAGATTTAGGGCTCTGTTGGGCACTTCCCCTCCCAAGATGCTTCTGCTGTCGGATGTTTTGACCAAGGGATGGGGTTCACACCTGGAAGAGTTGTTGGTTTCATTCATGTGGGATGAGATCGACAGACACCACATCAGTATCCTGGAATTCAAGGCAGCTTTTTTTAGCTCTATGAGATTTTTAGGACCGATTGATGGTGCACTCCATGATGTTGATGAGCAACAACACTTTATTAGTGGCTTATGTCAACAAGCAGGGGGAACTGGTGTCCTTCCAGCTGTTCAGGTTGTCGGTGCTAGTGCATGAGTGGGCAGTAGCACACTCAGTGGGGCTGTCAGCCAGGTACAATCTGGAGCCTCGGAATGTGGTTGCAGACAACTCGGTCGCTAGTCAGGTGATAGTGACAAGAGTGGTCCCTGTACAAGACATTGCAGAGAGACTCTTTGAGTTATGGGGCGTCCCAAACATAGACTGTTCAATACCCAGTACAACAGGAAGTTACTGGTGTTCTGCTTGATTGTGCTGGACCTGTGGGTTGTGATGGAGGACATTTTTCCATCACCTTTGTGACAACTCAGAGGCTTACACCTTCCCTCCATTTTGTCTGATTCGTTGAGTGATCAATAGGGTTTTGATTACCCTAAGTTTTAGATTGACTTTGGTGGCTCCCAAGTGGCCACACACTGAGTGGTTCTTGGACCTGCTGGCTCTGTTATCTGAGGTCCCAAGATAGATTCCCCCTTGGCACAACCATCTGTGCCAGCCGCATATCAAGAGAGTATCACTAGGCATTGGAAGCACTGGTACTTCATGTCTGGAGACTATCCAATGTCTCCAGTGAGCAAGAGGTTTTTTTTGATGCGCAGGTAAGGAGATGTCTGGATACTTGTGGAAGTCCTCATCTCATTTCCTGTGTACCATGGAAATGGGCCATCTTCTGTGGTTGGTGTTGTCGATGGGGTATACCTCCAGTCAGAGCATCTTTTCAGCAAGCAGAGTTTCTCGTCTACTTTGCCAAGGGAAGATTCTCTCTGTTCTTGGCCAGATCCTTTAGTTGAAGGAAGTAGATCTCTTGTCTTCGTGGGAGATCTCTATGCTCTTGAGAAGCTTCGAACAGTCATGCCCACCCAGGGAACTCATACCCCAGAGTGGGATGTGACTCTCATTTTGAGGAGCCATACAAGCCATTGGGAGGGTCGTCAGACAGGGATATGACTCTGAAAACTGTTTTCTTGCTTACCCTGGCGCCACCAAAGAGGTAGGTGAGCTCGCTAGGGAATGGGGAGTTTTTACTGGAATTCAAAGTGAAGACTCAGAATCCATCGATCCCTTATGCCAGATTCGAGTCATTGTTGATCCCCTCGCTAGAGGACTTTTTAAGTATTAATCAGGATGAGATGCCACTTTGTCCAGTTAGGGTGCTGCAGTACCACCTCAGAAAACTCAGCACCTCAGGCCTGAGTGTCAGGGCCTCTTCATTAGTACCAGCTTGACCAAGAAATAGGTGCCCAATGACACTATCCTTCTGGCGTTGTGAGACAATCAAACAAGCTTACTCTTCGTTTGACGAGGCATACAGGAGTTCAGACCAGGTGAGAGCTCATTAAGTTAGAGGCATCACTCTGTCCCTTTCATTTTGGAAGAACCTGCTGGTTAAGCAGGTATACTACAAGCAGGTTTGTGGTCATGCTAGACCTCATTTGCTTCATTTTACCTTCAGGATATTGCCCATGCCCACAAGCCTTTGAGTCCTGTGATGGCTGCTCAACAAATTGTGCTGCTTATTTGGCTTCCCTAAGGGGATAGGTAGCACCTCGTCTAAGGTGTTCAATAGGTGAGAGGGAATGTGTATGAGTGGCTGGTATCCTTGCTTTTCTCTTTTACCATCCTTTCTTAGAGGGAAGAGAGGTAGGTAACAACCTGTCACGTGCTGGTGAGCCTTACAGGTGAGTACATGACCAGGGTACCCTGTCCTTCATATTTTTGTAGATTGGTTGGATGCATGGCCCCTCCACTCTCTCTAGACAAGGGAGAGAGGGATAGATAATGAAATAAACCCATGGTTTAGTTAAAAATTTTATTGTCTCTGGCACTTTTTGGTTCCTCCAAGTCTTCATCAAGGTAATGAAGCAAATTCATTACTTTATGCCCAGAAGTCTAGCAGTTGCAACATCCCATATGTCCAACAAGCTAGAGGTGTGGGATTCCTTCATCAGCTCTTCCATACCAGGAAGGTATTCCCAGGTGTGTAGAACCAACCAGTTGGTTCAGAGATTTGCCCACACTCCCCCCACCGTTGGGTAAGTGTACAACCTTGTCTGAAAATTAAACAGCCATTCCAGTTGGCATTTGCGAGTTAAATCCTTATGTAAAGAACTTCATTTATGTATATTAGGAAAATACAAATTACTTTAAAAATTTGCTATTTTTCAACCAGGTCATCTAAAAAGGATGGCTTGTGTTAGTGTATAAACAATTCCCTTTGTCAAAAAAAGGACCCAACAGGACAAAGCAATTCTTTGTTCGTTCAAGTACAAACTTAAAGTTATTTCTTTATTATAGTAATTCAGCTTGTGAATACCGCTGCAGCAGCCATTCAAACTTATTGACAAGGTAGTCATCTACCGACAGGCAGGGGGAAGCCCTGCCCACCTGTCGGTTTGTTTTTTCCTCACCAATATGAATACTATACCTTATTTATTTAAGGTGATCCTGCTATCACAGTCTTCCTTTGTATTCTTTGGATATAGGTTATGTAGCTTTTTCCTCTGATTTCTGTGACATAGCCTTTCTGATTCTTGGTTACTGAAGCCAAGGCGAGTTTTGACAGTGGTGGACGGAGGTAGAGGCGTTCAACTTCCCTTCATCTTCAGTGTCGTTCTTTAGAACCTCACCTTCACTCTGACTTGGATGCAAGTGTAGAGTTTGGAGGGGGGCAGGGGCAGGATCTGCTCCATTTTAGAAGGCTTCTTAAGATTCTTTCTGTCCTCCTTTCCCTTTGGGGTAGGGCAGGGTGTCTTGATCACTGTCGCTATTGATATCCTAAGCAGGTCAGGTACTGAGTGTCTTTCCCTTAAACTCAAGGTTCTCTTTGTCTCATCTCTAAGTTCAAGCTGGCTTAGTTGAATTCTCTCTCTCTGAGGGAAGTAGTGCTTCAATCCTTGATGTGGCTCATTCACTCATTTTCCCAGCCTGTGGACCAAGTTTACGGGTGGCAACGAGTTTGGAGTGTCCTTGCTTTTTATGGTGAGATAACCAAAGTAACAGGTAATTACTTCAACCCTTCTCACCACAATCCTTCAGGATGACACAGAGAGGGGCTTGCATGGCTCATTTGCACTGACCATTGGCTTTCATTACCTGACCTACAGGATGGGTTAGGTTTGCTGATGGTCCAGGGGTATTCTTCCTGTCTTTCCTTGGTTGGGCGACTGGGGTGAAAGGGAAACACTTTGACTCTTCCTCATTAATCATTCAAGAAAGGGTTTGTGTGGCCTGTTATCTCTACTTAATTGGTTCCTGAGTTCTCAGTCTTGAATTGAGCTTTTGGGGAGCAATTAGCCGGTGTTGCCAGCCCTCCTTTGGTCGGACAGCCATGATGAATTGGTAATACTTTGATCCTTCTGTCTTTGGCTCCTCAGGAGAGGGGTTAGCATGACCTGGCCATGCGGCTCAAGCAGTATCAATGGCTGTGGTCTTCAGATCAGTGTGATGATTAGTTATGGGTATTGTGGAGTTTTCCATTGCCTATGATCTTTCTCCTTCAATACATTCAAGTGAAGGAGGAAGGCGGCTAGTGTATCTGGCTTTCTCTGCAGAAAGTCTTGATTGGCTTCCAGCATTAGGTCCTTTCCTGAGGAAGAGGACTGATTGGCTCATGCTGTGGAACAGTTTGTTGCAGGTCCCAGGAGCTGGCCAGTACCTGGGGCTGTTCCAGTCCCTAGGGTACCAGTCCAATCAAGGCTCTCATGCCAATGTTCATGGACTCCTTGATGCTACCCATGTTCTATGCACAGGTGCAACTGCTACCCTTGCTGACTGGCTCAGTTAAGGCTTATGGATGGTTGGTCCAGGACCCCACTGCTGCTACCCATGCGCTGTGCACAGATGCAACCTCTACCTTGAGTTCCCTGACAGGGGGCCCAGTCTAGCCTAGCTTGCCAGGCTGTGTAGGCCAATCAGGGTACCTCTACTACTGGTACAGGATCCTTGGGTTACAGGGGTCCAGGGCAGCGATGGGGCCCGGGTGGTCCTGTCATTCTAGGGGTCATCAAGCCCTGTCACAACCTGGATGGCCTTGGGAAGCACTGGCATTTTCTGCAGCTTTTTCCCTGCCAGAGATAATGTAGGTTATAGCCTAGTTGCCTTCGTCAAGACTTACTAGCGGTGTTTTTAGCCATTTGATTTCACCTGTATCTGTACAAGGAATAAGTTTTGGACCAGTCTAGCATAGTGACTTTTTACCTGTCTCCTCCTCCTCCTCCTCCACCCCCCCCCCCCCCCCCCCTCCCACAACTCATCGAAAGGAGAGCTGTTTATCTCAGTCAGTGCCAAACCAATACCACAAATAAAATTAAGTCTTTCTATCTTTCTGCGTCACATTCAAAGGCAATGGATGACCTAAAGAAGGAGGCTATATTGAAAACACTTTTGTCTGGGGGTAGTCTTTGTTGACTGCCAAGCCCACCAGACAACTTCATGTGAGCTATATTTTGTGGGTAGAAGGACGAGATACAGTATTGTGGCTGAATCCTTGGGCAAAATTTTGGCACTGAGGATTGGTCTGGTCTGTGTGGGTCTACTACAATCCTTTTGGGGTGAAGTGAGGCAGCAGCAATGTTGGAACAGTTGACTAAGAGAATCCATCTTTACCAGGCAGTTTCCTATAGGTTCCCGGGCCAATGAGGAACTGCAGTTGAACTTTCATGTTCAGCAGGCTGTCTCTTCTTTGGGACAGTGGAGATTCAACTTCTTTTTTTCTTAAGGAGTTTCCCAGACTACTTCTCAGGTTGGGAGTTTTGTCTCACCTTTAATCACTCTTCTGTTCTGAATAAGGTGGCAAGGTGAAGAAATGGTGTAATGCAAGGGTGGCATTCTTTCCCTGTGACTGCCATTTGTAAGAGAGTCTTTTGATTCCCAACAACTCGTACCTTCCTCCGGTTCATTTCCTCTCCTTATTTGTGGCTCACAATGGGATCTCACCCTTGGTATGGGGTGAGTAATGCTGAGGATTGGCATTAGAAGTCAAGGGGGAGTGACTTCTCCTTTTTAGAGGTACATACTAAAGTTATGAGTATTTTGAAAATACACCTATTAGTCATCTCAGAAAGAGTCTTTCATTGGGACTTTCAGTCACCTGTCTGCAAGGTCCAACAAAAAGTCTACATTAGTGTCCTTTCTCTCTTTTGTGAGAGGTATACTGGATGTCCTGGCAAACTTGTTGCAGTTTCGGCCTTAGGATAACCTTCTCTCTTGAGTTGAGTGTTGATGAACTTCAAGATTTTTACCCTCTTTCCTAATCAGAGAGTGAACCCAGGCAGCAGCAAGTCTTTTCTTAGGATTCTTGCTTCAGCAAACTGAGGGAGGCTGTGCACAAGTTCCTGTTGTATCAGGGATAACTCGTTTGGTGTTGTCACTATTCTTTTGTTCCCCTGTTGTCTTTGTAGAGGCCAGTTCTGACGGCAACTTTGCCTCCTCTCCTGACTTAGATTCTTTAGAGGTTGTGTCTTCGGGGGACTGAGACTATGGCAGGACGACAGGAACTGCACATGGGAGTCCCACTAGGTTTTCCCCCAGGGATGCTTTTATGGTGAAATGCATCCAATGATAGGTAGGATTCACACCTTGGCATTTGCGCAGAGTGGTGAGTCTCACTTTAGAGCTGATGTCTAGATACCTTTTGACACCAGCTCTGCGATTGGAGACAGATATGTAATTAGAACGTTGGTCCCTAGTCACCCGTATGGCAAGGAAGTTGTGAGATTTTTGGGTTCTAAGCTTACGCTTGCCTGCTGTTTGGCACAACAGGTAGTCTGGGCTTCATTATTTTCCATGCTTGCTTTGGTTTAAGCATGGAGAAAGGTTTCTTTCCTGGACGGCAACCTTGAACCTTATGTCTTTATTGTCATGTCACCGTTTAGTACATAGTCAATGGCAGGTTAAATTCTACTGTTCCTTGGCAAAATCTTTCTTTCATAGTATATACCAAAATTGGATTATTGAAAAAGGTGAGTTTTTTTATGTGGGCCTATTGAAATTTTACTGAAAATTCTTGTAATTTTTTATATATATGTATCTGCAAGTCTTACCAATGAAATTAACATGGCTCAAGCTCTTGCTTTGGACTCACTTCACATGTTTGCAGATTAACTTTCAAACACTCTTTTCATTCCTGGTATAGATTAATATGGTATTATGAACATAAGGATTATTATGTACTTAGTGAATTCCTCTGATCTGAAGATTCCTAATGGAACTTTGCTATGTAGGTGTTTGATAGGCAGATGTAACATCTTTCAAGTAGGACTTCACTGTGGTACTGGTGAGTTTTGTATGGGAGCCATATGAATCTTCATATTTAGCATCATCAAAGAAACCACCACTTCAAGCATCCCATTTATGGGTTTACTGCTGGCAAGGCAAATTACTTGTAGTTAGCTTAAGTATCTTATATGAAGGGATGATAAACGGTTGCTTTTGCATTCCTTTTTAAAATATTATTGTGAAAACCCAGTTCTGGAGTTAAGAAGATGCCTTGATATCTTTTTCACAGTTCTGTAATAGATATTATTGAAAATGTGGAGAGAATGCCTTTCTTTGTGCTGTAAGATAGCTTGTCTAGTTCTCAATTGAATGAAGAATTTTGGATCTTCATCTTAATTTTTCCATCGTACAGAAGGATCAACCACTGCAGCATATAGTTCTGGCATAGGGTAATTATTTCATGGTTTCAGGTCAGTCCAGAAGAGGTATACATTATCAGAAAGTTAGAACCTTTTAACTCTTTTCAAATATAAAGTGTATGGTGGAGTTATAAGATGTCTCACAGATAAGTCATAATAAATGAAGGGTCTCATTACTCACAGGCTTTCATCTTCACTTTCACTCCACTTAATGTTGATCACAGTATTTCATTAAGTGATATCAGCTTGATATAAACACAGATCTATTTGCAACCCTGATATCATTCACCCAGTGTTTATAATGGATATCATTAAAGTATAATTTGCAAATATAAATCAGACTTTGTGCACCAAATAAAATGTGCTCTCCAATCAGATAAATATGGCAGCTGGAGAACTCACAAGACATCTAATTCCTTGATGCCTGATGGCTGTTCAGTTTCTGTAGAGGTTAGAGGCTTCATTATGGATAAACACAAAATAATTGAAAGGTTTTTTTTCAGTATAGATTAAGTATGGAAGGTTCTCCTTTCCTCTGCATAAGTACCTACGTATTTCTGGATCACAGAAAGAATAAAAAAGTTAAAATTTTGGACTAATGTCGCTAGGTTTGCTGTAACTGGTTAAGTTTTCCTAGTCAGCTTCCACTTCATATTTGTTTAACCATATATTTAGCATTTAGTGTATGTATATAAGCTTGCATTCTATAGAACAAAAATTGTTGAATTATTTGTTAGGTTTAATGTTAACTATAAAAGTACTTTGAAGCCTTACCTTGATGTTTTTCCCTGGTAAATCTTCTACTAGCTGCCGAGCTATATCTCTACAACCATGTCCCTCTGGTCCTAGACGGGAATCACATTCCCAATCTCGGTTTGGGCTGTGAGCATATAAGGCAGCTGGTGTTGCATGTGTCACAGTAGTAGTTGTAATAAAGCCTGTTGTAAGGAATGTGGCAAAATGCAAGTTACATAATGTACTGCAAATTGATAGTAGTTAGACCATTTCTATTATTAAATATAATTTTAAACCAAATTGAAATCCTTTATTAAGTGATGTTACAAGACTGCAGTACTGTTCCTCATTCTAAAAATCTTTATGCCTTGAAGTAGAATCATTGATTTTTGGCATGAAAATGTATTATTTTAACAGAATGTGATCCATAAATTGCTTGACTGCATGCACTGCATTTCAGTGCCTAACATTACTATTATTGCAGTGTCATTCAAGAATGCAGAGGGAGGTAAAATATTTCCCTGTAAATATAGGTAATGATGAATATTCCATATAATAAACATAAGAATTCAAGGCAGGGAGAGTAAGGGTGGAACCCAAAGCTGCCAGGAGAATTATGAATCATGGGTAGATTGTCACTTTGTAGACCCTCAACAGCATATTCATCAGTAAAATTCACAGATCAAAATAATAGAACGTGAAAGCTTTAAAAGTTAGAATAAAAATGTATATGAAAGGGTTAAAAAATATAGCATCAAATACCTGGTGGAAATTGCTAAAAGAAGGCATGCAAAATGTGCTGAAGTAATGTATGTATTGACATTTGGAAATATGCAGATGTACTGTAGAAAGATGATGTGGGAACAACAGACGTGAATGCCATTGAAAAGAGAAGAGCCTTCAAGCTGTATCACTGGACAACCAGTGAGTCAGTGGAGATGGAAAAAAAGGTGAAATTTTCAAAATGCATGAAATGTTAAATTAGAAAAACTCAAATTGACAAATAATGGAATGATGGCAGCAGTGTTTTGAAAAGGTACTGACTGAAGATAACATTGATATGAGTGATGGGACTAACAGAGACTATAAATTCTGAAAAGGTTAGGAAACCCCTTGGGAATAGGAAAAGTTAAAAATTCAATGGACCATCAGGAACTTTTGAATTATTAATAGGTGCTGGAGAATCAGTCATTGATGAACTTATCGAATGCATCAAAACCTGATAAAGAAAGGAAAGGGATCAGATGAAAAGTGTCACAATAGCATACAGGCAGTCCTCGTTTATCAATGAGGTGTTCCGTTCGTGGTGGGGTACTGATAAGCAAAAACCGCCATTAGCTGAAACTTAGCAATTTATTGCGCCTACGCCAAGTTTCAGTTAATGGTGCCGATAGCCAGTTAATGGCACCTCTGTTAGGTACGTTATGGTGTCATAATTCTAATATCGGCATCTTATGGCACCGATAACCGAAACTTTGCCTGTTAAAGCGTCATAAATCGCCCATTTTATGGCGCTTTCTCGAACCAGATCACCATTAACCAAATCCGCCAATAATTGGGGACTGCCTGTATAAAGAAAAGTGAGAAAGATATAGAGGAACAAGGATGTTTATTTGCTGAGAAAATATTAGAGATATTGGAAGAAAGACCTTGAAATTGTTGGAATTAACAACTGCTAGTTTTGGCTTCATGCCAGTAAATCTTTACTATGAGAAAGATATAGAAGAGTTATCATATGAAAAGTAAGATATTATATAACTTTTTTTAGTAGACTTAACAGTACCAAAGTAAACAGTTAGTTAGACATGCAAAATCAGAAGATAGCAAAATAACTCATTAGCAAAATCATTTTTATTGACAGAAAAGGAAGCAAAGATAAACATAATCTTAGGAGATTGGCCATGTGGATGTAGCTGACAGGTATTGTAGTAACTTTATTGCTGTGTAGAAAGTGTAGTGAGTGTTGGTTTTTCTTTTTTTCTTTAAATGCTCACCTGAAAACCCATGTGGATAGAGTCAACAGACTAAAAATCCAAGAAGGTTCCAAAGGGAAATCAGCCTGCAGAGAGAGACTTAGTTGTAGGAGAAGTTGGTAAACAGGTAATGAACATGAAGGAATAGCAAAATACAACTGATACACCTGGTATTCAGGAGACTCAGCAGAGAGCAGGAATAAATTTGCTCTTTGGTTAAATATTTGGATATCAGAAGAATCCACAACTGCACTAGATAAACTACTATTCCACATTTTAGTTGTAGCAAAGATAAAACTAACAAACTGAATAGTATTAAACCTGATGCTAGAAAATGACATGCTGTTTGCAGCAGCAGCCTGCTTTGTGTTGCAAACAAAGACATCTAGGTCAGGTAAAGAAGGGTCAAGGATATTTGTCATTGTAGTACTTATTGTGCAGCAAACATAAATGAACTCACTTTATGTCTTTGCCACAGGTCAACATTAAGTTGGCTAAGTAAACTTGACTGATGACATAAATATCCAGAGTTTGAGGTGAAAGTCAGCACCGGTGAACACATTTGAGAATAGTACTCCCAAAAAAGGAAGAAGAGTGTTAAACACTTAGATACTATAATAATAGATTCTTCACAAAACATTATAGAACATTTCCAGAAGGTACCAACTTTTTGAGAAACGGCAGAAGCACTATTAAGTATAGATCGATGCTTCTCAAAAGTCAATATCTTATCAAAAGTATATCTAATATATTATAAGAATCAATTAAATTTAAAACTGTACCATTTAAATGTAAATCAGAACATAAAAGCCAAAGTGTTTTGGATCGGCTAACTACTATACTTAGAGTTTTAGAAGGGTTAGGCTTCATGTCCCAAATATGTCAGGTCTGTTCAAGGATTCTGTAAAGCGCAAAGGAGGAGCAACAGCTAGAAGAGGAGTAACATCGGCACAAGCAATCAGTTTGTTCTCCGGACCTTGCCACATGTCATTAGTATAGATAAGTAGCAAAGGTCTAAGAACACCTTGAAGAAAATTGAAATGATATTACTAAAGCTACTATACTGGCCCTTTTACTAATATTTTATTAATATTTGAAATATTGATAAAATATCTACAAGTTCCCAGTAATCTTAGCTGTAGATAAGTGTTTCATGATTCATATGATCAAAGGTTGCACTGAAAACTAGACGATTCATGTGCACTGTGCAAGACAGTAGATTGACAAGAGAACATTACAAATACCAAGTCCTTTATGAAACCTAGACTGCAATGGTGGTTGGTTCAAGACCCAGAAGCAAAGTTTTGACTATTCTAGACCTGAAGACCATCGAACACAACTTGGCCTTTGGAAACCATGACTGAAGCAACACCAAGGGCTCATCAATGTTTGCTCACAAAGATTTGAAATAAAAGTTATGCCTCCTTGTTAGAGTAATACATAGCTGTTCCATCAGCTCACACATGGGGAGGCATGTTAGAATTATCTCCAGAGTGGAGGGCAGCCACCATTTTTTTTCATCAGCATTGGAGAGCAAGATCTCCTTCACATCTTGGCTATAAGCTCTTCTAAGCTCTCTCATAGACATCCTGAGCTTGACTTCTAAGCTCAGTAAAATTACACCACAGAAAGTCCAATTAATTGTACCTCCATAAGTGATGAGACCTTTATATTTTATGTTGGGGAAGCTTATAAGCAGCATTAAACCATGTCTTATCTTTGACATGAAATCTGAGGATTCTCTCTCAATAATAGTCTAAAGGTTATAATTTAAACACTCACTATTATTTGAACTCCTATAAATATTGCTCCACTGAGCTCAATAAGATCACAGTAAATACCATCTCAATTGTTCTTGGGTTTCAAGTATACTTTCCTTAAGAAACTAACATCGCCATATTAACCTTTATCAAATAATAATCAGGTGACCCCACTGACAAACCTACTCCACAAGATAGAATCTTTGAAACATCTGTGAATGTAAGGCCAATTCAAGGTGGTTGCTAGATTGGTGTGTAGGTTCACCTATTAACTGTTCACAACCAAAAATAGTGGAAAGAGCCAGAACAGCAACACCATGGTTAACTGTGGCAGTAGCTGAGCTTAGCCATTTACTGTGATGAACATTGTAATCACCAACAAAAATAAAACAGGCCGTGGAGTCACCATCCTGAACTGCTGCCAATTTGGTAAACAAGCAGTCATAATGTACTAGTCATCTAAATCTGGGTTCCTGTAGTTTGCAAAACATTCAGATTTATTAGTCTTCCACAGACTTAATCAATTGTGTTTCATAGTGTATGCACTCATAAGTCTATGATATATGGAGAAATTCTCTCAAGTATACAAAGCTTTTCCACAGACCTTCGGAATTTCATTACACCTAAGTAAAAGAGGCTTCTTAAATTCAGAGTCAGCAGTTCTGAAATGTGCTGCAAATCAGACAAAAGAGCTCTAGTGCAAAAGAGGATGTTAAAAGTAACAGCAGCTATAGCCAAGTCCTCTATTCCCACACAATCTACAGACATTGCTATATAAAATACATGTCTATGATCACAATAACAGGAACAGTACATACATATAAAATCATTTATGAAAAGTGTTTGCCCATAAAAAGACAGACTTGCCACCGGAATCTAGTTAACTGGGATGAGCTGGCACACCTAGCAAGGACAAATACACTTCTAGATTTGCCAGGCACTGAAGGAAGGGTAGTAGTGGCGATTTTGAAAATGAATTCATGGGTGAAGATAAAGAAAGAAAATGATAAGGGTAGGCCAACCTATTGCTAAACCACTAGGCATCTTCAGCCCTTCTACCAAGCCTGCCCTACACATCATTTGAAAAACAAGAGGAAGAGGGAATTGACAGGAAAGTGCACTAGAGTACACCCTCGAGCAAGGGAACTTCAATCCAAGACAGTGGAGGGCCCTGTTACAAAGGCTATGTTCAAGATTGAAGAACAGTGGTTCATTTCAGAGTGGCCTTATAGAAGAGATGCTTACCAGGCTAGTGAGTCTTTTGAACAACAAGAAAAGACAGAACAAATGGGTAAGAAGAGTAGGATGTTCACTGTTGTCAAGAGTGTCAACAGTAAAAGATATTTAATGAACATGCCAGACTATTCAGTGTGTGTAAAGGCACAGAAAAAGCCTGTAACCGGAGAAGGACCTAACAACAGAATATACTGGCTAGCCTTATTAGTACCTTAATTTCTTTAGTGCTATTATCTCAATGGATGGCTGGTGCCTTGGCAACCTGCTACCTTCAGGATTGCAAGTTTTAAATAATAGAGTAAAGGATTTCTGATACCCAAGTTGTATGAGAAGAGAAGATTGGGAAGAGAGGGAGGAGAATCACTGTTGTTGTGGAATAGTAGCCTTTAGAAGAGGTGGATCATTTCTGTTACCATAGCACATTGGGCTCTGAATTTTTCATTTTAAGCCAATAAAAAATCATGAATTGGAAAATAGACTGAGATCTTAAATATGGAATTGGTTTGCATAAGAGGGCATTACAACCAGTTGGCTGGTAGTATTATTAATATTGGTAAAAGGACATACATGAAGACCAAGGCTTGGTGAGAATTTATTTAGGTGTACAAGACAGAGGAAAGAAGCTGACATCAAAATTTTGTTATAAAAATTTTTTCTTTACAAACCCCCACACATATGTGGCCCACATTTGTGGTTTTCAAATTGCCTTGGTATTGCAGTCTTTTGTCTGACAAGCCCCAAACAAGTACCTCCTGGATCCATAGGGTCACATAGTTAAATGCTTCACTTTTCTTATAGTCTGGAGGAATCAGTAGGCTGGAAATCTGGAGGCTTTTATGTTTGTATTCAAAAGGTACAGTATGTAAAAAAATTTTATGACCACAAACCCATTGCTTATATACAGTCCAAATTGTAATGTAGGATCAATAAGAAATCCAAGGCTCTGATACAAAATGAAGTTGCATAAATATGGTAGAGCCTCTGATTGTGTAAAAATATGGTGCTTGTAATGTGTAGTGTTTTTTGTTACTCAGGAAAATATATAAGCTCTTACAATTTATGTTAGACCATGGTAACTCCAAAAGTCTGTCTAAAAGAGTATGTACTATAATATTTGGGAGATGAAAAGTCTGTCTAAAAGAATATGTACTATAATATTTGGGATGTGAAAATAAGGTAAAGATATTGAAGAGTCTTTCAAGTTTTCAATTACAGGAGGTACCATGTCTCTTTTCTACTACCAGTCATAATGAATATTTGTCCAGATATTTGTTTTTAGATTCCCAAGATGAAAATAAGCAGATGAATGGGTCCACCAGGTACTTCCCATTGAGTTCCGTGGGCATCAAGGTATTTAACCCTGTAAGGGGATAGTGCCCCTCATTCGCTGCAATGTATGCATTACTTAAGGTTCTTTGTAGCGTTCCTTCGGTCCCTTGCTGCAACTATGTAATACTTTTATTCCTGTTACTGTACCTCCATTCATATGCTTCTTCCATCATACTGTCCACCCTCTCCCAACAATTGTTTCATAGTGCAACTGCAAGGTTTCCCTCCTGTAACACCTTTCAAACCTTTTATGTACTGTCAATTTCCATTTCAGTGCTGAATGGCCTTATTTGCCCCAGTGCTTGGCATAATGCCAAAAATCTACATATGCATATAAGGGATTTTGACAAAGGAAAAATCTATTTCTGGGCAGTGACCTGTGTCGCCCAGTGAAATGTTCCCATAGCACTCATTTCTAAGGTATAAATATTGCTAAATATACAAGAGAAAAAAGCTATATGGTTATGCCAGAGTTTCCTGGCTCACTCACCCTTATTAAGGGTGTCGGTATGGAAACTGGGGCGTGTAAAACCACTATCAGAGGTCCCCTGCCAATTAGTCTCTTCCTTTCTCAATATCCCCCGTTCTACAGAGGAGCCGTTCCAGGCCATCTACCGACCGCTACTGCTACTACCAGCGTCCCGTCCGCCATTCCTTTTATAGCACTGTTTACGTCTAGACGTGTGTGTGCGATTTTGAGAATTCTTCCCTTTGTTTTTGGATAGCAACGATGTCTGAGCGTCAGGAATCCATTGGATTGAGTACTGCAATTAATAAATTTCAACTTTTTAGGGTAGCGATGTTAATTATAAGTATGTTAGGCGTAGTTGTTTAGCGGGAGCCTGCATGCGCCGCTCCCGAGGCAGCTATTTCGTGCATCGCTACCCGCGAATTTTTATGACGACGTTCAATTGGTCTTCCATACTAATTGTAGTCGCCTTATCTGGATAGATTAGCAGTTACTCAGAATTTAAGAGCATATTTATTCCTATCCTGACATTATATGTTAGTTTTCTGAACGCGAGAGTCGTACTAGCCTTCCACTCGAGCCGCATGGTCTCGGAAGGTAGCCTAGATCTGGGATTCCTATTATCCTTCCCCTTCGGCTGTCTTCCCAACTAATTCGTTGGTTGGGGGGCGTAGCCACCCCTCCATTTTTCCCGTATATTAGTCTCATAAATAAGAGACTACCTCACCAGGTTGAATTTCAATTGAAGGGTTTCGGCCCTTGTCATGACCCACACACGATGGTCCGTGAGCCACCCTAGCCTACCTGGCCAATTGTGATTACGAAGTCCGATTAGGCGGGTTAGGCTAGCTGCTCAGAGCCTCCCTGGCTGACCTGCCCAGATCGTTCCGATTTTGCGAAGGTTAAGCTAGCCGCTCGAGAGGACTCATCCCTTTTCTCCCCTACCCTTTCCCTGCCCCCTCTCGCGTCAGGGCTATTTGTATTACATGTTTTATCATTTATACTGCATTGATTTGTTGTTGTTGTGTGTTTTGCATGTTTCAGTTGGCCTATAGGCCTTCTGTCCCTGTTATCGGTTGGCTCACGACTTCTTGGGGGGTTGTCCCACCTGGCAGGTTGTTGTGACCAACGGATCACGAGTGGGCCACCCCGCTAGCCATCCTCCCTCCCCCTGAACCCACCTCGGTGGGGTGATGCAACTCGCCTTACGCTACCCCATGTAGCTGACCCGAGTCTTTCGCACATTGGGAGGGGAGGGTAGGGGTACAGTCGGGAGATTGGTTCACCGCGCTAAGCTCAGTGTGGATGGTACAGGAGGTGCCCACCCTGGCGAGCCTTGGTTTGCCACCTGGCTACTCGGGACGGTGTACGCCACGTGCCACCGCGTTCTTGCATTCCCTATCCGCAGTCCTCTATCCCCGCACTTATCCTCCCACCCCAGGATCCCGACTAACAGTTCGTAATTGTTATAATTATAATAGCTACGATTCCTGATATGATCAGATTCAGGCCTAGGTTCGCCTAATTTCCCTGATCCGATCCCATGAAGTCGGACCCAGAAGTAGAAGGATATCATGGAGGAAGGAGGGACTGCGCATAGAATGGATGATAACGTACAGAGCAATTATACTCGCATGTTTGAGATTATAGTAGTTTTGATTACTTTAAGTGTAATTTAAGCTTAATTTAAGCATGCCTCGGGTACGCTTACTATGACGGGCATATCTACCCCGCTGGGTATTCAGACCCGAAGCACCATGTTCTTAATCCCTAGCTCCTCTCCCGGGTTCCAACCTTCTTGTTTCTACCTCCGTCCCGCACTCCGGTGGGGGACGGACGGTAGGCTAAGAGAAACGATCCTAGCTTACTAGGAATTGCTTCTCCGGCGCCAGCGGAGTCAGGCCAGGTTCATCCTTCCCCTACTCTGTTTGTACCAAGCCTATTCCTTTAGATTCACGACAAGAACAAATAACTAGGGCCTGGAGCTAGTGGTATGCAAGAATTGATAAAATCCTAGTAGTAGACACGCATTCCGCCGGAGTCAACTCCGGTGGCAGTAGAGATGCGAGACATGCCCCGCCAGATACATCTCCGGCGGGTCTATGTAGTGATACTCATGTATCAGTTGAATTACAGATGGTACGCTGCCTGGAGACGGCATGCACGGCCATGCTTCAAGAGCCGGGCGGGCATGTGGTTTGCCGCTCGCATGCCGGATGTGCGGTCCTTGTTGGACTCCTTGCTGGTGGGGCACCCGGAGGGGTGCGAGGTCTGTTATGCGTGCGAGGTCTGTTATGCTTTAGTGAGAGATCTCAATTCTGAGTCAGTACGTGACATTCTCCTAATGATACAATGAGCAATATAATGAATAAAATTTGTATGGATACATACTATACTAAGTAATTTAGTATCTAGGTTAGATCGTGATGTAGCTATCTCTTACAGACCCCACAAGCTGTCAAGGATTCGATGTTGGCAACCCTCAAGGTCTGTGTCGGAGGATTTGGCAGGAACATCAAGTCCAAGCAGCCCTACACGCTGTCTGAGGAGCTGGCCTCGCTTATTTACCCTAATGCCAAGAGGTCGGCAGCTGTAGCGGCGGACTTGGCGGCCCCTATCATCGCCAGGATCCGAGAGGAGACCCAGGGCCTGCCGGAGGACCCGGAGGGTTTTGGCCAAGAAGTTCTTGGAGAGGTGGCAGCCATGAACTTGGACCAGGAGCCCATGGTTGTCGACAACCAGGGCGAAGGTAAGGATGCAGGTGAGGCAGGTAGTACATGGGCTAAAGTCCTGTCCTTTAGCCCATCTCAATCTTCTTCTACTTCTTCCTTCCAGGGATTCACCGGTAAGCCCAAGACTGTTAGGGACAAGTCGGGCTCGGTGATCCCTAAAGTCAAGCCCACTAGGGACATTATGACGGCCATTAAGAAGTCCCTACCAAAGGCTAAGCCTAAATCAAACCGCGCCAGCACGTCATCGGCTCCCAAACCGGTGGCGGACTTGGCAAGAGCTACTCCCCCGCAACAGGGGTCGAGAGCAAGAGGTCCTAAAGCCAGACCTCAGGAACCTGGCTTCGACCCAGCGGTTTTCTCCACCATGCTGATGCAGCAAATGGGGGACTTGGTGCAAACCAAGTTCCAGGAGATTTCATCTCAACTGGCCTCTAGCCTCGAGACATCGGGAAAGTCAATTCAGTCCCTGACTTAAAGGCTAAGGAACCAGGAGTCCCTGATGGCGGGACTCCAGGAAAACTTGATGGCAGGATAGCTCCAGCCCATGCATGCACAGCAACCCCTGGCAATTCCGGACTCGTCAAAGCTGCCGCCTTTCAAGAATAACAACCCTTGGAGGCCAGCAGCATACGCCCCGTTCTCGGAGAGTATGCTGACGATCGAAGGATGTGGAACCCGGCCAGTAGAGGATTTTGAATTCTACCCACCGGGTGTCCAGTTTCCCTTCCAGGGCTATGCCCGACTGACGGAGGAGGCGCTAATAAGAGAGATAAGGTCCCGAAGGAAACAGTTATCTTCCCTAGGGACCAGGCCCAATTAGCCTGGGTCCAGACCTTAACAGAATGGAAATGTGTCAACACAAAGTTGACACCCCATAAGAGCCCCTTCACAATGTTCGTGGTGAGTTATAACACTCCTACCCCGTGCATCTCAAAAGTGGCCGAGTTGACACTGTAAGCGGCCACGGAGGCAGAACCAATGCCACAACTCCTGGAGACAGACTTGCCTTCCCTGCTGCTCCCTGGAGGCATGGAATGTTGGGTAGATGCTCCAACAACCTTTTCTGTGGGTAAGCTCAGCCCAGACTGCGCAACCACACAGTTTAGCGAACGCCTACCTAGGCTTCCAGAAGCCATGGTAAAGGCCGAGTACGAGGCAAGGTGCAGGCTGAGCAGGTCCCTCAATTCCGCCACCATGACAGAAATGACTTCCCTGGTAAACGCGGATGAACCGCTTTTCAAAATCCTAACGAAGTAATTTCTTCACACCGTTGAGTGTGATCTATACGATTTGGCGGTGGCTAGGAGGAACTGCAGGAAGCACGTCTTGGCGGATGCTTCCATCAGGCATGAGCCAAATAAGCTCATCAAATCCTCGATCTGGGGCCCAAAACTGTTCCCGGAGACCATCGTAAACGAGGTCCTTGGGGAAGCAGCCTGAGTCAACCAGAGTTTAAGAATATGCTGGGGACTCATCACCAAGAGGAAGTTTGAATCCTCTGGAGCACATCCTAAGGGCAAAAAGAGGGCAAGGAAGTTCCAACCCTTCCACGCCAATCAACCTCAAGCTGTGGTACAGGCTGTCCCTGTAACCCAGCTGAACCAACCCTCTACCTCGAAGGTCCAACCCCAACAGCAATTCGTGCTACTGAGCCAACCCCCTCAGCAGCCCCAGAGCCCGCCCACCTTTACCGCCTCCCCAACTTTCAATGCTACCTTTGAAACCCAAGGGCTGTTTCAAGGGTACAACAGGTTTGCCAGAGGTAGCCGAGCCAGAGGAGCTTTCCAGCACAGGGCCGGCGAAAGAGCCTCCGCCCGAGGCAGAGGCTTCCGGGGAAACCGGGGAAGTCGGCCATCTGCTAACCAGTGAGACTCCCCAGGTAGGAGGGAGGCTGTACCTCCGGAACCATTGGAGGTTAAGCAATGGGGCCCACAGTATTGTGTCAAAAGGTCTGGGATGGAGTTGGAAAGAAGGGCCTCCTCCATCAACCAGCTTTTACCAAAAACCAACGGCGGACTTAATAGAGTATACCCAAGACCTTCTTCAAAAGAAGGCAGTGATAGAAGCCAGACACTTGAAATTTCAAGGGCGCTTGTTCAGCGTTCCAAAGAAAGACTCAAACAAGCCAAGAATAATCCTAGACTTGTTCCATCTAAACTCATACATTCATTGCGACAAGTTCCGTGTGCTAACCGTCTCGCAGGTGCGGACCTTACTTCCCCGTGGGACTGTCACCACCTCTATAGATCTCACAGATGCCTATTATCATGTCCCGGTAGCAAGACACTTCCGGCCCTTCCTAGGCTTCAGACTAGGCAATCGGGCCTATGCTTTCAAAGTGATGCCATTTGGGCTCAACATAGCGCCCAGAATATTCACAAAAATAGCAGAGACAGTAGTGCAGGAATTAAGATCTCAAGGGGTAATGCTAGTAGCCTACCTAGAAGATTGGCTGATCTGGGCCACAGACGCCGAAGAATGCCACAAAGCAATGGACAAGTGATAAGTTTTCTGGAATACTTGGGATTCCAGATAAACAGAAACGAATCCCGGCTGACTCCGGCACCACGCTTTCAGTGGTTAGGAATACAATGGGACCTGAACTTGTACCAATTATCAAGTACCAATTATCAATCCCGCCGGTGAAGCGTGGGAGATAGCGAAGGCGAACAGACGTCTCAACGGAACCAAGAAAGAATCTTAGGTTCACTCCAATTTGCGTCGGTAATGGACGTTCTATTAAAAGCCAAACTAAAGGATATAAACTGGGTCTGGCGGACCAGAGCCAACATGAAATCTCGGGACAAAGTTTCCCGGATTCCGCCGATATTACGAAAGAGACTCCGTCCCTGGACAGAAGTCAAGAACCTGGCGAAATCAGTACCATTACAGTTCCCTCCACCAGCCCTAGTGGTCCACACGGACGCCTCCCTAAGCGGCTGGGGAGGATACTCCCAACACGAAAAAGTACAAGGGTCATGGTCGATAACATTCCGCCAGCTCCATATCAATGTACTGGAAGCCATGGCAGTATTTCTAACCCTGAAGAGACTCACTCCAGCAGAATCCACATCAAACTAGTATTAGACAGTGCAGTGATAGTCCACTGCATAAACAGAGGAGGTTCCAAATCGAGCCACATAAATCATGTGATGATAGCGATCTTCTCTTTAGCAGCAAAGAACCAGTGGCGCTTGTCAGCTACTCACCTGGCAGGAGTAAGGAACGTGGTGGCAGACGCACTGTCAAGGACAACTCCGCTGGAATCGGAATGGTCCTTAGACGAAAAATCATTCAATGGGATCTGCCATCAGGTGCCAGGGCTTCAAGTAGACCTTTTTGCCACAGAATCCAACCACAAGCTGCGATGTTATGTGGCCCCCAATCTGGACCCTCTGGCTTATGCCACAGATGCTATGGCAATAGATTGGAACACTTGGAGGAGGATTTATCTATTTCCTCCAATAAATCTACTATTGAAAATCCTGAACAAACTCAGACCTTTCAAAGGGCGGATCACGCTAGTAGCTCCCAATTGGCCCAAGAGCAATTGGTTCCCGCTACTGGTGGAATTGGGACTCCGGCCCCGGCGGATCCCCAACCCAAGACTGACGCAGTTAGTACAAACACGGACTGTGTCCGCTTCCTCAGGAATTTAGAATACACTAACTTTATGGACTTCATGAAGTTTGCGGCACAGAAGGATGCTAATATTGATCCCCTGAACACCCTATTCCTGGAATCAGACAAACGAGAGTCTACACTGCGTCAATATGATTCAGCAGTTAAGAAGCTAGCCACCTTTCTAAAAGACTCAAAGGTTCAGACGATGACTACGAATCTGGCAGTTACCTTTTTTAGAACCCTATTCGAAAAAGGCCTAGCAGCTAGTACTATTACTACAACCAAATCTGCCTTAAAGAAAATATTCCAATTTGGATTTAATATTAATCTGACAGATTCGTATTTCTCATCTATCCCCAGAGGTTGTGCTTGACTAAGACCAGTGAATAGACCTCAAACGGTCTCCTGGTTTTTAAATGATGTACTTAAACTAGCTTCAGACACTGTCAACAAATCATGCCGTTATATAACCCTTCTCAGGAAAACATTATTCTTAGTAAGTCTGGCTTCAGGAGCCAGAATATCTGAGCTATCGGCCCTTTCTAGAGAACCAAATCACATTGATTTCCTCCCATCTGGAGAAGTTTTGATTTTACCAGATCGCAAATTCTTGGCTAAGAACGAGGATCCACAAAATAGATGGTCCCCATGGAAGATTGTCCCAATTCCACAGCATCTATCTCTATGTCCAGTAAACACGCTGAGATCCTATCTAAACAGAACTTCCAAAAAGTCTTCAGGCCCTTTATTTATTAGAGAGAATGGTGGAACCATCTCCCTAAAAGCAATCAGACAACAAATTCTGTATTTTATCAAACAAGCCAATCCGGAATCAATTCTGCATGTACATGATATCAGAGCAGTTGCTACCTCAGTTAAGTACTTTCATCACATGAATTTCGATGATCTTAAAAAATATACGGGCTGGAAATCACCGACAGTATTTAAACGCCACTACCTAAAATCCTTAGAGGCCCTTAAATACCCGGCAGTGGCAGCAGGGAACGTGGTTTCCCCTAACACAGCCTAGCCATGGTAAAATAACTAGTCTTAATAGCCTGTACCTCTCTTTAGTTCTTTCTCTCCTACTTGCCTCGCTAGCATTCTTGGTTGTTCACCTGGATTGCACAATTGACCCTGGTTTTCACTTGGATCGCACATTGGATTTACTCCTGTATTGTACATACGGATATTATCTGTATATATAAATATCTTGTATTTGGGTGTTGGATTTAATCTGAACTTACCAGAATTTTGATTGTATATCTTTATATTTGTTTATTAGGGTAAGGACAGTAGAATTAAGGAAATTATTAAGATTACTGTAAAATTAAGAAACTTTATTAAAGTACTGTAGAATTATTTACAATTCTTTCATTTTTTCCTTCCAGTAACTTATTTACAGTAGTTTACCAAGCTGGTGGGGCCAATTCTCTGTTATTATTTCACAGGATGACACAGGTTAGGCCCAGAAAAGGGATTTTGACAAAGGAAAAATCTATTTCTGGGCAGTGACCTGTGTCGCCCAGTGAAACCCACCCCTCTTATCTTCCTCACCCTATCTGGCCCGAGCTTGGGTGCTATTCACAGGAATGGCGGACGGGACAACTCTCTCTCTCTCTCTCTCTCTCTCTCTCTCTCTCTCTCTCTCTCTCTCTCTCTCTCTCTCCACAAGATACTTGTCATAGTGGTAACTCTGTCTCTCTTGGCTGCAAGTGTTATAAGTACGTATGTAAGTATATACCTTTAAGGGTACTAATGTTTAAGATTACTTTGAAATTATATTAATACAATCTCTAAGATTAATACAGTAATATGATAATAATTTAAGGTAAATTTGATGCAGGATGTTACTTAAGGTATACATTTGGTTTTTCTATTTCTTCCCTCTTTTATCTCTCTCTCTCTCTCAGCAAAAGAATAGATAGACAGACAAACATAATTGCATAGTCCTCTCTTTCTCTCTTCTCTGGAGAAATATATGTATTTATGGGAGGGGAAAAAGTGTTGCCACAGACATTCATTTCAATCTATTGAAATCGTAAGGAGTTATTTCTCTCTCTCTCTCTCTCTCTCTCTCTCTCTCTCTGTGCTATTGGCTGTTTATATATTTCTAATGGTAAAACATTTAAGATGACTTTAAAATGATATTAATAATACCAATTCAATGGTATATTTGATGTAGGATAATACTTTAAGTAGACATTTGGTATTTGAACTTTCAAGATAGGCAGATATAGGTATTTTTAGAAGAAAGTTCTAACAATTTGCGGGTTTGAGCTATTCGCGTGGGTGTCTGGTACACATCTCCCGCGAATAAGGGGGAACACTATATATATATATATATATATATATATATATATATATATATATATATATATATATATATATATATATATATATGTATTATATATAATATAAAAGAATATACTATACGTATGTACGTATAAGTAAAAACAAATCTTTCAGCTCAGTGGTCTGGTAAAACACGCTTCCTCGCCCAGAAATAGATTTTTCCTATGTCAAAATCCCTTTTAGTTACACTCTTTGATTTATTTATTTTTTTATCAATATTTTGTAAAACAACCTTTACGCTTCGGAAATCCAATATTTTACCATTCATTTATGTGTAAATATTTGTACTTTGCAGGTAAGACACTTGCAGCAGAAGTTCCTGTAAAACATTGGTGAGTGTTGTTATTGTTCGATCATTTTGTATTATTGTTTAATTTAAAATTGAACCTAAAAATGGATGGATTGCTTCTTTATTGTTTTTCAAATGTAGGAATTTGTCAGAGTGGTTTAGATAAGCTTTCCAATGATAAAAAAAAGTTATTTACGTTTCAAAAAGGAGACAGATTTTAACAAGAGGGCTGCCTACAATTTTTTCTTACTCATTTGCCTGTAGAATTAATACAATTCTTTTGCTTGACATCTCTTATCTTATTACTTATGACTTGATCAACAGCTATTATGATGTCAGTGCCTGTAAGTTTAAGTGTGGCTAAAGCAAAGAGTGGCTAAAGCACTAATTTCAAGTTCAGCATCATGCAGAAAGGCTTTCGGTTTATGACATGTTTTGCTATTTGTTTGTGAATTTAGTTACTTCTTTGCTCATTCATCTTTAGTAGTTATTATCTCTCCTTTGTGTACCATAATCTTTTGTCTGTTCTGTTCAACATCATCACTTCTATAATATTTTTTTGTGGAAGAAACCCATCGTACTTCAGACCACTCTCTGCAGTTGAGTTCAGGTGAACAATGTTGACCTCAATAACTATGTACAGTGGTCCCCCCGTATTCGCGGGGGATGCGTACCAGACCCCCCCCCCCGTGAATAGTTAGAACCCGCGAATGTTTGGAACCCCTATGAAAATGCTAAAAACAGCCTATATTGTTAGTTAAAACTCAAGAAAAAACCACTAAAAATGTTCATACCGTGTTTTTTTAATAGTTTTATCACAAAAAGTGCATTTTATTATGAAATTCATCAAAAAAACCAGGAATTTGTGGATATTTATCATAGAAAAATACCGCAAATGTGCGAATTTTCCGCGAATAATGCAGGGAAATGTTCCCGAGAGAAATCCGCGAATGTTTGAGTCCGCGAATCTGGAGAACGCGAATACGGGGGGTCCACTGTACAGCACATTTGGTGATAAATCTCTTCCACCCGACCTAGGTACTGTTACAAGTTTAACTGGAAAGACTTTACAATATGTGTTTGATGTAGCATCTTTACACTAATGAAGAAAATGTGGTGAAGTGGATAAATTTAAGACTACAGTATATAGTATTGTTACACAGAAGTATATAATGCCGCATACCTGATAGAAAAAATATCACAAAGAATCTGTTTATTATACTTTCAAAATGCAAAAGCAGAGGCTACAAAGTACTCTGATAAAACATTATTTTCTGGGTTCGACCTGTGTCTGCTGGTGAAAAATCCCTGTAGCTCACTTTTCTAAGTATAAATAGATCCTAAATATACCAGAGAAAAAGCTAGCATGGTATGCTGAAGTTACTACCCTCAGCTCGATCACCCCAAGGGCGTCGGTATAGCACTAGGGCGAGTGGAAGCCACTACCAACAGGTCTTCTTGCCAATTAGAGGATTCCTTTCAAAATCCCTCCCACGGCAAGAGCCGTTACAATGGTTACTCCTCTTACCTTCCGCTTGCACTCGTTACTACTACTACTACACGGCCGCCATCTTCATTCCTGTAATTAGCTTTTGTGTGTGTGCACGCGTTTAGTTACAGCTCCTGTGGTATTCGTTTGACTTAGCGATGTCGTCTGTGGAACTTCCTCCTTCATCTAAGTTGAGTACTCGAATTTGTGTTTTTGTAACTCATACAGTTATGGTGCATCCCAATTTTGCCTTCGGCCCCTCAGAAACGTATTGAGGACGCCGTTGGCTTATCCGCCATTTTGGGAGCATCATCAGAACGCGTGTGGTTCTGTTACACATTATTTCCCTTCTAAATTTAAATTATGTCAATTGTTATATACATTACGGTCATCAGTGACATATTTTCGTATTACTTGCTTAATTATTAACCGACCGAGTTAGGATTGGTTCGGAGTAAGGCCTAACGCGCTCATGACGTCCTCTGGGGTTTAAAGAAAAGCTGATTAGTTTATATTTTAGCCTCTGGCACCCCCCCCCCCAGTTTCTCAAGAGCGTGTTTGTGCCTATCTCTATGTAATTTTATCATATTGTATATGTGAAATTGTTAGGTTACTAGTAGCCTATCGCATTTACCACGGGAGAGGAGAGAGTCCTCTCTCTCTCTCTCCCGGTGTGAGACATGCATGAGTTATTGTTTAATACGAACCAGATAGATTCTTGATTTATGCACGTTGATGATTTTCATATCACTAAGAGGTTGGAAGAGTTGCTTCCCTCCCTGGCTTATAGGCTAGGTCTTGGAAGGTAGGCTAGGGGTCCCTACCCTTGTACCCTTATGCCTCTCCCCCTGTCGGTGCTACGGTGCTAGCAGGGAGGATATCAAAGATAGAGAGCCTCTCTCTTATCATATTGTTGGACCTATCCTCCCTACTGGTCTAGATCGAAAAATTCGAATTTAGTAGGTTTGGTTGACGGCCACCGTCCACACCATGATGTCTTTGGAGGTTATTTGGCCTACCTGTCCGGTTCTATAGTGATCTCGGAAGGTTAAGCTGGATCCATACTGGGTATTCTCCTTTCGCCTTATATTCCTTTGCAACTCTTCCATGATACCTTATTATTAATTTTATATATTATTATTGTTTATTGTTTATTGTATTACTGTATATTTAAGTGGTCTGGTATGTTTGCCGTCTTGGCCTAGCCTCCTTTAGTACAACCTTTAGTAGTAGGCCATGTCCTCCCGGTTGAGAGCGATTACCGATCGGTCGCTGTACCAATCACGACGGGCCATAGGCCCAGTCGGCCTACTATCATGAAGTAGTAGGCTACACAGCCTTCAATAGGTGTCCATCTCTGATCGGGTTGGTGGCCAGACGATCACGACCGACCACCCCACATACCACCTACCCCTCCCCCCCTTCCCCCACTTCCTAGCTCGGCTCTGCCGGACGCTTATAACTCGCGGTTCTTGTAGTCTTATCGATGAACGACCGTAAGAGTTTTCACTTAAGTGGGGAAGAGAGGGGTGGGAGCGGTGCGGTTACTGGTGTTATATGTAATCCCTTACGTCTCCGGGTGAATAGCTCCGCCGGCCTTACAGCGGTCTAGTATCGCACCAGCCGGCGGGCATCGCTCCTGATTGTACATTTATACAGCTCCGCCGCTCAGTGGTCTCTCCCTCCAGTTGTCCTCCTCCGGTTACGGATTCGGGCTAGGAGTTACGCTCCCCCCACTAGAGGCGGGCAGGTTCAGATAGAGGAATTACCTTACCCTGATCTGCTGCTTCAGCCCGTTTCGCCAGCATTACTTAGGACAATGAGAAATGAGACTTTGGGTAGGCTAAGCTTTGGGGACTACCTTTAAGGTACTGACGGAGTGTGACTCACCCTCACATCCGCTGCCGGATTGTTGCACTAAGTTGCCGCAGCTCAGTTTTTTTTTCGTCCTTGTGTTGTTCCCCACTCCGGTGGGGACGGTGGATGGGTCAGGTATTCGACAACGATAATGCGTATCCTTCAGATTTAGCCGACTGTAATAGAGATTAGGTCCTTCCTCTTCTCCTGTCCGGCGGATCTCAGATCCCACATACTGAACTTACATCTACATTCAAGGACGGAATCGGGAGCAGGCAAATATACCCAAAGAATTTCTTTATTCATTCAGTGAGTTGAAATCATTAGTGAGTAAGTCTTGAACCAATATCTAGGTTAAGGTGCATGCTCTCGTCGGAGTTAATGCCGGCCCATTGGGCTGATACTCATAAGGGATTTTCAACTTAAAGATGGTCCGTTGCTAGGCGGAAGGGTGCTCCGCTTCCCTCGGCAAGCCCTACGGCCATGTAGTCTGCCGCTCGCACACGAATTGCGCCATGCAACTCGAGCACTACATGGTCTGGCATCCGGAAGCGTGCACCTTCTGCTACGAGATGGTGTCCCTTCTTACTGATGAGCAGGTAAGTATCTTTGCTGCATCATTGACATGAAATTTCTGTTATAATAACTTAGGAAATTTATTATAGATACTATTCCCCAAGTGGAATGTTAATTCAATTTCCTCTCTGACAGGCTGCCAATGATGCCCAGCATGAGGCAAGGGTGGCACTGAGAGGATGGGTCTCTGGATTCGGGAAGAATGCGTAGGACAGCCATACGTCCTGGATGCAGGATTGTGCTCCCTTCTGCACAAGGGGGCCATGGCTACGACAGCTGTTTCGGCGCATGTTGCCGCCCCCATCATAGAAGCCATCCGCGTGGCGACAATGCCCATCCCGGAGGATCAGGAGGACTTGATGGTGGAAGAGGTGGCGGCCATCAGCATTTATCTGGAACCCATGGCCACTGAGGAGGAGGTAGGTGGGGAGGTAAGTGAGGCAAGTAGTCTACTAAGTCCTACTCCTTCTTCTTCCTCTTCTTTCCTGGGCTTCTCTAAGCCCACCCTTACTTGGGAAGGATCGCTTTCAGTCATTCCTAAGATTAAATCGGTAAGACCAAAATCCCTTCCAAAGGGATCAAAAGGTTAGCAATGTGATTGACGAGAGGCTTGAATCGATACGACTCGCCTCGGGCTCAGATACCTCCGGCCAGGCAATAACGTCTCTGACCGAGAGGATCAGGCCCCTGGAGGATATGTTGACCGGATTTCTCCACTCTGGAACCCCGGCGCTATCTATGACAGTGCCGGATGCGTCAAAGCTACTGCCATTTGACAATAAAAACCCGTGGTGGTTAGCATTGCATGCCCCATTCTCGGATGGGAAGTTGACAATTGAAGGGTGTGGAACCCGTCCGCTGGAGGAATTTGAGCTCTTCCCGCCAGGTCTCCAATTCCCAATCCATGGTTTTGTCAGACTAGCAGAACATGCGCTAGTCAGAGTGGACAAGGTCCCGAAGGAGACAGTGAAATTTCCCTAGGGACCAAGCTCAAGCTGTTTGGGTTCGCACCCTCTCCGACTGGGGTTGCATTAATACTAGACTAACGGCACATAAAGGTAGCTTTACGATGTTTGTGACCCCAGACAGAGTTCCGTCGCCCTGTACATCCAAGGTGGCGGAAATAACTTTGCAAGCGGTGGCGGAGGATAAGCCCCAACCAGTGCTAAAAGAGACAGAGGCTACCTCTCTACTCTTCCCCACAGGTATGGAGTTTTGGAACGACGCTCCGGCTACGTTTACAGCAGGTAAACTTGACCCGGAATGCGCTTCCACCCTGTTCTCTGAGAAGCTACCTAGGATTCCGGACCACTTGGTCAAAGCAGAATTCGAGGCAAGGACCAGACTAGGAAGATCTATCAACTCCGTCACTGCGGTGGAGTTGGTAGCATCAACATACACTGACTAACAGTTGTTCCGGGTCCTGATGAAAGCTCTGCTACAAACTTTCTAAACGGACCTGTACGACTTTGCGATGGCGAGACGAGCATGCAGGAAGCACGTCCTGGTGGGTGCCTCTATAAGGCACGAGCCTAATAGGCTCATAAAGTCATCAGTATGGGGAGAAAATTTATTCCCGAAAGACGAAGTCAACAACGTCTTTCATGAGGCATCCAGAGCCAACCAGAGTCTTCGGGTCCGTTGGGGACTCCCTTTCAAACGGAAGTTTGAGGGCCCCGAACACCAAACCAGAACCAAGAAGAGGCCAAGGAGATTTAATCCCTACCAGGCCTCCCGTCCTCAGGCGGTCGTGCAAGCGGTTCCGGTATCCCAGGTTGGCAAGCCTTCAACATCTAAGGCTCAACCGCAGCAAGTTTGTCTTAGTACAAACTCCGCAGGCTCAACAGCCTTCAACTTCCACAGCCATAATGACCTCCCCAGCCTTCAACCCCGCCTATGAAGCGCGGGATCTATTTTGCAGGTACAGTAGGCATGCCGGAAGTAGCAGGGCCAGAGGTGGCTCCCGACTATAAGGCGGACCAAGGGGTAGAGGCTTCTGCGGAGGTAGAGGTAGCAGACCTGAGAGCCCGCAGGTGGGAGGGAGATTATATCTCTTACGGGACCATTGGACCTTCAGTCCATGGGCCCACAGTATAGTCTCAAAAGGTCTGGGGTGGAAATGGGAGAAAGGGCCCTCTCCGCCAATCAGTTTTTATCAGATGCCAACGGCGGACCTTATAGACTATACCAAAGATCTCCTGCAGAAGAAGGCTATAAAGAAAGTAAAATGCCTAAAGTTTCAAGGACGTCTGTTCAGTTTCCTAAAGAAAGACTCGGACAAAAGAAGAGTGATTCTGGACTTGTCCCGTTTCAACTCATGCTTTCATTGTGACAGGTTTCGCATGCTGACCGTCTCGCAGGTGCGGACCTTACTTCCCCGTGGGGCCATCACCACCCCCATAGATCTTACAGACGCCTACTATCATATTCCAATAGCAAGGAACTTCTCTCCGTACCTAGGCTTCAAGCTAGGAAAGCAGGCTTACTCATTCAGAGTCATGCCGTTCGGGCTCAACATTGCGCCCAGGATATTCACCAAACTAGGAGAGACGATAGTTCAAGAACTAAGAATGCAAGGGGTAATGTTAGTAGCCTATCTAGACGACTGGCTCATTTGGGCAGCCAGCGTCGACGAGTGCCACAAATCAACAGCCATGGTGATAAAATTCTTGGAATTTCTGGGTTTCCAGATAAACAAGGAAAAATCTCTGCTCGTTCCGACTTCCTGCTTCCAATGGCTGGGAATCCAATGGGACCTAAACAAGCACAAACTATCTCTACCATCCAAGAAGATCAAGGAGATAGCGAAGGCTTCGAAACAGTTCCTCAAGAACAAAAAGGCTTCTCGATGTACCCAAGAGAGAATCCTAGGTTCACTACAGTTTGCGTCAGTGACGGACGTCCTATTGAAAGCCAGATTGAAGGATATCAATCGAGTCTGGAGGAAGAGAGCCAACATCAATCTCAGGGACAAGATCTCAGTAATTCCACCCATTTTAACAAAAGGGCTTCGTCCATGGACGGAACGCCGCAACCTGGCCAAGTCAGTACCATTGCAATTCCCTCCGCCGTCTCTTAACTATCCACATGGATGCATCTCTGAGTGGCTGGGAGGCTATTCACAACACAAGAAAGTCCAGGGAACGTGGTCAGATATGTTCCGCCAGTTCCACATCAATGTTCTAGAAGCGATGGCCTTTTCCTGACCCTGAAACGACTGACTCCAGCCAGGAACAGTCATATAAGGATAGTCTCAGACAGTTCAGTAGTAGTCCACTGCATAAACAAGGGAGGCTCCAGGTCAAGCAAACTAAATCACGTAATGATTGCGATATTTTCGTTAGCAACAAAAAATCATTGGCACTTGTCAGCAACTCACCTGGCAGGAGTGAAAAATGTTATCGCAGACGCACTTTCCAGGACAACTCTGCTGGAGTCGGAGTGGTCCCTGGACAAAAAGTCGTTCCTGTGGATTTGCAATCAAACCCCGGACCTTCAAGTAGACCTATTCGCCACAGAATCCAATCACAAACTACCATGTTACGTGGTACCCAACCTGGACCCTCTAGCTTACGCCACAGATGCAATGTCCATAAATTGGAACATTTGGCAGAAGATTTACCTGTTTCCACCAGTGAATCTTCTGATGAAGGTCCTGCACAAGCTAAGATCTTTCACGGGACAGGTAGCATTGGTGGCTCCCAACTGGCTAAAGAGCAACTGGTTTCCGCTTCTTCTAGAACTGAATCTCCGGCCCAAATGGATCCCCTGCCCTGAACTGACACAGGTAGTACAAACTCAGACTGTGTCAGCTTCCTCAAAAACTCTGAGTGCCCTAACTCTATGGACTTCATGAAGTTTGCAGCCCAAAAGGACACTAGTATTGATCCACTGAACATCTTACTCATAAAATCAGATAAAAGAGAATCAATGCTCAGGCAGTATGATTCAGCAGTGAAGAAGTTGGCTAGTTTTCTAAAAGATTCAGATGCTCAAAAGATGACTACAAATCTGGCAATTTCATTCTTTAGAACCCTATTTGAGAAGGGCCTAGCTGCTAGTACCATTACTATGGTCAAATCGGCCTTAAGGAAGATTTTTCAGCTTGGCTTTAACATTAACTTGTCAGATTCATACTTCTCTTCGATTCCAAGAGCATGTGCACCCCTGAGACCAATAGACCGCCCTCAAATGGTCTCCTGGTTTTTGAATGATGTACTTAAAGTAGCCTCAGACACTGACAATGAGTCATGCTCTTATATAACCCTTCTCAGAAAGACCTTATTCTTAATGGCTCTGGCTTCAGGTGCCAGAATATCTTAACTCTCGGCTCTCTCTAGAAATCCAGACCATGTTGAATTCCTCCCGTCGGGTGAAGTATTACTATCCCCAGATCGGAAGTTCTTGGCTAAGAATGAGGACCCACAAAACAGATGGGCTTCATGGAAGATTATTCCTCTGACACAGGAAGCATCATTGTGTCCTGTAGTTACTCTTAAATCCTATCTGGCCAGGACTTTCAAAAAAACTTCAGGCCCCCTTTTCATTAGAGAGAAAGGTGGTACGATCTCTCTTAAAGGTATATATTAGACAACAAATACTCTACTATATTAAACAGGCCAACCCGGATTCAGTCCCACACATCCATGACATCCGGGCAGTAGCTACCTCCATTAACTAATTTCACAATATGAATTTTCGAAGACCTGAAGAAATATACGGGTTGGAAATCTCCAGCAGTATTTAAACACCACTATCTAAAGAACTTAGAGGCCCTTAAATACCCAACAGTGGCTGCAGGGAGCATAGTCTCCCCTGAATGACCGAGTCTCATCAACTCCTTTCCTTAGCCCCTTTTTGTCACTCTCTTTCCCTTAAATACTGTCTCCTTCCTACCTGCCTCGCTCGTATTCCCTGCCAACCCTCTCTCTTCCAGGCCAGGCAGGTTTGTTGCCATCCCATCACTGGAACTTGCACATAGCATTGAGACCATATTGGTATCACTAACATGTCTGTACATAATCTATTGTTTATTGCTTTAGATACCATTCTGTTATATTATTTTTATTACTAATCTTCAGCTCTAGTTAAAGTCCTAATTGGAATTAGTAAGTAAGTTGTCCGCCCTATTACGGCGCATTAAATTTATTCTTAAGAGAAACTTAGGTTTCATTATCCCTTTTATATACTTGTTTGGTATCTGTTAAGCTTGGATGGCAATTCTCTGATACTTTTTCACCGGCAGACACAGGTCGAACCCAGAAAAGGGATTTTGACAAAGGAAAAATCTATTTCTGGGGAAGACCTGTGTCGCCCGGTGAACCCCTCCCTTCTTCTAGTCCCACCCTTAGCCAGTCCAAGCTTGGGTGTCTACTCCAGGAATGAAGATGGCGGCCGTGTAGTAGTAGTAGTAACGAGTGCAAGCGGAAGGTAAGAGGAGTAACCGTTGTAACGGCTCTTGCCGTGGGAGGGATTTTGAAAGGAATCCTCTAATTGGCAAGAAGACCTATTGGTAGTGGCTTCCACTCGCCCTAGTGCTATACCGACGCCCTTGGGGTGATCGAGCTGAGGGTAGTAACTTCAGCATACCATGCTAGCTTTTTCTCTGGTATATTTAGGATCTATTTATACTTAGAAAAGTGAGCTACAGGGATTTTTCACCGGGCGACACAGGTCTTCCCCCAGAAATAGATTTTCCCTTTGTCAAAATCCCTTTACTAAACTACCGTTACTGAGAGTGGTTCATTAATCTTGAACAAAGAAATAAGGAAGCAATAAGCAAATTATCAAATAGTATTTAAGAAGTACAACAATGAATGCATATTTCTTTTGGCAGTGTTATCCAAAAATGTAAGCAAAACCTGACATTATCAGCAGATTGAATGAAAACTGATTTTTTTTTGTAAAATACTGACCAATTTACTGTTTGCTAACAAACTATTGTAATTGGCAGATCTTGACACTGAAAGGATGAAAATTTACGTTCAAGGAATGCAATAAATGCAAACTAAAACTCGCATAACAGTAATACGTAGTTATTCTTCCTCTTTGACCAAGAAGGAAAGTGTTATATACCTGTAAATTACAGATTAAATGAATGAAACGTGAGATGAAAAATTTTTAAGGAAAAGGTAATATTTAGCTTAAATATCTGTAGATTTTAGTACTGTGTACTTATAATACTGAATACAAATAACGAAATGCAATCGTTAGATTTGCCTACACACATATGCAGTACATACTGTCTGCTGAATCCCCTTTTCTTTCTTTAAGAGGAACTGAAGAATCTTTGGTAATTTTATGGTAGTATGGTACATTATAATTACGGGGTTTGCATTAAAATGTTTTGACCAAGAGATATTTTGTGATCATACATTTCAGTCATTCCATATCATGGTCTTATTTACTTGTACAATGTAATTTCATAATTTTTCTCATGGATACACCACCAGGATAAGTAAAACACCTATACTTACCATCAATTTGTTAGTAATTACATCAGTTTTAAACTTTTCTTCCTGTTAGTTTATTTTTAAGCTTAGTAAATCCAGATCATTAGGAGCAGCATTCCTCATTAATGTGAATTTCAATGGAAATTAGTCCTGGCAAGGAACTGATACAATTTTTTTGGTGTCATGATATGAAGAACATGCTGTGAAACAATTCTTTAGTAAAAAGGTGAAAGGTTTGCTACTTACCAGTGTCTTTACCATCATCTTGTGCCCAGCTTAATACAGATTTTTGCCATGCCTTAGGATTAAGGGATTTTAAGCACTGGTTCATCGAAACACTGCTGTCAAGCCCAACTGTGTAAAAGTTTCCTTTTGTTCCACTTAGGTATGCTGTTGCAGTTGCTGCACTATCAGGCACCTGTCTATCTGCATTATATACCTAGAGAAAGTAGTTGAAAGTGGCCTGCTTAGTATTTGAGCATTCAGATGTATTTAAGGAATTAGTAGTTTTTATATACCTGTAAGTAACTTACCAAGCAATTACATAGCTATAGTTTCCTCATGAATAGCAGCATAGATTAAAAATTTTGCGGGTATCTGTTCAATATATACTAGTTTGTGTAGGTGATCAACCTGTCCCACTAATGGAATATTGAAATGACTTAGTAGACAAACTCATTTGTTTCCTGCTGTCCGTGCTGTCAACACCTGGTCTGGCAGTAGCTTTATATTCATTATTTTCTGGTTATTTTACCAGATTCTGATGGAGGCTTATTTAAATCAACCATTGCAACATGTATATTGTAGCCTTCAAGCTGAAATCTTTCAGGATGAGTTTTTTCATATTTTGTTTTGTTTGTTTACTGGTTACGTTACTGGTGGCACTAATAATAGTTTTGCCATAAAAGTAATTCTCCAATGTTACAACATTACATTATAAAAGTAACTTGTTTTATTTAACGCCTTTTCATTAGGCCATAACTTTGGTAACTTATGAATTGTTTTCCAGCTGTAAACTACTAGCGAGCTCCTGATAATAGTTTTGTTTTAAAAGTAACTCTCGAGTGTTACAACATTAAATTATGAAAGTAATTGGTTTATGTTAGGCCTTTTCATTAGGCCACAATCTTTGCAATTTATTAATTGTTTTGCGGTTTAAACTACTAGCAAGCTGTCGATAATAGTTTTGCTTAAAAGTAATTCTCAGATACTACGGCATTCCATCATAAAGTAATTGGTGTATGTTACGCTTTTTCATTAGGCATTAACTTTTGCAATACCTAAATTGATTATCGACCATACGGTACTGGTTAGATGGCGATGATGGTTTTACCTTAAAGTGATTTTCAAATTTTATGACATTCTATTACAGTGGTTCCCCCTGTATTCGCGGGGGGGATGGGTACCAGACGCCCCCGTGAGTAGCTTATATCAGCCTATCTTGAAAGTTCAAATACCTAATGTATACTTAAAGTATCATCCCACATCAAATATACCATTGAATTGGTATTATTAATATCATTTCAAAGTCATGTGAAACATTTTACCGCTAGAAATATATACACAGTCAATGAGAGAGAGAGAGAGAGAGAGAGAGAGAGAGAGAGAGAGAGAGAGAGAGAGAGAGAGAGAGAGAGAGAGAAACTCCTTACGATATCAAAAGATTGAAATGAACTTCTATAAGCAACACTTCATCCCCTCCCATAAATACATATATCTTTTCCAGAGAAATCATGGTCAAGCAATTTCATGGAGGACCCTGTGTCAATGAAAATATGATCTTTACATCCCCCACTGTTCCCCTTACTATCAGCCTGGGCTCTGGGGCGTCCCCCATGAGACCACAATGGCACATACAAATCATCTCTACCCTTTTTGTTGATCAGCTTTCCAAAAATTTCGCCGATCTCTTTGCCCCTTTGA